>NC_138145.1:20359939-20567439 GCF_964199315.1 Orbicella franksi
TTTCCACCATCACTAATGTTCCTTTCATTCAAAACTCGAATCGAATGGCCTCCAGGTTTACCGCAACCACAACAACTCCTGCAATATTCAACTCCTACAATATTCGAGGCAACATCCAAGCTTTTTGGTTCACAGGACTACTCTGATGACAAAAACTGACTTGACTTATCCAGCATTTTCTTTAAGATTTGTAGATATCGCAGTTCAATTTTGCTTTCGCTGTAAGTTTTCATCCCACGAGAAGCTACGCTCGAGTCAAGTTTGACAGTGGCATGATTTTCCTGGACCAATCACAATTCTTTGCTACGCATAGCAACCAGTGAGATTGCTTCAATTTGTATAGACAATAGATTACGTCAAATGGCTTTTTTCGTGTTTGCCAAAGTGGGCTATGTTGGTTATGTTGAAGGGTTTTGAAATAAAAAAAAGCTTTATCTGTAGTAGTTTGTTTCGTTATTATATAAAACAAATAGATTCCATGTTGCCGTGCTTCTGGTCAGTAATAGATCACAGAAGACGTCAAAATGTGGTAAGAACATCAGTGGCACACTCGGCTATCGCCTCGTGTGCCACTTATTTGTTCTTACCACATTTTGATGTCATCTGTGATCTATTACTGAACTGACGCACGGCAACATGGAATCTATTTGTTAAGTAGAGTTTGACACCTCCGTAATTTGCCATGTGCCGAGTTATAAAGTGTGGCTTGTCTTGCGTCATTTCTATTGCAGAAATGTATGTGGTATCTTTTTTTAATTGTTCTCTCTGGAGGGACAAGTCGGTGATCATATTGATTACTTGCATTCTATATTGTGATGCCAGGCCCAGTTGTTAGATTTAAACTGTGTTAAGTTGTGTGGCTTACTTTAGTGGTCCTGATCCTGGTTACCACGAATCATATTAAGATTTGTCCGGCGTCGCTAGAGATTGCTGTGGCGTTACTTTGAGAATCTTAGAGATCCGTTCTGTATTATCAAAGTTATGTTTCTTGCATCCTGAATTTGTTTGAACCTTTCGTCTCCTGGGCTTGATGTTTAGGTTTATACCTCCTTTGTTCGTTCTGGCACCACATGATTTAAATTTAGCTAAATTTAGATGTTCACGTCTGTTGACTGTTTTTCATCATGTATACATTTGTAAATTGGTTACTTGACACATTTTTTCAGGGCAAGAAATTCTCATTCTTTCATGCCAATCATTTCAAGGGGGTGGTAGAGCATAAACAATAGTGTGACTACAGGCAGATATTTTTCAAGAAGGTGGTTTAGATGAAGATGGAAGGGCATCGATATTTTGTGGAATCTGCACCTATTGCATGTATCTTCATTATCTTAAGAATCTGCATTCATTGAGCTTTCAAATGGTGTATTGAGCACAGAATTCTGTAACAATATTCAAGATTTCACACATGCCTATGACACTGTCCCTTAATAATAAATCAGGGGTTTCATTAGGTGCTGGGCAGCAGGCAAATTGACCGGCTGCGAGGATGATTTTTGCCAGCCTGGTTTGACCATCTACAGAAAAGGTTTTCTTCTGAATAAGTTCAGTTGAGAGAATTTTGCCAGCCTGTGAAAACCAGTTGCCCTCCTGCTGTAAATGTTGATGCAACCCTTGATAACAACAAAATGCATTCATTCATTTGGTATTTTTTTTTATTAACACTTAAAATTTTTCACTTGTGGTAGGGTAAAATTAATTGCAACATTTCACAAATCAGTTGATGCCAGAACTTGACAGAGAAAGAATGTAACCAAAGAGACGAAGGATTTAAGTGCTGGCACCTCACTTGGAATAATTAATGATCTGTCATATTGTCAGTATTTGTTAATCGTCACTGTATATATTTTTCATCAGTGATCACTTGTGATACATGTAGCTGACTACATTGAGTGGCCCAGCTATGAAAACTTGCATCGACTTGAATGCAAATTTGATCTTGACCAAAGTGAGCGTAAGTCATCGCAGGTCAACACAAGAGCTCCCAAGGCCTTGCCAAACGAAGTCGCGAGTAGAGCCAAGTTTTGAGCTTGCCTCTACATGTACTAACTTGCAGGTCTGGCCAGGACTTTACTTTGCGAATGTCACTACTTTCAGCATTTGTTAACAGCCATGAAATTTAATTGCTACTTTCATAGGGGGTTCATTACCTTAAGTTAAGCATTTTGTATAGGTTATATAGTGACTACTTGTATAATGTACATGTTTGATAATTCATGCATGTAACTCAAATTATTCTTAATTCCGTGGCTATCGCCATTTCGTCATGTTAGTCGAGTACCGTGGAACCCCACCTTATGGTCACCTTGTTATTACAGTATGCCAAATTCTTTTTGTCCTGGCAAAATGCCCATACATTTTTCTCGTAGAAAAACCCTGTAAATGCAGCCAGCCCTTTAATACAGCCAACTTCCACATTTTGAAATCCCAACGTGTATAATCCTTTACAATCTTACCCTGTTTAAACAGCCACTCGGCCAGTTATATAGTAAATGGTTTAAACCTAGGAGTATCAGTAGTTCGTATAGTGTGAACGTCTGGGTGAAGGTTATGTTCATCTTTCCAATCTAAATATTGTGTGAACTGATTGAAGTTTCAATTTATTTAAAATTCTATCTGCATTCCAGATGTTTTTATAAGAACAGTTGTTCAGAAGTTGTGGTATTAATATCTGTTACTTCTGTTAAGACGTCACTCAATTTAGATCAGTCAGTCACATGGCCCGTTGGTGACCGTATTAACGGGTTCCACTGTAGGTTGCTGGTATCCATTTATAATCCTTGGTGAAGTAAGTTACTGTTTGAGTTAAGTGCTGTGTTTAAGATCATAACTGAAGGACTTTGGGAAGGCTTCTTAATCTGGGGGCCATTATTTTCACCTGGTGTTATGCCGCTACACCATAAGCATTTGTACAGTATCTAAATTTTTCTATTTCTTCTTTTGAACAGCTGAAGACAAAATACCTGGGGACAAGACAGGAGGAGGATACTATCCACAAACTTATTCTAAAATGATTATTTGTTTATTTATTTATTTTTTTGCAATCCAGGACCAGGTAAACACTTGTGTTCTTATGCAATGATCAAATCAAAACTTAACCTGGTTCCTCCAGGGGAATCCCCCAAGGGCATCCCTAGAGGGTACCCAAGTCATCAAATTCTACAGCAGAAAAATAATTAAAATGCATCCCTTCTTTTCTTTTTTTAATTAATGCACTATTATTATAGGATCCAAAATAGTCTGGGAAATTTTTGTTTTCAAAATCAGGGAAGGTTCAGGGAATAAAATAATGGAGAAAATGGGGAGGTTAGCTTTTGTACTGTACCTTTATTTAAAAAAATAATAATAATAATCAGACCAAGCTATTGAACTAAGTCCATTCAAATTGAACTCTATAGTACAACACACTAATGATTTTCAATAAGGGACCACCAAACTAACTACAGGTAAGAACAGACACTGCTTAACTTATACCAACAACTACTCGCCCCTACAGTAGTCACTATGGTATTTCTTGTCTCCAACAGAACTCACATGATGTTTTTCAACCAGCCTCAACACAAACTTCACCAAGAGTAAAACAGTTGAATCAGACCATAAGTGATCAGTCACCAATCACTACCTTTTCATAATGGCTTGACAGGTTCTCAAAGCATAAGTGCTTTTACACTAGCCAAACTACTTATTAATACTTGTTCACTTTTTTCTTTGTGGTTGGTAACATGACAGTTGTTCCTTTGGGCACCTCAGAATGGGACATAATGTAAGGACTTCCTCAATTCCCCCCCCCCCCCTGACCCCCACCACTCTCCAACCTTGTCATGATTCACTATTATTTCCCAGGGTTCCCCAGGTGAAGGATTGGTTTTGAGTTGAACATTGCATTTCTTGATGTAAACCAAGTTCTGCTTTTAATTTTGAAATTCCACAGACATGTAAATAATTTAAAATGCTTTCATTGGCTCAGTAAGTAAATTAGTTTTAAAGTGGATAACATTTCATTTGGTTATATTTTATGTTTTTACTGTATTTCCTCCTTGAAACCCCTGTTGGACTTCCTTAGTTCCTGAGCTTCCCATACATGTACACATGTAAGAAAGGGAAGTTCTTTGGAAGAAGAACTTTTAATAAAATAGTAATATCAGATATCAAAACTGCAATTTGTAGGTTGAAAAGGAGATTTGGAAAGACTTCCTTATTAGAATGGAGACTCGATATAGTCAATACTTCCAACTCAAAGTTCTGGGATTGTACAAAACCATTATGATCTGCATAAATTTATTGTTGACACCACCAGGAAATTCTGTCCTTTTTGACCTCAACTGGAAGGGCTTAGAAATTTATGGCTGAAAGAGTGCTAAGCTGCTGTGTCAATGCTACACTGTAATATAATCGCCCATCATATGGATCAAAACAGGAAAAAGGAAGAGATTGGGGCTAATTGTAAGAGATACTGGATAGAAGGAGTTGAAAGAAAATTTTGACTAAAATTCATCATTTAACACCCCCTCCCCCTTCCTTCTCCCCTTCAAAAAAAATTCAAGCAAACTGCAATTTTTCATCGTCGTTGAAAAATTGTACTGGGTGGGGGGTTAAGTTGGTGTCCTTACACAGATGGGCCTGAGGATCAGTGGAAGAGATTGTTCTGTGATAATGTGAGAAATACACGTATATGTACCCCTGATTGGTTTCACATACTAGAAAACACCGTGCCATTTAGATCATTAGAATCAAATATAGATTGGCATACGAGTACTTAGGGGGAGGGGAGAAGCATACTACAACATGGCGATCTTGCCAGTTAATACGCACATGTACATGTACACTGTAACAAAGTACACATGGGGGTATGTACATTGTATGCTTTCTTGCCTTCAGAAAAAAAAAAACTACAAAACATCAATTTCTTATAGTTGAAGGGTTGCATATGAACTTTAAGGTGGGTCGTCAAGAAGGAATTCCATGGATGGGTCAATAAACCTTTGTCACAGAGATGGAGAGAATTTTTTTTGGGGGGGGGGGGGTAGGTGGGGCTGGAGGGTATAATTCTACTTTTACCCCTGATAGGGGTACTGAACAACAAGTAAAAATAAATGGGCAGGTTGGACTCTTTACAGAGGGAAGGGGCCAACTGAGGAAATACAGTAGTTTTTCAGGAGAGTGAGAACACTTCTGGATGTTGATGACTTATCATGATTTCGTTCATTCTTGTTCTACATATCTTAAAGAAATTTTTTTCCAAAAATTGCCTTTCTAGCTAGTGAAAAATGAAACTCAGCATCAGAAGTCAATCGATTTTAAAAGGTCACTCCAAAAAGCTTACTTTTTTTGTCTTCGCCTATAGCAAGTAAACATTCAGAATTTTCCTTTCACTGAAGTTTCACCTTCTGAAGTGCCTGCTATCTTGAAGAAATTTGTCTCGAAAGAAGCAACTTCAGAGGCTGCCATTTTGAAACTGTACTTGGTAGCCAGGCCGTGTTTATGTGACGTCATTCTGTCCGACTTGGAATTGGCGAGAAGGAGAAAAACCTGCAACTGACTTGAATCAAAATGTATTTTTGCTAGCGAGGATCCACTTCACTATCTTCATTTATGCTATCATTTCCCAGTCTGGAGCAAGTTTGGCTCAAAATAATATGGCTCAAGAGCAGCCATAACCCAGAATGGTAGTTAAAAGGCTTGTCGGGAGCCATTTGGACAAAATCTCTTGCAAGGAATGACGCAACGGAAATGCGGCCTGGCTACTGAGTACTGTTCAAAATGGCGGTAAGGATGTCAAATTTTGGGCTACCTTGCAAGATTGTTATAAAGGGTTGACAGAAAATATACGTTTATTTACGTTTTTTGGAGTGACCGTCTCCTTTAACCATTTCAAAACAACAAGCAACAAGAGACTTCATTTTGTAGTCCAATTAATTTTTATTGACATGCTGAACAAAAACTCTGCTGTTGTAGCCACAGTGTCTTGATAAATTAATTGCTAAGAAAGTGAATATGATTTGGCAAATTGATAATTGAGTAACTGCTAAATTGAAGACTCCTCATGAAAACATGGTAAGGACTGATTGATTTTAGCAGTAGTTGTTACAGCTGACAAATAGAACAAAGTTGTTGAGTAACTAATATTATTACTCTCTGAAAAGCTGTTTCACAAATTCTATGGCTTGCCTGTTATTTTTTTGAAGAATTCTTTGTTTTTGGTTATTCATATTGTTATTCACATTCTTCTCTGAGGTGTTATCCACTTTCAACAAATTTGTATAGGATGCATGTTATTGTTTGCGATGTGTGTTAGTTTTCATTTGACCTCTGTTTGGCTATGCATGTCTGTGGTATTAGTTACTGCACAGTGGCCCATTGATACTAATATGACTTCACCATTCAGTATATTTATTAACACTTATCCCTTCAGCATGAGTTTGAAAACAATACATTTGCAAGTTACCCAAATCTGCAAAATACTTGGAAAATATGACGACAGGCAATGAAAAAGTTTGAAATATTTTGCTTTGTTCAATCTGTTAATCACCGGTTAAGTGCAATGTGCAAGTGTTAAAATGAATTGTTGATGAAGTAAAAAAAGTAATAGTAACTGCACTCAATCAAAGAGATTAGTTTTTAGTTTCGATTTCTACTGAATTCCAGTTACTTTGACCATAAGGCTTTATCAAAAAGAATTATTGATCAGTAGAAAATGAAAATAGTGATTCCACTTTGCTATTCAGTGGTTTTATCGTTGGTTTTTAATGGACTTCAAAAACGTTACGAGTTTTCAAAAAGATTGAATTTTCATGTTTCTGCCAAACTCTCATTACTTTGACTATGCAGATTTGTTATAATGCATTATTGATGAATCTAGAAATCAAAATTGGATTTCACTGTGTGATTTAGATATTTATTGCTTTTTAAAACTAAATTCCGATAACTTTGTTTGAACTTTTGCTGAAGTGATAAGTACAAAATAAATGTGAGTTACCTGAGCTATTTATTAATCCCTTTGAAATTACGCCATAAAGTCTTGGTTGGTTTATTGTCCAGAACTTGCGGAAAATCCATGAAAATAATTACACCCGATTTGGGTTGTGTTTTAAGTGAAGTCTCCTGACAAAACAAGATGGGCCATTGTAAAGTTAGTGATATGAGGGTACAAGGAAATCGTTATAAAGCTCTCAGACGCACAAAGACGCACTACTTGAGGGTATAACTGTCTCTACATTTCGATACAGTATAATCTCGAAGTCATATTTACAGATTCTCTTGAAATATTGCAAAATTCTTTATTATAAATTTACACTTACAGAGAAAAAAATTAAAAAGGCACTTAATTTTCTTGAGGATTTAGCCGTCTCTAAACTTGGATATAATTGAATTCGTAATTCACGTTAAAAGACTCTCTTGAAATACTTGAAAGTTCTAAAAATTATTTGAAAATTTAAAATTACAAAGAAGGTTAAAACATGCGTTTAATTTCCTTGAGGATCTCGCCGTCTCCAAATCTGGATACTATTTTAATCTTTAATTCATGTTTTTCAAAAGTAATTGCCTTGAAATATTGCAAAATTCGTAAAATTATTTGGAAATTTACTATCACTATGTTAAGTTGCATTAAATTATCCAGTCGTTGTTTTTGTAATCCCGTTTTAGGTTTATAGTGCGTCTTTGTGTTTAATACCTCATTTCACTGCTGTATTTGTGAGGCACAAAATGTGTTTAGTTGCTCAGTTTGGAAAATGGCTTTTCGGGATGATTATTTTTTTCGGGACCAATGCGTTTGGCGTCAGCATCGGACAAAAGTCATTGTCGCGTTCCGCGCGTTTTTAAAAAATTAGCATTTTCTTTTACATGCTGAAATTTTATCGCAGGGTTTGTTGTCTATTTTCAAGGAGCTACAGTGAGTTGCAGGTTCGCATCTCGCGAATTCGAGGGGATTTTCAATCGCCCGTGTTTCTATTAAATTAGGACAGCCTAATTGGAGTTTACGATGTTACGCATTTTTACGCCTGTGAACTGTGTATATTTCTGTTACCAAATTGTGGCGTGAGAGGCAAAGGCTTATGTCACGCTTACGTAACGACGTTCTTTAGCAGTTACGCGAAGTGTGAATAGAGAAGGGCCAACTTATTTTAAAGTCGACTTCCTGAGCAACTAATTACAGTTTGCAACTCGCAAATACTACAGCGAAAACGCGATAGAAGTACTATGAGAGTTTTATGGCAGACAATTTTTTTTTTAAGTAGTGGTTTTCTTAAAAGCAGAACTTGGTTTGTGGTCCTCTTATTCAGTGTAATCTCTTACGCAACTTATCTCTTAATGTTTTCGATGGCGGCGTGACGAGTGCGTTGTATGAAACATTGGGTCATTTATCATACCGTGTAACGGACAGAATTTATGTGAAACAGTTGCTACAGCAGTTGGAGAAAGTTGGAACTTAGTTCTACTTTCTGTAACCGTTGAAGCGACTTGTTTTTCAAACGTTTCGTCGGTTGCGCGTTGTGTTACACGGCTCGATGTTTCATTAACTTGTCACGCCGTTTTCGAGGAGATTGCGGGACAAGTTGCGTGACAGATTACACTGTATGTCAGGACTTAGTCATGAACACAAGTGTTTACTTGGTTAGTTATGATGGATTGCTGGTAAAAACGACAACAAAGAAAACTGTCTCTTTGTCTCTTTATTTGCATTTTTAATTGTGTTAAAAAAATAAAAAAATCTAGCCGATCTTGTCCCTGCTTGTCGGGTTGTTTTCACTCTTCTCCGAGTTGAAGTGTTTCTTCTGTTTCTCATTAATATTCCAACTTTAAAATGCTGGTTTGTTTATCTGCTCCGCCATCTTTGATGACCAGACTTGACCACTTTAATGATATGGCCGTTTGCTCTCAAGTGGAGGTGGCATAATGAAGGAAGTGAGAGTTTGCTCCCCATGCCTCCTCGGTTTCACTCAACTACGTCATAATACCACACCATTTGAATTGGAATTTTTATTAGCTTTGAGAGCCGTAAGTAATGCGCAAAAAGATTAATGCCAAATGGTAAAATTTAAGATGCCTGCACCAAGCACTGTTTTCTAGAAATTTCCGTTGGAGGGACAAGGAAAACAGGAGCGCTAAAGTACAAGTCATGTTTAGTAATTTCCATGGATGCCAAGAAAAGAATCCGACGCTAAAAATCATTGATCTGACTTTCCGACCAAACCTCCTTCCTGCTCTCCTCTCACAAACTTCACCAAAAGAGGACAAGTCACATGAAACCCTACGTTCAAGCTGATACAAGTTAAGGAATTTTCGCTTATATTTAATAAGATCAAAGTTAAAGCGATGAAAGATAGTAATTTGTTTTCAGGCGTATTTTGCTAAAGTAAATAAATACTTATGCGAAAGCAAACGGGCGATTTTTGTCCATTCACATCACCTAGAATTGCGTTAACTTTGTTTTGATATTTAATTGCAGTTATTTAAAATCAATCGAGTCTAATTTGTACAAAAAAAATCCAAATATTTTTCGAACGAATCGTAGTTTAAATATTCATAGTAAATCTTATTAAATATTCACAGTTAAAATTGTTTTTTAAAAAAAGGCAAACACGGGGAATTTTGAAATTTATTTGTGCTTTTGTTATTGTTAACCTTAGCTTTAAATAACATTAAACAACGAAGGACCTCGGAAACTTAGGGCAGTTAGTCGGCAGAGTCGACGTAAACCGAGCGGCAAAATCGACCCCACGAAAGGTTTTACCGCTCGGTTTACTTCGTCTCGTCACGATTAACTGCCGCTGCATTCCCGAGGATAACAACGAAGTTGAGCAACCAAAAGACAAAAAAGAACGATGAGAAACGTTTCCCAGGTTTAGTTTGTTTAAGACGTAAAGATGAACAATTGGCCTATGAAATTAAAAAAAAATACGAAATATATGCTTGCTTTTAGAAGTTGAATTTATAGTTTTGGAATGCAATATTGATAATTAGCGTGCAGTTATGTACTTAGTCAAAAAATAAAGTTTCCGCGGAAAATCTCAGGTTTTGGAAATCAAAATGAACAATTGGCCAAAGTTTAGTGAACAAAAATTAAATACTAACTTCAAGATTAAGTAATTTTAAAAAGGCAAGAAAAACCTTAGACGTACAAAATTCATATCGAACTATGGATGTGTTTGGTTACAAAAAACCTTTACAGGTTAGTTAAACGTTTTGGAAGTCAAAATGAACAATTGGCCTACGCTTTGAACTTTCATCACGGAAAATATAACTATATGTTAAGTAGCTAAGATTAAAATTTCCCAAAAAGAAGCCTCCTTCATAGACGTTATTTGTATCATGACGCAACACTCCGAGAAGAAGTGTTGCGTGACAACTCAAGTAACGCCAGGGCAGGAGACTGCTTTTGAGTTCTTCTTAGGTTAACTAATTCCTGGAGTTGATCAGAAAAAAAGCCAAAGTTGTAATTGCAGATCATTTTAATTTATATTTTAAGCGGTTAATGATCTTAATTATCCTTTGAACCGTGGACTGATAGTGTTAATAAATTCTGTTCTTAAGGTGATTGTGACTAATTTATTTCTATTCGATACCTAATTTGTTTTTATCTTCAGAATTTAAACGAAAAGAAAATTATTTTTAATTAAGAAAAGCCCTAAACGAGAATCAGCTCTTTCAGAAGAATCCCAGATGACTCTCAGCTCAATCTAGTGTCGCTTGTGAAATTCCAGTCAAGCCAGATCAGTGACCTTCATTGTTTAAAACTAACCCCAACATCCTGGAAATGTACTACCCATGACCCGCACTAAGCACTACTGTTTTACGGCCTCAACAACAGAAAAATTCTAGAAACACTGATTGAAAACAAACATCTTTCAAGCCAATTGGAATAAAGGTGTGGTTTTCTGACGTAGTCAAGTAAAGCCAAAAAGACATGAAAAGCAAACCCTCACCTTCCCCCATGATGCCCTCTCCACTTGAGAGCAAACGACCACACCATCAAAGTGTCCAAGTGCCTCCATCAAAAATGAGCGGAACAGATAAACTCATCAGGATTTTTCAGTTGGAATATTGCAGAGGAACGTCGGAAACACCGTCCTCAGAGCAAGAGTTTCTACAGCCCTGCAGGGACATCGATCGGCTAGATATAAATCTGACCATTTGTGTTTTGTGCGGGTGTATGGGCCATCTCAGTTCCTGAAAATAATCTTAAATATACAAGTTCAGTGGAAAATATCAAATCCACAGATAAAAACCTAACAAGCTCATTAGCACAGTAAAAAAAACTATTCGCTTGAGTTAAAAAAAAAAAAAAACTTACACCCTAACTAACTAGTTCTGCTATTGAATTGATACTTAAGTAATAATAATAATAACACTTGGAAATACTCAGTCTGCCTTAGTTAAAACGTTTTGGAGAAAAGTCGGATTAAAAAGCCCGATTCCCTTTGTAGTTTTGAACTACTGAAAACTACTGCATCAAAACCCTAACGAAAATAACCATAAGGGTTAATTTTCTCTCTGTTATACATGCACTACGACTCCAATATTATGGCTGACTAGGAACGCCCCCTAGATCTGAAGGGTCTGTTCTACACCCCTCTTCTTCTGATTATCCCCACGTTTGGCCTATCTTTAACACGTAAGTGTCAACTCCCCAAACGTGAAGACCTTATGACACCAAAATTTGTAGTGTTTTCTTAGCTGAGTTAATTGGTAATTGTTTACTTCTGTGCTAATGAGCTTGCTGTGGCACCTTTAAACAAAGGAGGCAAAAATTATTTTGGAAAACAAAATTCGTTTTTCTAAAAACTGATTGAGAAAGAAATAACAACTTTGTGTGACAATAAAAGCGTGTTAGTTATATAAATTTGTGAAATCCTACAGATTGGTATTGCATTGATTTCATAATTTTTTAATCCTACAATTGAATATAATTTAAATGCACTATTTTGGAAAAACGTAGCTCAGAATTTTTTGCAATACTGATCGAGTAATAAATAACAATTTTGTATAACACTTAGTAAATTGAATAAATTTGTGAAAAGCAGCAGATTGGTATTGCATTCAATTAACAATTTCTTGATCAGCCAATCAAATTTACTTGCATTACCACAAATGAGTGGTTTTAGGAAGCTTCCTTTGTTCAAAGGTGATAGAATAACAATACTATACATGTAGTTTCAAGCACCATCATGCTATTGATCAGAACAAAAATATGTTGCTCACCCAAAGAAAATAATTGTGATCAGTGAGAGCTGAATTAGCCAACGATTTTAGAGCATGACGCACGTTGAAAATATAAAAAAAAAATATATTTTCTTGAATACAAGTTTCCTATTGAGCAGCTATTTTCTCAAAACAAGCTTAGCTTAGCATTCTGGCAACGATATTTTAAGCATAACATACGTGTATATTTTTTCAAAATTAGACATAAACATGAAGAGAACCTCAAAAGGTTTCTTGTGTTGATGTTGGCAAAAGATATTGTTTTTCACCTCGAAATTAAATTTAAGATTTCCCAGGAAAACCCATGGAAGAAGTATGAAGCTGCTCAATAGGAATCTTGGGAGAAGGAAAAACTAGGTTTTCATGAGCAAATAAGTGGCTTCTGTACAATCAAATTTACTGTAATGATTATATGCTGCTGTCTGACTTCTTTAGTGGTACACCAAAACGCCTGTACATATATCAAAAAAGTGTAACCAATTTATTTTTAGGAACTGAAATAAATTGTCGTTAGAACTCAATAGGAACATTTTTAGCTTTGCATTTAGGAGCATCCTAGAATTTAAAATTGAGAATTCTTAATGAGCACTCAAAATGTCTGTAAACGTGTGAAAAAATAAATACAATGGTAAATAAGTTTTGACTGTATTTTCTAGTAAAGGAGGTTTTGGACAAACAATTAATAAAAATCAGCGATGATAATTTTGAATGACCTTTTGATGACTCATTCATCATTTTCAAATTCCTAAAACTAAAAGTCCGATTCTTATGAGTTCTTCATGTACTAAGAATCCCTGTGAAAGTCTTGTTGCATCTGATTTAAAACACTACAATGTGGAATGTAGAGAGTGTTAATTAAGAACTAAATGGTTTTGCTTTGATTGAGTCAGATTGGGTGTTCAGTTTCTGTTTCTTTTCATGGACAAAGAGCATTTCATAAAATACTTCTAATTGAAATATATTTTAGTTTATTTTCTGCATGGGTTTTTGAAATTTCATTGCCCGTTTCTGAATTCGACAATAACAAATTGCGAAAATTTACTTTAATTTTGAACACAATGTCGGCTCGTTTTTGTTTTATGTCTGTACGCATGAAAATACAACAAGAATTACCAAACTTTTAATTCACAGAAACAGATTTTACCATAATTGAGTTTCAGTTAATTTTTAGTGATGATTGCTATTGGCATAATTCCCGGCTCTGATATAATGAATTGTATGGAAAATGTGGCAAGCAAGCCACTTATTTGCAAATGAACGACACCCACACAACACACTGGTCAGTTCAATACTCTGTTTACATGTTTACTAGTTACATGTGCATCAAAGTGGTATTGGAATACAATGTTAAAGATCTTCAAATTGCAACTAGATAAATACAAAGGTTGGTTATTGCAATTTTAGTTAGCTGCATATCCTGGGCTTTTTATCTTAACTATTAATTGAGTTTACTTATTGAGTGTTTTTTTGATTGATTACATGATTGGTTGATTGATTGATCGATCGATCGATCGACTGACTGACTGACTGACTGACTGACTAACTGCCTCGGGAATTTTCCTTTACCTATGACCAAAAAAGAGATCTTTGAAAAAGACAGAAAATAAATAAAGCTTCTTCCCAATTTGCTCATTGACTGAAATGTCAACTGCAAAGGAGACTGCAAAACCACACGTGCACATGTAACTAGGAAATGAACAGAGTAATAGATTGGTATTGCAAATGTTCACCTTGAGTAATCAAAGAATTTTTCATCTGAATCAACCCACAGCAATGTGTCGCCAATTTTGTTAAATTGGAATTTGAAAATATTGGTTTTTCAGGAGTGAGGGAAGCCGGAGTACCCGGAGAAAAACCCTCGAGGCAAGGTGTACTGTGCTATCTCTGCTGTCGGTAATATCTTATATACCTTAATATATCTATAATTCAACTTATGAAAGGTCGTCATCCAAAGCTTGCTTTCATCCACTGTCCTTGATCCCCAGTTGTCAGTCATCAGTCATATCCTTGCTTCTTGATCCTCTGTTCTGAGTCCTTGGTCCTCTGTCCTGGGTCCTCTGTCCTGGGCCCTCTGAGTTGGGTCCTCCGTCCTGGGTCCTCTGTCCTGAGTCCAAGGTCCTGGGTCCCCAGTCCTTGATCTTGTGATCTATGTCTCTTACAACTTGTCTGCATATCCAATATGTAACTAGTAAGTATTTTGTACATGACTTTTACTAAACTTGCATAAAAACAATGTGCAAATAATTCTTTTCTCTTAAAATTTTGCTTCAGAGTCTTAAGAATTTCACAACCTCCTAAAGGATTACCCAAACATTTCTACCCTACCAAAACAAACTAATTCCCTGAGCAATCGATCAGTGTTTTTGCAACAGAATGTTAGCCATGAGCCAGCCAATGATGTTCCTTCTTGGGATAAATGATTCTGAACCAGACATTAACTCTGAAGCCAGAGGCAAGAAATTCTGATCAATTCCAAGGAATAATATTGACCCAGGAATAAATAAGATTGAAATGAGCAACTCAAAATCCTGTGAACTTGAGGACATCTCAATGAAATGAAGACTCTTCTCTACTCATTACTCTCCTTATTATGACAACAAAATGTAAGACGTAATCCGATAGAAAATCGAGCAATTTCAGGTTTTAGTCGACAAAAATCTGGTACCAAAATAATTTTAAGTATTTTGCAGTCATTTTGACATTTTTTTAAAGCTAAATACATAAATAATTGCCTGAAATAACACCGAAAACACTTTCCCATGGGAACGAGAGAAACTAAATTTCAAAGTTCAGAGAACTTGTTGAAACACAGGCAAAATTTCATCATCAGTTTCATTTCACCAGTACTTTCAAGTGTTTCATACGAAGTTCAACATTCGTTTTCGACGTTTGGTGTTGCTAGAAATGATTTTTTTGGAGCAGATATTTAAAACAGTCGTACAGAAGTTTGCAATACGATGTACTGTATATAATCTCGGTACTAGGTTTTTGTCCACTTGTTACACAAACGTGTGTTGAATTCCGTCTTAAATAGTTTGCATATACATTACTTACAAAAAATTTCGGATAACGTTAATTTCGGACAAAAAAATGTCCAGAAATATAACCGTCTGAAATTTGAAAGTGCCTGAAAATTTAAGCATTCAAAATATTTACAGTACAGTATAAAGTACATACTTTCTTCTTGGACAGCGCTATCACATGCAGGATGAAGCAAGGACTTGAATTAGGATTTGCTTCTCCTTTTTATCACCTGAAAAGAAAATTTTTGTTTCTCTTATGAGAACATACATGTAATGCAGATCAATTCCATAAATTTTCAAGTCTGACTCAAGTTTTGTGGGCAAAAATTTAACTACTTAAGCTATGTTCTAGCAGAGCGTCCCAAAATTAAACGTCCGAAATTTTTGAAAGTAATGTACCTTTGACAATTATTAAAACAAAACTAATGTTTATCAAAAACATATATATCACTGTCAAGCCTGCAAATAACAGTACGTCATCGGACAATTGTCCAGCAAATTTGAGGTTTTGACAGGTAAAAGCTTAGCCCGGTCGGACACTCTGACCGGGCATTTCTGCTACAAAGAAAACTAGTGGTAATCGTCGATTAAAGAGTGCATTCGGAGTTTTGGTAGGTTTAGTACGTTTAACAAAAAAAAAAAAATTCTAGGAACAGCATTTTGTGCCTGAGCTGTTGCGTACACGTGAAATGAAAACAAATGAATTGCAAGTTAATTCCATACCAATATTGAGCAATAAAACTACTATGACAAGAAAACTTTTAAGAGTGACCGCGAGGAATAGTTCGGAGCAGTGAAGGGTCCTACACTGAACTCGTAAAATATTGAACGAGTAACAGAGAAATCTGATTTTCCCTCTGCACTAACTTAGTCGTGTAATAAGGGTATGTACATTGTATCTCCCCCAAAGGTACTGATGGTTTCAGATTTTACGTTGATTTCTATCTTATGTTTCAGAAAAAGGAAACGGGAGAGGCTGGTCTGCTAGCCCAGATCCACCACTGATTGAATTTAGAAAACAGTCCTAAGAAAGTACATGTACGCGCGCTAATTGGTTAAAAATCGTGTTTCTATTAAACAATTAGATTATGAGCTCGAGATTTCTATACGCCCTCGTCAACTATCACGCATAGAAATCGAAAGCAAATAATCTAATTGCTTTAGTATAAATCTACTAGTCGTTCAAAAGTTTATTTAAATCCTCTTCACAGACACTTCGAAAACGCCAAGAAGCGTTCGTCATTTCGTTAACAAGGGCTCACTGCTACGCTACTCACTATCTATCACAGAATAGAAAGTGAGTAGCGTAGTCAATCAGAGAATAGCATTCGTGATGGAACGCTAACAGATTTTTACTTAAACTCGATAGAAACACAGAACTAGCACAAGCTGTCGACATAATGATGGCGCGAGCAAAGGGAATTTACATTTTGATAATCAAAGTTAACAAGTTGTGTGGAAACACTCGCATGCGGCTCGTGTTCCAAAGCATTTCTCGTTCTCCCAAACTTCCACTCGTGTTTCTACTAACCAATTAGATTATGAGCTCGAGATTTCTATCGCGCGAGAGCGAATAACCTAATTGTTTTAGTATAAATCTACTAGTCGTTCAAAAATCTAATCTAAATCTTCTTCAAAGACACTTCGAAAACACAAACAAGCGGCCCCTAGCGCACGCTGCTACGCTACTCACTATCTAAAACAGAATAGGAAGTGAGTAGCGTAGCCAATCAGAGAACGGCATTCATGATAGGACTCTAGTAGATTTATACTAAGACTCGATAGACATACGGTACATGTTTTCTATTTCTTAAATAAATTACGTATACGGCTACAGTGCGAAGAAAAACAACACAGAATTAGCTAAAGAACATGCACTCGCACGCTGTCTATAGACGGAAACCATTTGGTTATTGTGCAACATAATATTCACAACAAGGCTCTATCGCTCACAAGTTGAGAACAACAACAAGGAAAATCAGTGCTAATACCCTCCCACATGAAAAAACTCCCATACCTCCCCTCCCACAAGTAAAAAACATCCCGGGAGTAGTAAAAAATAGATGACGTCGCCGGCGATTATATCGCTTAACTCAGTTTGTCTATCGGTATAGTAAACTATGCTCCAACGGAAGCTTCAAAACAAATTAGCTTTGATCGTCATTTTGAACTATAAGTGACTTACTGCTGTCGAGCTAAGTACGTTTACAGCAGACGGGTTAAGTGGACAGCATTGTGTGACTATTAGACAATTCGCTTTCATATAATGAAACTATGGTTGTATATTATATTGACGCTGCGAACTTACATTTGCATAAAAAGGGATGTTCGACATGACTTGTTGGTTTGAAACAATAATGCAAATAATTTCACAGCAGCAGCAAGCTACTCTAGCTAAAGACAACCGAGTTTTGAATGACCGACTACGAGTTTATCTACAGGCAGATGTAGATATTCAGTTTGAGTAATAATTTAAAACAAAACAAAACGAAACGAAACAAAATATGGACATTGTTAAACAGAACGTCTCACGGTCAAAATTTGCATTGCTCACAGACAGTTACATGGCGTGACGAAACCGAGACACTTCTATCTATTCCTTTGTATTGGTGAAAATTGTGAAATTAATACTGACATCTTCTTCATTGTACACGATTAGAATCCTACTCTCTTTTAGCTGCGTGCATTCCCGTACTGTTTGGCCAGTCGAATACAAAGGATGACGAACCTTGTACTTAGTAGTCAGTATCGGAACCAGAGGTGCTCTAAAGGGGGGAGGGAGGGGAGGAGGGTTGGTGAATATGGCCTGCTAGCCGACATCCGTCACTGGTTATCACCTACTCATATAGCATGGACCAGCATCCGCCAATTCAAGATGGGATTCAGGGTTCCAGCTCGCTAACGTTTTTGTACCAATTACACTATAAGCAAACACAAAAGCAAAACAAGCACATACTCATTCTCCAGATTGAACTGAAAACCGACGGACATACCGACGAAGTGCATTTTAAGGAAAAAAAAAAAAGAAAATAGACCCTTCCCCACCCCCAACGGAAAGTCCAAACAACGCGCTATACACTGTAGTTGCTACTTTTATTATACGTAGCATTTGGTAGCGTACTGGGTTCGTGTCTCGCAAAACCATCCATTCAAGAAAATGCTGTAGTTGACATGTGAACTAAAACCAAATGTGAATTAAACGAACAATCATAGCGCAGTTTGCGAATGAAACTGCTAAAGAGTTAAAATGACGACAGTGTCGGCCGTGGGAGCTTTTAATATTTTATATATTTTTTTTCTTTTTCCACTTTTTTTTTTTTTTTCCAAGGGCTACTCCCTTTTTTCTTTTTTTTTCTGTTTTTTTTTTTTTTTTTTTTGCGCTTGTTATTTGCTGTTCTATGTGCTTTTATATTTTTTTTCTTTTCTTTTTCATGTTTTAAACTTTTTTTGGCGTCACTTTCAAGCCTCGCGCGTTCTTCTGTACAGCGCGCGTGTCGTGACTAACTCCCTTAGATTGCCGGACACTGCCGAGTCACGCCCAGTGGTTATCCACCTAGCGTGACCGAATCTCCATTAGCTCAACGGACTATTTATTGGTGACACGCACAACATCCGCTCACTTGTGGGAAACGCAACTTTGTTTCATACACGTATATAGCCAGTAGACTACTCGTCAACTGTCTCCGACAATTTTCTAATGGACTTAAAAATCCGTTTCATGAACTTCCGTGAGATTACAGGCTTGTATAAGTTCCATGCATGCGCATGCGTGTGTGGGGGGTAATCTGGATGCATGTATGCTGCTGAAAATTGGATTCCTTCATTCAAAACCAACACAAAACTATAATATGGAACATGATCCTGACAGAAAATTTTTAGCACACGTAACATGACATCAGTAATTATCGAGAACCTTCCACCCACGACTGCAGCTGTTCTTCCGGGTTGGGCGAACGGCATTGCTAAGGTTTTCATGAAACGAAACTTGGAAGTGTGGTTACTACGGACTCTAATTCACATTAAGATGGATTCAGTAAAATTGTTATCTCCTAGACCTCGAAAAGTGAACTGAATTTTGTCTTCTCGGGTCATGTTAGTGTAAATTCAACGTATCTACGAGCTACATGTAAACAAGAAACCGACTTGTGAGAGCCAACGAATGTTTCTTTTTTTTTAACAATTAGATATTCATCTAGTCCAGACACCAAACCAAAAACGAGACATCTTTACTGTTAGAAACACCCAATAAAAGATTTTAGGATTGTTAAATAACAGGCTTAAAACACGCAAATGTTCGCAAAATTTGCAGTTTTCCTCGACAGTGCATGACGTGACTAAAACCAAGAATTTCCATCTTTGCCTTTTACAAACATTTTTTAAAATGTTTTAAAACCTTGCTTGTTTTATGTGAGCTTCGACAATGCGTTCGATAATCTCTCGATGAAGTTTTGGAATTCTATTCGTTAAGGTGGTTGTTTTTCTATAGTATTTCTAACCACGCATAATATCAAACTCTAGACAAACCACATGGTGACCCATGCAAATCAGTCTCAATGTGGTTTAATAATGGTTTTACGCCGGAAGGAAGGATTCTACGTCATTGTGGAACATAATCACGCACGCATTCAAGATGACTGTTAGGTTACTCACAGTCATTCAAATAGCAACAAGGAAACCAACTGAATGTAATTATTTTACACACGGCAAAGCTTCAACAGGTACACACTGTCTTTAGCAGTATGATGCCTAAAGAGGGCCAACATTGTTTTAGACTTGATTAAAAAATTAGTTAAACCAAAGGCGTCCCAAACTCACGATTCGAGGAATCAATCAAATATTAATGATTTACATGTATGTACACGTGTCGAGTGGGACGTGACCTCCTAAAGTATAGTTGTTGTGTTACACTTTGGGCCGTTGATAATTTGAGCGCTCTAAATGGCACTGTATGGAGTTCAATATAACGAAGGATAAAAACGCGGAACGAAATCAAATGTTACTTCTTTGAATAAAATATAGAAAATGTACTCACCATGCCTGGTTTCTGTTGTCCATTTGGCCTATTTCATCGTTTTGGGGTTTTTTTGAGGTGTTAAATTCTATCGTGAGTTTGGGACGCCTGTGGTTAAACAAGATAGGAAAAAGCTCGATCTCCTTGTCTCTATATGTACAGCGATGTAGTTCCCTTAGATTTCATATCTACAATACAAGTGCGGTGAGCACATACAATGAAGGCAACATTGCAGTTAACAGAAATTCATTTTCAACCACAGTGGCCAAGCACAAGACAAATATTTGAAAGTTTCTGCTACTGTACAAACTCTTGTTCCGTTCAAATTTTCTTTTTCTACTTTTCGATTTCAGTCCAACACACTAAACCTTAAAAAAACATTCGACAGGAATGCAAATCTCCCAGTCTCGATCTCAGTTTCCTTGTGTTTTCCTGGCCTGTGTACAGCCGACTGTACATAGGCAACGTTTTCCTTAACCTTAAAAAAATATTCCTTGGCTTTTCTCTCCACTTAATCGACAATGACCTCTCAACACCATATCAAATGCAAAATTCAGGCAAACATCACATGCACATTTTTAAAGAAAGTGATCATTTTAGGTGAAAAATGTTCTTAATCTTGAAAGAAAAAAATCTGAGTTTTCCTGGCTGTGGAAACGAACGCACTTACAAACATTACAAACGCAAACACCATGACAGGGCAGACAATTAAAATGTGTAATTAATATAACAAATCAAAGAAACTGAAAACCTTATATGTAATATACATGTAACACTAGGGAGAATTTCGAAGTTAACCTTTGGTTGAAATAATTCCCCTGGCCTTTTAGAGGAATAATCCACTGAACAAAGGACTGCATGATGATGATAAACAACTTACTTTCCTGACCACTCACACCCACGTTGACAATTAATTTTGTTTTATTGATGACTTTTATCTCCCACAACTTTCTTTGAGCTTATGCAAACAAAATGAAACAACAACCACAACCTGACAGTTGCCAGAACAAGTGAGGAGTAGAACTACATGTTTATACAAATGATAAACAAAGTTCTATCTTGTGAAATTCACAATGTAAATTGTAATGTACAATAGTTAAGAATACTCTGGAAAATCACTGTCTGAGTAGTTGTGGTTTAACATAATTTATTCCAAGAACTTTAAAAAAGATTTTTTACTCGAGTTCATAGATAGAGCATGGACTACATGTATATGTAGCTGTCTACAATACCTGCATTTTCCAAATGCCACTTGGAATTCTCCGTTGGAAGTCGTCCTGCAAAAGTACATTTAAAATAAATCAATAGATCAATGAATCAATCTGTCCGTCTGTCCATCTGTCCATCTGTCTGTCTGTTTGTTTGTCCATCAGTCTGTCTGTCCATCTGTCTCTCTGTCCATTTCAACATGGCATTTTTAAGCCGTCATGAGCTCAGATAACTTCACAGGTCGTCTAGCTGATCCACAAAGAGACAAATATAGAACTCAACAGTGCATGAAATATTCTAACTTATTCTTACTTCACATGTTGAAAATAGAACAAGTCGTCCCCGTTTAGACTTGTACCTCTTGTTGTTCTACTATATTTTCATGGCCAGTGAGGCCATGGGTTAAAACCTCCTGCGTGTACTACAGTACTCGCAACAGAGAAAATCCCAGGAGTAGCCTATAATTATTATGCCTCAACCAAGCAATGCATCATTTTAAGGTCAAGTTTTCCTTTGATCTCAAAATCCAAAGATGTAGTTGCACATCAAAGAATAAGTCACAAGACCTACCGGAATACAACAGTCAGCTCCAGCTCTCTGAAGTGATTCCTGTTTTACAGGAATCCAAGGTAACATCATGGGTGAAACTCTATGTTAGGATTTCTTGAATTGTTTATAGTCGTTTATAATGACAATATTATCTGAGATTACTTACATCACAAGCTGGTACTTTGGAAAAGAAGCAGCTTGTGCATAAAGTGTATACATGCACATGTACATGTAGCTGAAAGCTCAGAGGGTAAGATACTGCAGCAAAATGTTTCTTTTTTGTGTGTGTGACGTGTACATGTAGTGTTGTAAATTGACAGAGTGATTTAGATTGACCATGGAAACCTGCCAAATATTGAAGCCTCTTTCAAAGCATTACAAAATTATTTAGTACATAGCATTTTCAGTTGGATGTCTGATCTCGTAACACAGTTCGATGGTTGTAAGATGGATGAACTTTCTACTTGTTTTAATTTTCCTGTTCAAATCAAAAAATTATGAAGAATTAATGTCCACTTTGATGGAACATCATTCATTTGTGTATGATTGTATGGACATAAATGTCTATTTTGCCTACAGTATAGATTAGAAATTCAACCTAATGCTTTCTGTTAATTTAGTTCCACTGACTTAAGTTGTTTTCCATGTCCAGCAGTCTCCCAAAAATTTGAAGTATATATAGAGTTCTCAATGATGATTTGCAGTAGGTGACACTGTCCTTGGTCACAATTTCCCAACCCAAACAGAGAGAATCAAATCAGTTATCTGATCACTGTGAAACATTTTTTTAATGCAAAAAGCATCATTTCACCAGAAATTTAAGTACACGTAACTAAACACCACAACCACTGTAAATCATGAAATGTTATTTACTACAATTAGAACTTTGGGCATTTTTAAGTGAATATATGTCGACGTACAATGTACACGACTGTACATTTTGTGCACATCAGGTATTGTTACATATTTGTCGTAAAAACTGTTGACCATAAATAAGCCAAGTCAGAGAGTAGTTGACATGCTCTCACAATTTTATCACAATTGTTGTTTCTGCAAAATTTGCACTTTTTAGTGAAGTATTACATGTAAAATAATGCATGTAATTGATGTATATTCATGTAGATTTAGCCAAGCCTACAGTGTAATTTAAGCAAAGCTCTCATAAACTACTAACCATTTTAATACGCAACACAATAACCTTTAAAAGAATTCACCGGCAGTAAGTATTTCATCAAACCAAATGAATTGAACAAACAAAACAAGGAAATCTCCAGAAACAAAATACACAAATCGTTCAGTGTCATTTAGCAACTGTTGTTTGCTCTTAAAGCCTAAAATTCTTCATGAAAAATCACCGAATGAAAGAAACAATAAAGAAAATTTGTTTAATATTGATTACCATTCAAGATAAAGCCAATAAATGAACTGAGAAGCCAGAAAACATGCAGAATTTCTCGCTTAAGCATAATTTGAATTACCAATAACCTTAGCCAATAACCTTTAAAGAAATTCACCAATAAACATTTCACCAAACCAAAGGAATTGACAATACAAAACGAAGAAATCTCCATAAACAATGTGCAAAGAAATGTATTGAGAAGGGATTAATAAGTGCTTTTCCACATTCTTGCAACTTGTGAGAGTCTTAAGCAAATCCAACCCGGTGTAACAAAATAAGAAATTTTAGCAGTCTACAAAACAAATGTCCCCGCTAACACACCAAAAAAGAAAGCTATAAAATTCAGCTTGGTAGTATTTACAAATACAGTAAAATTATTGTTCGCCATGAAGTTATCGGCAAAAAGTCCAACAAGGGACACAACACTATTTGTTTACAACTGCAATTTACAATTACAACTTCAACAAATCAACTCAAACTTGTGTTATTTACTCCTTCTGAAGCTATTAACAGTGTATCTCACCGAAGTAACAATGATGACCATTATATGAAGTCAAAAGCTCTAGAAAACATGATGGCAGTTTCTACAACAAATTGTCGCTCAACGCAATTTGCGTCAGTCTGCATGAATTGTCCAGGCAGAAACTTCTGACAAATTTGTAAAGACTGTAATGAGCTAATCTTTTGGATAAGATCATCAAATCAACCATTTTTTTTCGCGGTGTTTCCTGTTTTCTAATTTTACCAAACATACGAAACACATTACTTTGATTTCTCTTGTTATTTACCTGATGAATCATGTGACTTTTCTTGCACTGCCGCCCATTTTGCACATGAATCAGGGGAGAATTTAAATTTTTTCAGGTTTATCCTGCTGCTTTCAATTGGTACATGTATATATGACTTAAACATTTTTTCCCCTCAGTGTCCGTGGATAGTGACCACCGATAGCCATCTCCACTTCAGGGAATAATTGTTTAAATTTATTATTGTTAAAATTATTTGCGCTGAAGTGTAATTTGAAAATTATTCTTGCCCACAACTTTGCAGTCAACTTTTGGGCTTGTCATATAGCTTTACCAGTTGTTTAAAAAATGGAATCCAGCTTCGAAAAATTACTGTACATTACCATTCTGTTTTCCTAACTTAGTCCTGAGAGCTGCAATAAATTGGCAATCTGTATTCAAAACACAGTACTGTTGAAAGGGTATTGATGGTCAAGTCTTTTGGCTATCAAAAGAAAGAAAAATTCTCCAGGTATCCTTCACTAGGCAAGGTTTTTATGACTCTCTACCCCCTGATGTTCCTCATCGGTGCCTCTTGAACACTGTTTGGTGTTTCATTTTTTTTATTATTATTATTTGTAGGCCAAAAAGGGTAATATAAACGAAAACAGGACCTTGCAAAATTTGCGCACATGCAAAGCAAGTGGTGTATGTACATGTACGGACATCATAGAGACAATCACATGACAACCAAATTTTCTCGGCTCAAAGGGTTACCAATTTCAAAAGGCTTGCACACCTTCAGCACGCAGGAGCTCTGCTATTAACAAAGTTTGTACATGTACCTTTTGAATATTTTGTGTCTTGAAAAGTCTCAAGAGTAGCTAGAGTGTCCAAGGCAACTACACAAAGAGCTGCTGCTTACAGAGAACCTTGCATGTGTTATTACTTGTATCATAAATTTTTTTTTGTTAACAATTGACTTGGCCTTTGTTTTGCATATAATATTATCACAAAAGAAAAACAAATGGCATACACATTTATGAGACACCGGGCCTTTAAGCTGTGGGTAACATGCTTAAAACCAAAAAAAACATATAGATACATCTCCCTTTACATTTTCAAAATGTGAGTGCTAGAGGTTCACTTATTGTACTTCTGAGCTGTACAGTACTTGTCAGTGCAATGAAAAATGGCGAAATTCTACCTTCAAGACTGCAGCTAAAAAATTACACTAATGGTTGGCATCAAGGGGTAAACAGTGTTAACGGTAAAATTAACGTGAAACTCTGAGAGAAGGGGAGAGTAGCATTTTTCTTTGCGATCCTGAGACATTTTGACTTTTTAAATCCTGAGAATGATATTTCAATTGAAAGTATTTTAAATGTGAGCACAAGAAGTCCAGATTTTAAGGAGTACAGAGACGTCAGTTATAAAGACAAACAAACAAATCAGGACTTTGAGACTTTCTTAGCCTAGCAAAAAATTGAGACTCCCAGAAAGCTTTGTGAAAAAAATAGAAACTGTGAGATGCACATAACCACTAAAAAAAATAGGACTGTAAGTCTGTAAAATTTGTCCAAAATTTTGGGACACCCAAGGTTTTTAAAGACTATTTGCCACCCCTGCATCAGGCTGGCACTCATCGTAGTGTTTGTAAAATATATAAGTAATCTCCAGTTTACAAACACTACGACATGTGTTTTAAGGTCGTTTAAGCTTGTTTGTATCTGTAAACTAATTCCACTGTATCTGTAATTGTGAAGCCTGGAGCGAGCTCACGAACCCACAGGAGAATGGGCTGAACAAAATGACAGAAAAGAAAGAGCACAAATTTTGAGGCTTCCTGGAGGCTTCTTGGTCTTTCACACACTGTATGGTCATACAGCTGTAGCAAAGGAAATGGTAATGTGTAATGATATACGCGTCTGCGCTTGAACCCAAGTCTGTTACATTTGCACAATGTAACATTGGAAATTTTGCAAAAATGAGTAATCTATAAGACAACCTGTCACTGAAATATTTATTTACTATTTTTATTCCATTTTGGGGGTAGTCTGTAGAGGGAGTCCATAGGGGTAGTCCGTGGACCGGTCCATGGGTAGTCCACAGACCCGGTCCATAGTGGGGGTCTGCGGACCAGGGGGGAGTATTTTCAGGTTACCCCTTGCAGTTGCCAGCAAGACTTTCAGGCACCTTCCCTACACTCATCTATTGGTTGTGAGAGGCAATGAAACAATAAAGCATCTTGCCCAAGAACACAATACAAAGTCCTTCTAAAAGCTAAATTACATGCAAATTGTAATGAGCCCGCCATTTGTTCATGCAAGGCTGTGGTCGTACAAAATATATTGCAAAACATAGAAATGCACGAGGGTGTCCAGTAGTTTGGATACAAAGTCGTTTTGATACAAGTCGTTTCGATACAAATCAAACTCGATTCGATACACATCGGCATGCAAAGTCATTTTGATACAACAACCTGCACAAGTTACGCAGATTTGTGTCACTGAAGACCCAAATTACATGTAGCAGTGCCTATATAAATTCTAGTACTTCAATCAGCCTGCTGTATTACTGAACCTCTGCTTGAGTAAATGTACAGTATGAGATCCTTCAAGGAGGGGGGGCAAGGGGGAGTCTTGCCACGAAGTCACGCTAGTAAATTTTCGATTTCATGAATCACGAAACAAAAATTCACTCTTCACAATTCTCGAACATGTGCACGAAACTGTAATCAAAATTTGCACAAAAAAGTGCATTCTTTAACTTGACCAATACTTTACTGCTGTTGGAAAGGTGATATTTGAAATCTTAATTTGTTGGTTTTACTTTAAGAGACCTCTTAAGAGAAATATCGGACTTGGACAGCTGCGAGTTGTTACGGCTATTAAGGTCATTCCACTGAAAAAGAACCTGCACTGAGATTTTTGTGAAACTTTGCCTATTGATTGTTTATATTATAGGAACTTAAATTTTGAAATAAAAATGAGGAGTCTCCATGTTCGTCTAGGAGCAACAGCACCTTGTTTATACCTATATAAATCCTTATAATAGCACCACGATTTTTGTCAAGATTGCTTGCTAAATTCACGTTTCTGACGATTGCTTTTTGATCTACACTGAGAATTGGTCCATATTTATTTTACACAGAGAAATTTATTACTCAGTTCAAAACAACAGAAAAAATGATAGGTCACCATACTCGTTTGCGAGAAAATGACGATTTACCTCTACTGTGAGGTCCCGCTGTAAACAAAAAGCTGCCATTTTTTAATGCCCAGGCGCTAATCAAGCGTGAAATTATGCTCAGTAGGGATGTGCAATCCAATGCTGGGGAATGACCTTAAGAAGGTCAGAGTATCATTGTCGTTGTCACTTTCCATGGCATCGTCAGGCCCACTGTCTGTGTCATACGGCACATCATCTTCTGGGACTTATGCCGTCCTTCACCAGTCTGCAGATCCTGACATCCAAGATTTCACCGAGGCCACGTTTTATGCACTCTTCTCTGATTCCTCAAAAACTAATCACACATCTTTCTTAAGAAGACACTTAAAATTTTGTGTGAATCTCTTATGCCAATTCTGACACGCTCCTTGGATCCAGCAAATTTGGAAGTGCCTGATTCTGGCTCAGCATGGTAAAATATAACTGATTCAACAACCACAAGGACTTTGTCGGATTCAGCAGCCATGATCTTTACTAGTCTGAGTTACACCGAGTCCGCACATGTCGTTCATCAATGGCTCATCAGTCAAAAATCCTATTGAGACGGGTTCATTGGCTAATATGGTGATCAGGAAATCAACTGGTTTATTTAAACCTGTCAACTTGTTTCGTTTGTCGCTACTCGCAGTCGGCTTGACTCAAGCGTTAAATTCACTAAGGTCACGGAAAAAATCTGATCACAATGCAATGAAATTCAGCTACGAACTCAACTTTAGACATTCACGATTTATTTCTTATTTGTTCACGATTCACAGCCAAGGACTTTTGCATTTCACACCTCACGGAATACACTTCAATCACGATTCACGGAACAGTTTTTTTTTTTATCAAATCACAATTCACAGAGCACAAAAAAACCGGATCACGGCGTCACGAAAATACTCTTGCCCCCCCCTCTTCAAGTGTCTGACACATGTAAGCTCAAAATGAGTGTTTGCATGGCTTCAATGTGCTCACCTGCAACTGTAAACATTTTGAAATCAGTCAGCAGACTTCTCAGCTAGCCACGTATCAGGCGTTCATCGCAAGTTATTGTGGAATTGACTAGTTGAAAAGGCTTCCAATTTGAACCTCATTGCACATGTAACAAAGTCGCCATCTTGGAATAAGCGCTCGTTGAAGCCTGGAGACTACAAACTGTACTGTACCCCAGGTTCCCGACGTTAATCCAAAAATTATATTGGACCAAAACTGCCGGAAATTTGGGGAGCAACGGAGCGAATGGTATGGCAATTTCTCGGGGGATTGGCGAACTAATGAATTTCTGAAACCATGCAACCGAAAAGTCCGGAGATTCTGGGTGAAAATTGTGAATGGAACGGTGATTTCAGCGAAGAAAATCTCAAAGGTTTAGCTAATACAGTTGCTGGTTTCTAGGTCAATGACGACAAGTTGGAAAAGCCCCATTTCTTACTAAAATATATGGTTAAATTTAGAAAGCAATGTGTTTATTTCCCTTGAAACGGCCTTAGCCACAAAGTGTAATTCCTAAATCGAAAGAAATCATCTTTATCACCTAAATATTCTAAGCGCGACTAATCTCGTTACTCGATCTTTTCCGTCGAACGCTTGAAACCATCCTTACGCAGAGCCGTAGAGGTTCTGAATATAAAATTAAAATGCGACATAAAGACAAAGTATTAATTCCTAATTGTCGTCACAACTCACCAACGGATAAAAAATTAATTTGCGTGCGCGCGGTCAAGTACTAAAGCCTTATACATGTAGGCAAGGCGAAAGTTGAAGTTGTTAACGTGTATTATGGTGATTACTTTCCATCAGACGATATGCAAAACTTGACGTCAGTTGTTTTTATTGTCTCTTGTTACAGGTTCCCAGTTTGGCCCGTAAAATGGAGATGAAAATAAAAAGATTGGGGACTGCTCTTTCTCATACCACCTTTCTCTCAATGCTGTTCGGCTTTATAAAGCCTGATTCTTGTACACAACCCAGTCATTACTGATCGTTAAATCGAGATTTCATCATTGTTTATTTTATTTCATCCCATACTTTAGCAGATTACAAGTTTAAGTATTTTTCCTTCACGGTTTTTGGTCTTGTTTTATAGGAAGCGTTGACATGTTTTGTTTCATTTGCCGTGGTTTCCCTCTAAGGACCTGCAGAAAACCAATGAAAATAAAAAAAACCCGAGGGTTTTAGTTAATCGAGTCACGCAAAAACGTAAATAAGTAGGTATAGAATATTGTTCTAACTATCAGAAGTAAAGCCTATTGAATTGGCAATGACTTCTGGACTACTGACAGACTCGATACAGTCAATACTTGTCAGTCAATACTGATTCAATACTGACTGCAATAGTTGTGCAATGATGCAATACAACTCAGACATCATTTTCTGTATGGCTGGCTTCTGGCTATCCAATCTATTCAGACCTAAATATTTTTGTTTTTAGCCATAGATAATAAGCAAAGGGAGTAAAAGACTGTGCTTTGTTCTTCTTTGCGCCTTGACCCGGCTACTGTCACCAGTTTGGACACGAAATTCTAAAAACGTGCATCAGAAATCCTTTTGCCAATACCGGCAATTATAAGTAGGTCAGAGTTCTTATATTTGTTAACTGAAACTATTTTAGGGTATCAAAGTCAAGAAAATTGTAAAACATTAAAAGTAAACATGCCATTTTAAGCATTAAAAAACGACTTACATGGAAGTGAAAAAATCATTTCCATGCATGTGAACTAGCTGTTTGATTAAAATGGTACTATGATCAAATTTCTACCCCTTGATTTTACGTGTATCACGTAGAATTCTGTGAAAGAATAAAAACGCCGTTTACTGTTTGCAAAATATCTTCATTAGTTCCGGAGATATTTAAGTTTGAAAAATGTGTGAAATATGCAAATGAGATGACTGATGACATCATACACTCAACCCAATATTATATCAAGTCTATAAATAGAGTTATCTCAGTCACTTTTCAGCACAGACCATTGAAAATTGGTGGGCTAATAGTTCTACAGGCAACACACCTACTATTATGGAAAATTATGTTCCATGGCAACTGACTCTTCTCCAGTCCCCACCCACTTGATTTCAATATGTTTGTAATTTTTAGCTCGAAAAACATTAAATTAGGTCACGAACTCAAGCGAACATATTTATATGCTTGCTGAATCATACATATGAGGCACCATCAGCAAATATCAAAATGGAACACCAAAGGTGGCCAGAAAAGCCTTTAATATTGGGGAGGTCTGGAACCCAGTATGTTGGCATGGTAACAAAACTGTTCAGCACATATTGTGTAGCACATTTAGTAGAATCTTACTGCAAAGAATCAAACACTTCTGATTCAAATTGGCCGAGATATCTTTCTTCGTAATATTTGATCAATATTTGGTTGAGCGTATGACGTCATCACTTGGCTAATTTGCATATTTTAAAAACTTGAATATCTCTGGAACGAAAAGAGATATTTGAAAATAGTAAACAGCATTTTTCTTATCATGCGGACTACTTGTTTATGTTTTAAAATGGCTTAGATAGGAAAGATGCGATTTTCGTCATATTACCACTAGCCTGCAGAACAGACGGATTAGCGGGAAAACACCAAACGAGACACACAAGCACGGAGACCGAACACGAACACAAAGCGCTGGTCGAAAATAATCCGCAGGATTTTTTTGACCTGTGCCTGTTACGTTGCGCTCGTGTTCACGCTCCGCGCTCCTGTATCACGTTTCCTGCTCTGCCCCGCCATTCCTCCTGTTATGATGGCCAATAAATTTTTGTTCTGTTTCTCTCACCATTTCCACAATAAGCTTTGAAACATCCATTTGTCGACCTGGGCAAGTTGTATACATAGAAACCATCACATCGACGTACAGAAATTTGAAGCTTTGTCCTACAGCAATTACTTGCGTCGTTAAAGCACACCCATGCGGGTATTTTTCCCTCTGCGACCTGAGGTAGTTTCCCATCAAACCAGCCGGTTTGGTGTGTTCCACAACGACCGTAAGAGACACAGCTGTTGGCCATCAGCTTTCCTGCTGCCCCGTCAAATCTGTACCATCCACTTTTCCAGCCGTAGTTGAAAGAATCACATCGATTTAGAAAACGACTATAGTTACGAGACCTCGTGAAGTTGTTCAGGATTTCGTAATTTGTGCACTCTGTTCAGAAGAAGAAGAAGAAGAAGCAGAAGCAGAAGCAGAAGAAGAAGAAGAAGAAGAAGAAGAAGAAGAAGCAGAAGCAGAAGCAGACGCAGAAACAGAAGCAGAAGAAGCAGAAGAAGAAGAAGAAGAAGTAGAAATTAAGAAAAACTTCCTATGCAAACTAGAGTAAATATGATATCAAAACTTGAACTAGTCAACTGATCGAATTCTAATTATCTACAATATAAATTCGTAAAGAAATATCAAACTCCGTGTACATGTTTATGGAGAAACAACGCAAACAAAACATATAATGATTCAAACACCAGTTTACATGTTACCAGGCCTCGGTAATTTAGGCTTATAATGATCAAGAAATTCACGACTTATTAAATTAGTATTATCTCTTTCACTTATCCTCATAAATACATGCACACCATGCTCTACTTAATTCAGCGCTCAAATTATTCTTTTGCCCTTCCCTCCATCCCTCTCTCTTAGTCTCTCCGTCCCTTCCTCTGTCTGAATGTTTGATGGCTTGTTTGTTTGTTTCCTTCCTTCCTTGGCTCATCTCTACCTTCATTTCTTCCAACTTCATTACACAAATACATTCAGTCAGTCAGTCAGTCAGTCAGTCAGCCAGACAGTCAGTTATTCAGTCAATCAGTCAGCCAATCAGTCAGTCAGTCAGCCAGACAGTCAGTTGGTAAGTCAGTCAGTCAGTCAGCCAGTCACTCACTCACTCACTCACTCAACCAGTCAGCCAGACAATCAGTTAGTAAGATAGTCAGTTAATCAGTCAATCAGTCAGTCAGCCAGTCAGACGTTCATTCTTTTCCACTCCATTTATGCCTCATTTAACTAAGCTACGTCAACGATGAACTGTTTACTGCATCAACCTTAATGCCTAAGGCTTTGTGCACTTTGCCCACAAACATTGTCATACAGATCTCACAATTTGATTTTTAAAATAAATTTGCCAGCAAACTAGAGCTACAAAATTCGGCAACCAACAAGATTGAGTGCCCATGAGATTGTCAGTTACGTACCACCTTCAGTCAGCATATAAACATAGTTTGCATAGTTTCGCCCCACGAAAGCTCCTCCTATGAATTGGCAGTTTAGAGATACTCCGTATTGATTATATTGACCAGGCAGACCCCAGCATTCCCCGAAATACTGGATACCAAAAAATGTCGATCCGTTTTCTTTCGCCTGAGGATGGAGACGACACATAAGAAAAGGAAAAACCCTGAATTATTATTGAGATACTGACTGTAAAAATTCAGCTTAAAAAACTGTATCAATAAACGTTGATTAAAATAGGAATTTCATACATGTAATTCTTTTGCACTGGAAAATTCAAAGTTGATAGTCCTTGAAATGGGATGTTTTCAAATTAATGACCGTCCTTACTATAGCGAGCTAACCGACTTGGTATCGATAGAAATCATAGTTTATAGATGGGAATGGTTATGAAACTCAGACAAAGTTCTTTGATGTATGTTTTTGTTCTCTTTTTTGACCTTGACCGTACACAAAACACAATGCCGGGTTGTTTACTACTGACTGCGGAACTAACCAATGGAAACGTTTTGGTTACGTAACACATGCAAAGTGTATGAGCGAGAAAAAAAAGATTGTGCACAGTCGTGGACCTTCCAACATAAATCTTGGCACCTTTGTTTGCTCCTTTGATGTTTGCCTGGCTTCATAACAACCCCCTCTATTAACTATGTACAAATACAATTATTATTAGTGAGTGATATTGATAATTAAATTAGTTATTGCTCTTATTTTCTGTTGAAATTCTTGTACAACTGACGATGGATGACGTTTCATCCGAAACAGGTTTTGTCATTTAATGTAAGATATCAATTCAAATACATCGTTTGGTTTGTGGAAGCATTTCTACTGAGAGAAAAGTAATAATAGACATGTACCGTATTGTGGGGTGGCTAGGTAAAGACATGTACATGCGCATCATCATCTGTATGCCTTGCGGACCTATGTATGCGATGGCAAAGATGTTGTGTTTTATTGGTTTGCTTGATTAACTGTGTTGCGGTTAATTGAAAACGGCTGCTAGAACGTCGGGTTGGTAGAATCAGTATTTATCTGAACAAACCAGTATCCAAACCAATGCAAGATTAATCGTACCTTGCGAGCGCATTTGTCGACCACAGATGTTTTCAAGTCATTCCAGTCCATTGTGTTGTCTTCAGGATTTCGGTAACTTGCAAGAAGTGTCATTGCTCGACGATCAGGTTTGTCTTCAAAACATCCAACGCGCACATAATTCACAGTAGCTGTACATAATTGAAACAGTTAAAACCGAGCCGATTCGCTTTCGTTCAGTTTTGAGAGATTTGAATAGAAGAGAAAAATACAGACCCAGAAAAAATTAAACAAAGTCTATTTTGAATCTTACTTATCTTGATACATAATCATATAGGAAATTAAATCAATTAGCTTGGCTCCGTAGGCTCAGTGGAACCATATAGCACTTCAGAATCCGCATATAGTGCGATTAATATTAAAATCGGACTGCAAGGAAACTCTTCCGACATAAGAGATATAACTAATGAATCGGCAAGTGGACTCAGAAGTTAATGGTAATTAAAAGATGTAGGTATGAAAAAAGGTTCTAGTAACTTACCCTGAACACAGGTCTGTTGTGAGATCATGATCAAGATAACCGCAAATGTGCTGCAGATTGCGTTTCCTCTGCGAGCCATCTTGTCTGACAATCAGGTCAGTTATTACCGGAAAAAGAAGCATTATTAACACTTATTTTACAACAAAAAAGAACCTAACCAGTTAGCATTCAGATGAAAAATGCCTGATGATTTTCCAAAATGCAGCCTTTTAACTTGCATTTAGTAAATTAAAATGCACTCTTAATACACTGTATATTTACGTTCTTGTTCTGTTTTTTTTTTCTTTTTTTTTCTTTCTTTCTTTTTTTTTTTTTTCTTTTGCTTTACAGATCTATCTATGTTTTCTTGCTCTGTTGTAAATTAACTAATCGTCTAACGTCGAAGAAAGTGTAATTTGAAAAACGCCAAATGCCGTTATGGTCCGTTATGAAAATAGCAGAAAGCAGTTCATAAATCTTACAAAAGCACTCAGTCTACTTTCGCCTGTATATAACACGGCATTTTACCTTACTTTAACTACAGAGAGTAGCACGATGGGAGTGAATAAGCTAGAGTTAACTGAAAAAAAGTCCCTTGACTCACCTTCTTCGAGATCTTCCGTTTTACCAGTGTAGTTAGAACACTCTAGCCATCAGGTCTGATAGATATCACATATAACTACCCCATTTAAACTTATGATCGTTAATGGATTTAGGAAGTTTTTAATGTTCATTTCCGTCTTGTAATCAAACACGGAAACTTTGCATACTTGTTGCCTTTTGTGCAATTTTCAATTCAATTTTTTAATTGTCCGGTTGCAATGATAGAAGAGTGAAATTTGTTTTCTTTGGCTTTAAATTGAGGCTTTTTAAGAGCTTCTTTGACAAGACCATGGAAGTTGTTTTCTTCCGAGGGGAAATACAGCTAATTAGCGACATGCTGTACATTAAATCAAATTAAATGAAGCGCTGTAAAAAGAAATGTAGAGATAACATCACAGCAAAATGATGTCAAAAAGATAGAAATCATTTGTCGGGTCATATGAGAAGATATTATATATTTACATTTCAGTTATTTTTTAAAAAAGAAGACTTTGGATCTGAAATGCGCCCAAGAAAACTTTTATAAGCACGGCCAAGATCTTTCTATGAATTTGCTCTATAATCTTGCAAGGAAAGAAAAAACAAAACAACGCCAAAAGTGGTGAAAGCAACGCAACATAATCTAAAAGGAAACGATCGCTCAAAAGTGGTGAAAGCAACGCAACATAATCTAAAAGAAAACGATCGCTCAAAGTTTCAAAGAATGGCAATTTTGATACTTTGACAACCAGTGTAATTTACTTAAACCCGAATAAATCGGTACTTCTTCCCCGAAATACTTGTTCTGTTTTAAAATCCTTTCATCCAGATTATTTATACATTAGCTTATATTTGATTGCATTTGGAAACATGAAATGACAAAAATGAAATGATAATTAACCTGAACACTGCCCCTTTAATATTACACCCGCTAAACGTTTTAAGTAGGTGCTTTTGGTATTTGACATATCGTCAGTTATAATGCATGCACATCTAACTTTGAAAGCACTCAGCATGACCGAGAGCAACAACTTCAAAGGTGTTCGGCCAAACCAAAACGACGTATATCCATTAATGGAAACCTAAATATAACGGTGTGTTTGAGTTTGAGTCAAAAGTCACCAACAGTAAGCTAGGTGCACTGAAGTCAGAAAATTGCTGCTATGATACTACGTACGTTATGATGCACCGTTGTCGTTTCTCGAAAAAAATGATAATATAGCTACATACCTGCTATTTTTTCTCCATTCAACGATTCACATAATAGCATCGATCTTCTTCATAGTGTTGTGAAAGCATTTCATGTACCAGCTTAGGTACAGGCAAGAGATTATCAAGGTGCGATCTCTTGGTACAGGTCATGAGGTATAATTTTCGCCTGTTTTGACCAAAGGAATATCAAAGTCGTCCTAAGAGGGTTCCTTTAATTGATTACATGACGAACTGGGCAGTCTGAAATTCTGATTGGTTCTTGGTTATGCCTTAATTTTACTATACTGCTTAGATGGAATCAAGTTGAAATTGAAACCCTTCCTTATAATTAACGTATAGATTTAGGCCAGCCTAAAAGCTAAGCGTAGCTCCTGGGCCAGGTTGTTCAGAGCCCGATTAAACTAACCCAGGAAAAGGTAGAATTTTGATTTTGAGTTTTGTAACTTCGGCTTTGCGGTGAGGTTTTCTGTATATTGTTTGGCCTTCTGTTTTGAGTTTTAATAATCATCATATACAACAAAGCAGTGAAAAAAAATTGGTAGAGATGAAAAAGATATAATTTGGTTGACTTTTAATCCTGCGTTAGCGTTAACCGGTTTCCGAACAAACCTACCCTGTTTTCAACAAGTTACATGAACCCGCGATCCAATCGAAAACCAGCACTTGGTCAGCGGTTAACTTAAAAAACACGTGACCTCGATGAGCTGTAAACTTGAGCCCGCGATATGATGACGTGTACCGGTCAGCGGATACCTTGTTTTGACAGGTGTCAATTGATCATAACATGATGTCCAATATCAAAAAGTACACGGTAAACCAAGGCTGCATGTCTCTGTCAACCTATTATTTGGAGTATGGCCGCCATGTTGCGCGACCTCGTCGTCGTCGTCGTCGTACGTACGCGCCCACTAGCAATACCGCTATCCATGATAACCATGAGGAAATCAACTCATGGGTTTCCTTTTCTTTCCTATTTGAGTATGGGGCTCCGCTTGGCGGCTCTTCGGACCGCCGGAGCACCGCTAAAAAGTAAGCCGAAGAAAAAGTCCATGGTGGATTGAAAAGCACATCAGTGCTGTATTTAAATTCGTCGCACACTTTGTACTCAGTTGACTTTCTTAGGTAAAGAAGAAACCATCTGATTTCTCAGTTGCAACAACGGCAAAAACTTGTAATCTCGCATGTCCAATCAGCAAACTGAAGAGAATTTTCCAAAATTATGGAAAAGTATATTTTACCTTTCTGTGTTTGTGAAATAATGGGTTATTCGTTACACATATTTTTTGTAAGCTTCAATTTTTATTTTCAGTTAATTGGCTTCACATAACACACTAATCACGATACGTTTAAAAGGTTTCATCACCCCGTTTATTACTGCAGTGATTGATCTCCTTTTTGAAAACTATTTTTTTTTTGTGATCAAACTTGGGTCGATCGTCTTCAAATCTCTAATGAAGCTCCATTTCCGCAATAGGCCTTTACACATCGCTTAATGTCGTTTTTCAGCTTATATACGAAAAACGACGAGCAGTTACGAATACCAACGGTGACTTTCGATTCAGGGGGACAGCACTTCCTGTTCCAACTGAAACAAACAGGTCCGCTCTGGATTCCTTCCTCAACCTGTAATTGTGGCAAAAAAGGGAAGGCAAGTATAATTAACTTTGGTATATATCACACATTTAACTTTTGTCGCTGTAATAGTTGATAGGTGCACGCGAGACGAAAGTTAAACCAGACAAAAAGAGTGACCCTGCAAAATTTGGAAGCACATATTTCAAAAAGGACCCCAAAATAAATGGAAAACGAAACAGTTGAAAAGTAAATCCGTTATTCAATGGCTTGGTATATATAACCCAATCAATAGTTCGGTACGTACATGTAGATAACGTAAGTGAGGCTAATCGTATAAATGCGAGTGCAATTTTAAAAGGACTACTTTACACTACGAGTGATATTTGGAAAAAATTCTCTCAACTTTAGGCAAATGCAATTAGAAAAATATTTCAAATATCACGAGTAGCTAATGTAAATTCCGATTGTAAGAGATTTCATACAATAACTCACTTGCCATGTGACTACGAAAACCACGAACGTACCTGCATTACTTATTTGCAGTCCAGTGCAAATTAAAAGTTATAAGATGATAGATTTGCCTGCCTCAGCCAATTACAATAACGTAACTTTGTCAGTCATGCTATAAGTGTTTAAATCATTACAAAAATTGTTCGTTTTATCCTCGGAAATATCCAGCATCACTTCCCCTAGATAAGATAATAGAATATTTGAATTGAAAAACAAACAAACAAAAAAAATGTGGACGATGACCTTAGGATATGATCCATTATACCAGCCAGTGCTGAGCGTCTGGCATTTCCCAGGGTCTACACATTTGTCCGCCATTGCATTTCCTGCCGCGCCAGTGAACCTGTACCAGCTGTTTTCGTCCAATCGTTTGTGGTCACACCTTAACGGCTTTGCTCTGTCGGTCACTTGATTCTGAGATCGGTCAGCATCGTCAAGTTCTTTGTAGTCTTTACACTCATTTTCTGCGCACACAGTAAGAAATTAAGCACTTTGCAGCTGGGGTCACGTGAGTAAATTTTTCCTAGAAAATTTTATATCATGGGCTATAACTTAAATGGAAATGGAAAGAGCGCATCGAAAATACCAAAATGGCCAAGTTTGACGACCCAGGAATTAAAGAGTAAGTTTATACGAGTATTATAAGGAAATTTTCAAGATAGAAATTTTTCAAGGTAGAAACATCAACTCGGAAAAAAATCCGAGTTCTAGATGGGATTTGAACCCACGACCCTCCGTGATCTAGTCGGATGCTCTAACCACTGAGCTACTGGAGACTCTATGGTGAGCAAGGGTGAAATCACGGAGAAAAAATTCTACCTTGAAAATTTCCTTTTAATACTCACTTTGGAGGGTGGTTGGTTGCATCTTTGATATGCCTTAATGTGACTGCGTGATGCAGTTGGTGAGTTCATATGCGCCTAGACATCATTTGGCTGCGTGACTGCGCGATGCGGTTCCAGTCAAAGACCCACATTTCACCCTTGCTCACCATAGAGTCTCCAGTAGCTCAGTGGTTAGAGCATCCGACTAGATCACGGAGGGTCGTGGGTTCAAATCCCATCTGGAACTCGAATTGTTTTCCGAGTTGATGTTTCTACCTTGAAAAGTTTATACGAGAGTTTGAATTTTCGGAAAATTTAGAGGATTTGTATGGAAAATGTTGCTGGAGAGCAAGACTTTGCTCTCCAACAACTTTTTCCATACAAATCTTTTTATTCTTTCAACAATTCAGGTCGTCAAAAAAACTCATTCTTTAATGATGGGGGCCTCAAACTCGGCCATTTTGATATTTTCGACATGCTTTTTCCATTTCTGGCATTTGTGAAGCTATAGCCCATAATTTTATGAAAAATAGGTCATGTGATGGCTTAGCTGCAAAGGGCCTATTAACAGCTGAGGGAATTATTTGTATTTTTCAATAACAATAAACTTTGTTTCCAAAGGAACATCTCGTGCAAGCCCTTGCTCACGGCTTCACTTTCGAATTACATCCAGTTGCAATTAATGTTTTCTTGCATTTTTATAACGCTATGAACTGAAACCCATCCTAAGTGGTCACCACCTTATCTAGTGGTTGGTTTGTGTGTCTTAATGCCCCTAGAGCTATGTCAGCTGGAGTCTTGGCGAGCTCCTGATAGAGTGACCCATTCTGAACAGGTTGAAGGGTAGAGACCAGACGAGGTGTGCCCCTCTGGTCCTCTAGATTGAGCGTTGTGCTGGGAGCTGATAAAGTACTCTCATAAAAATAAGACTATTACTGAAACAGGAGACATTCAAATCTCTATCAACATCGGTGAAATGACGAGGTGACTGTGGGAGCAATAGCAGCAAATCGAAGGGAAGGAAAGAGAATGTCAAAGCCTTGTGTGTCTTATGGCATGGAAAGATATCTATCCGTTTCCAACTAGGAGTGCCGATTGTGAAACGAGCCTCAGTGATTTCTGTTTGCGACCCCAGAATTTCAACGGTGTTAACCTGCCATCAGGCGTTCTTTTTTTTTTTTTTTTCGCAAAACCGGTGGTTGCACTCCAGACGTTGCCACTCTGTACCTAGTCCCGGGTTCAAAATCTCATATAGGCCATATTTATTGTTCAAACCTGTGGTGAGCATGTAGACGTAGTTTGCTCGTTGCTTGCCTACCAACGGAGCTTTCCGAGTGCATCTTGATGACGAGCCGTGCTTTGCGTAGGTATTCTCGCTGTCTGGTCCACTCCAGCATTCCCCATAGAATTGGATTGCGAAAAACGAATATCCCTTTCTTTTAGCCTGAGTAATGATAGTCAAAGAACCAATCTTTTTTGTTGTTTATAAAATGTACTGTACGTTTTAACTTTTTCGTCTGATCTTTTGCTTGGCATTTATTTATTTATTTATTTATTTATTTTTTGCGTCGTGACTTTCACTATAACCCGCTTATCGAAGCTTTTGCTCTTTATGACTAGCTAGTCTCCCACTCTTGCTTGTGAAGCTATTTTGAAACTGGGGTGGGTTAACAGTGGCTATAATTGTTGTGTGCACTTCATATGTTTGTGAACTGTAAAAGTACGCAAAGTACAATAACAAAATGTCCTGAGTTTAACTACCTCGATTCTAAAAGTTCAGGGGTAGATGCACAACAAACAATCCAAGATTGATTTGCAGCGTGTAAAGGTAAATACTGCATTCACCATTAACAACTGATTGGATTCTAGTTATTCCTTGACAATGAAACTAGAAGTCAAATAACAAATTTTTGGTTATGCTTTGTAAACGTTCGTAATGACTAGTTTCAACCTAGGAAATAAAACAAACTACGCAACACACCTTAACTGCACATCTTTGAATCACTGAACTTCCCAAGTCTTCCCAGTCCAAGACATCTGGATACTTTGTAGTTTTCACACGATAGTTTTCTAGCAGTTCGGGTAAGGTCCTGTTTGACGTTTTATCTTTGTAGCATCCAACTGGAACGTAATCTACATTATCTGTGAACATGTACGTTTTAAACCGTCAGGGTAATCAGACATTCAGTTTCTTTTCCTGCAAAAAAGGACAACTAAGCGAGGAGTCCAGAGCAGTTCAAAACTGTTAGAAACGCCAGTTGTTAATTCAAGGTGTAAGGACATGGTGGACTGCACTTACGTTTGCTATCTACCACCCTATATCAGGATTTGATACCTAGGTTAAGTTTACGACTGGACCCAGTGGACCATCAGCCTGGCATTTGACGTCGGTTTCCGTAGCATGAAGAGACTCCTCCCTTGAATGGGATGCTAGTCCATCGCCGGCAGCGTTACCCGCCCCCTCCCCCCACCAGCATTGAATTTGCCAATACCATTTGTATACCTTAAATTTTCGAAACCCTGAGGTGTCTCTGAAAATCACTTTAGCCTCCTTAACAGAGCAATACAAAGAAAGAAAGTCAAATAACCAATTGCAACTAAGCATAAAAAGTTGAAAACTTACCAAGGCTAAAAACTGCCCTTGTAAGGACAAGCAAAACGACAGCGGTGGAAACGAACATCCTAGCTTGAGTACTAAAACAGGTAAAGATTAATTTAAGCTGATTAAAAAAAGCTACAGTAATCATTCACTCACTCACTCACTCACTCACTCACTCACTCACTCATTAACTCACTAACTCACTCATTCAAACACTCACTCACTCACTCACTCACTCACTCACTCGCTCGCTCACTACTCGTCATGCCGACTGGCATACAGGGCAGCAACAAAGGACCTCCACAGCTGTCTGTTCCCCGCAAGCTTTTGGATGGAGATCCTGCTGTGGTCCAAGGCCCTCATATCTGTCTCTTTGTTGCTTCGCCATGTAATCAGCTGTTGCACTTTATTATTTCAAGTTTAGTGAGTATGACTGACAGACTGCTAGTAGCCAGTCTTTTCAGCGTTTAGTCCCGCGAAGCGCAGCAAGGCGGTTTTCTGGTCTTGCGTCGAGTGATAACAGAATATTACTGACCAGTGAAACGAACAAGACTTAGAAATATTTTCACATTTTGAAGAAGCATTATAATTTTGTACTACCGTGTTTAAACGAAATAAAAATACAACTTGGACAGTTTTCAAATCAACAACTAAATTCTTGTCTGCAATTTTAAACATTGCAAATAGTCAGGTGGCTTAACGCAAAGTTTAGGCTGGATCGTGACAAGAGTGATAAAAGCATGAAATTTGGCACACAGCTTGCTTATACTCTACCAAATGATATTAGAAGGGGTGCCCATGTCAATCTGCTCACGCTCCCGTTTTAGGGAGATTTTAGTATTTGACCAAAATCAAGATATGTGATACCTGTGGTGTAAATCTATTTTATTAGCAAATGCAAAGAAATGCTTACAAAACAAGCATTTTTCAGTTTTTATATGTATGGTTGTGTTTTCTGATTCGTTTCCGATGCACTAGTGGCAAAGAAACATCTCTTTTAGTAGCACAAAAAAAACTCGAGCCCATGCCTCGCTCGTTCATCCAAGATTGCGGCCTCTTTGTTGCTCTGCTGTATCTGTAAGTATCTGAAGAAGGTGTTAAAAATTCTTTGCAAAAGAACTTGAATATGCTCAAATTATGTAAGGAGGGTAGAAATAATATATTTTGTTTATCTATTAGAATAGCTTTTAGCGAGTTTAAGTGAAAACGTTTGTTTTACAAGGCTCCTGTTTGAATTGGCAGGACCAGTTAATCATGAAAGTAGTTTCTGTTAGAACTATACAAAAGAAATCTTATATTTTTTTATGTCTTTGGACATGATTTAATCCATTTTATTGTTTTATAACAGTGATTGGTTGCTGCAATCTAGAGAGCAGATCATTTTGGTTCTTATCATTTATCTCAGTCTGCGGGTACAACAAATAGTTAATTGTAAGAATTATAGGGAGAAAAACGGTAATTTTAATGATAGTAATAAGGTTTCTTCACTGCATAGTTGACTTTAAATCGCATTTTTATTCTTCTAGGAGCTTTACTTTCAATGTCACTTGATTGGAAAAAGTGCATCATTTGTCAGGAGTCTACGAGAGAAGCATTAAAGTGTCCTCTAAACAGTAATGGACCACCTGAAGCTAACCGGCAAACGTATTTGGCTTTCCTTCAAAATGTCAATAGCTTTCGCCGGGAAGCAGACGGTTTACCTGTGGAGCTTAAAGTTGGCGACGATGTTGATGTAGATTGCCTTTGTCGTAATCACTGTTCTTGGCACAAGTCCTGTCACCTGAAGTTTAGTATTTCAAAGCTAATGAAAGCTCAAGAGCGTGCCGGCCGAAAACGAAGCGAGGACAGCAGAGTAGATGAGGAGGAAAAGACCCGCACCGAAATGCAGGAAACACCAATCTGTCTCTGAAGAGCGATCGCAATGTTTATTCTGTTTAGGAGGAGACGACAGCGACAAGCTTCACTGTTTTTCGGTGCTAGAAACTGATAGGAGTATCCGTCAAATGGCCCTTGAACTTGAAGATTTTGAATTGTCAGGTCGTCTGTCAGAGGGATTGACTGCAAAGTCTTGGATGGCGCAGTAATAGTCCACTGTCTGCCGACTGTTGAAGCTTCGACAGCAGCTCCATCAAAGCAAACGTGTGAATGTGGTGTGGGACACACGCTCCTGATAGCCTAAAGGACGCAACAAGGGAGAAAAGAGGCCAAGGGGTCAGAAGGAAAGTAGCAGGCCAAACGAAGCTTCCAAAGAACTGGATGATGTTTCTGCGAGACCCTGACAACAAGACTGAGCTGTTTTCCTTTCTGACGTCGAAGGTAGCGCAATTCCAATGGCCTCTTGACAGAACATTATACATTACATCTGGTTAGTAAAGCTGTAAAATGTATTGATTCTTTGAATAATTGTTCCTATGCTGTTTAATCTATAATCCTCTGTGATTTAATTGTGTCGTAGGAACATCTGTGGTTTCCCATGGATCTGAACATGCACTGGGTCAGTGCAAACATGAAGAGGCCGATACTCGCATCGTTGTCCACGTACGCCACGCTTTGGAGGGAGGTGCAGAATCTGTCCTTGTCAGAACTGTTGACACCGACGTTGTCGTGATCTTGGTTGGAGAGATTCATGATCTTCTAGCCTACAACCAACTTTCTAAAGTATGGGTTGCGTTTGGCATGGGGCGCCACTTTTCGGTTATTAACATAAACGGAATCTGTTCTTTCTTTGGAGAGTCTAAGTCGCGAGCCCTACCAGTCTTCCACGCTTTCACTGGGTGTGACTGTACTTCGCAGTTCTGTGGTATCGGAAAAAAGTCAGCGTGGCGAGTATGGGAATTGAATAGTGAAGTAACACCTGCCTTGGAGGACACTGCGACTCATCCCTTCCAGAAGATGACTGTTTCCTCAGAGAATTTCCAGAAGCTAGAGAGATTTATGATCATAATGTATGACAAATCAAGTCCCCTAGACTCGGTGAACGAAACACGACTGATGCTGTTCTCAAAGCGAATCAGAAACTTGGACAATATTCCTCCAACACAGGTAGATATTCGGGAAAAATAATGTGGTGACGACGTTTTAATTTGGTATAAATAAATTATACTTGCAAAATTCATAAGAAGGAAGTTAAGAGCTCGTTATCAATACATTTTTCTCTCTAAACATTTTTAATTTCAGGATGCACTTCTGCAGCACCCACAAAGGGCCGTACACCAGGCAGGAATTTGAACATCATCAGAGCATGCGATGCAGGATGTTCCTTCTCCCCCAGAATTCTCATGGGTTAAAGGAGAGAGAAACCAGTTTGGATGACCATCCCCAAAGTATCCATTGTGTGCAGAGAGCTCATCAAGTGCGCCTGCAAGGCCGCTGCTCACGCTGCCAATGTGCCAAGAAAAATGTTGAAGTGCATGCCGTCGTGTAAATGCGACTGCCCAGAAAGTCACTCTTAGAGTGAGGGGAATTTGTAATGACTTTCGCAACGAGAAAAAGCATTCATAATATGATCAGATTTCAAGTAAGAAAAGACGCGGTCAATTTGCGCGCATTTTTTCTGCTTCGCTTCTACAATTTCTTTGTCTGTGTTATCGGCCGAGCAAAGACTGGGTACTAATACTATGATGTGGCTTTATAAACGCTATTTTAAAATGCAGTCTTTAATAAAATAGCAAAGTACACAACCAAGTGAAAAAATCAAGATAAAAATGCAAAATTCGTTTTAATAAGTGGTAAAATAGCTCTGTTGAAAATCGTACCACAGGTATCCCATATCTCGATTTTGGTCAAAAACTAAAATCTCATTAAAACGGGAGCGTGAGCAGATTGACATGGGCACCCCTTCTAATATCATTTGGTAGGGTATAAGCAAGCTGTGTGCCAAATTTCATGCTTTTATCACTCTTGTCACGATCAGGTCATTAAGCCACCTGACTAAAATGGGTTATCTGTATATAGTCATTCAAAATTTCTATTTCTTATACTAAGGATCCATCTCTCTTAGATCAACGTTATGGACACTTACGGTTTGATTTGATCTTAAGCGAATCTTAGTCTTTTTACACTTTACCGAGTAAAAAGACCGAAAGAAAACTGGCTCTATCAGATCTTTTTACAAACGCCCCCTACAGACCCTACTCTGTCAATATTTTTTGCACACTCAGGCCACTAACAGATCTAGACTGGTCAGAAATGGGTTCACTGTAAGTTCTTTCAGACCTTGCCAGTTTCAGAATCAAAAAAACCTTGATTTTTCAAACTATATTGAAAGCCATAAAACGAGAAAAATAAACGGAGTGACCCCGAAAATTTAACATGCTATACCAACGTTTTGTTTTTTTTAAATGTATAGAAATACTATGAGAAGAAAAAAAAGAAAAAAGAAAAAAGAATTGGCAGAGTTTTACCAAATCTGTGAAAAGCATAAGTGGTAATGGAAGTTTTGACAACTCTGCTTTTCATATGAATGACCGCATGAATGAGCCGAGGCGAGATTTACTCGGCTATGGGATAAGCTAAATTGAAAACTTACCGAATCGAGAAAGTGAAAGCTGTAATGAGTCCGCTCTGAATCGATTCTCGATAATTTGCAAAGCTATCGCGCGAGAAACGTTATTCGAAAGTAAGTCACTTTGAATTCTGGCTTTCTTCACCTCAATTAACACGGAAACTGCCCGCCTTGTAACTCTCCACAACTCACGTAGTAATAAGTATAACTGTTCGTCTTGCTGGCTTTTCTCTCTTTATTTTTTCTGGTGGGTAAACATTTTTATTTGTAAATACGAGTAAATTAAAAAACAAACACATGCTGGAGAATTCATCTGTTGGTGGCAGAAGTAGGTCAGTCTAATTTCATTTTATCTTTCTTTGGTCAAAATTAATATTAAAAATGTTCAAGAAATAATTCTCTTCAAAGAGCGCTTTCTACTTACTTTTTCAGCCTAGCAATAACATGTTGTTAATATTCGTTCATTATTACAAGGAAAGAAATTGTAGCCTCGCAAACAAGAAATGCGCTTTGTACGTCAGGGTAGCATTCTCTCACAATTTTTTTATTCCTTTATTTTTTTTACAGTTAAATTTCTTTAATTAAAAGTAAAACTCTTGGGTGCAAACAGGCCAAATAATCTTAATTTCTTGTCAAGAGCCGGAAAACAGTGAATCGCGCTCAATTGCGTTCACTCACAGGTAATGTTTGCTTTTTGAGCAAATGTTTTTCGATCTGACAAGTAAGCAGGTCAAAAGCACTATAGAACTGAAACAGTCTTTTCGAACACATGCTAATCTTCAGTCTTGCAATGAACCCAGTTTGCAGTGATGATTTTTGACTTTCAGCTGCAACGGAAGGACCATGTCAGGAAACTATTACGACCTAATGTCATAACTGAAGGTTTTCAAGGAGGTAAAGTTAATAGGATTAACGAAGAGTCAGTTAGGGGCGAATCCCACGCGCGTGAAGGCGAGAACCTTTCCTATTTGACATACTTTTTCCTCGGGCGCATAACCCCGGAATTTACAGCAGGTTCCAAAATCTAACTTCTAGATAAACTAAATATCCACTGGGCCAGGCTTACTTTGTTTTCAGGTATTTTCAATGCTATCTGTGAATCATCAGCGTGGAATATAGTAAAGAAATGGGACATGTCTTCTCCATTCAAAACGAATATTTGTGGACCATTTTGGCCGGCATTTCGTATTTCATGGATGCTGGTGACCTACATAACCTTTTAAAAGGTGCATTATCAATAAGCAAGGCTAATTCGATGTCTTGCAGCGCTTTCCGCATCATCTGCTGTTAGGAAATCAAGGACACCAAGTTTTGCCTGTCTTTACGGCTATTTATTGCTGTTTCATCGCTTCAAAATATTCTAATTTCGGTATTTTTTTTTTGCACATTTTCACATCGCTAGCATAACTTATAAATAAATACACTTATTTGCAAGCTAAGTAACATGAGTCACTCGAGAAATAAATTCTGTATTTTTATATATATATAGCATTGCAGTAGAGTTCTTCTTTACGGTTTTTGTGATGACGCTACTCAATGCTATAATAAAACACAATTTCTAAACAAAGATGCAAAAATAATAATGTTCCATTTTCCATTTGGATCGCCCTCTGTACTCCATGAGCAAACATAACAAGTGCAGCGATTTTCTGTTGAATCTATTTTCCAATGCATCTATGATAAGTTTGACAGCCATCAACACCTTCAAACGCTTATGGAGCTGGTATCCCCTGCAATGGACCAAAGATGGAGTTATTACTCAAGCAGCAAATAGCCATAAAAGGGTTAATTCTTTTGGAAATAAAGGATGTAGCAAGGCTTTTCTTTTCGGATGAAAGCGGCTTTGATGTCAGGATCAGGTTACGTTTAGAATGCGAATCCATTTATTCGGAGAAGGGCCTGATCCATAATCAACCTTGTGGTCAGGTTTGTTCCTTGGCGAGACAATTTACGCGTGCGTTGGTTAAACAAGAAAGGAGAGTAGGCATGCACTATTTACATAACAACTTGGAATGAAAATTAAGATTAGTCTTTCACGCCATAAGCCATAACAAAACAGTCCAAAGAAATACGCTCGCGCGTGCTGATTGGCTAAAAATCGTATTTCTGCTAAACAATTAGGTTATGAGCTGGAGATTTCAATCTAATCTACTGGTTTTAGTGTAAGTCTCCCATTCGTTCAAAACTTAATCTAAATCCTCTTCAAAGACACCCCAAAAACGCAAAGAAGCAGCCGTTATTTTGTAAACAAGCGCGCACTGCCACGTTACTTACTATTTTTAACAGAATAGATAGTGAGTAGCGTAGCCAATCGGAGAACGGCATTCGCGATAGAACGTTAGTAGATTTATATTACAACTCGACAGAAACACAGAAAAGTTGTCGTACTATCGTTGTTCGTTATTTTCTCTGAGTAGTTTTCTAAAAAAAAAAAAACTGAAAAAGGAAACGGAGCGCTCAACCGGAAGGGATCATCACGTCCTCCCCTTCCTCATTCTAGTTCCTTTATTTTAATTTTTTTAAAGCCATGTTAAGGTTCTTACCATTGCCACAGTAACGCTCTTGACACCCTTTAGTGCTTGGAAGATTGTACACATAAAATTTACCACAGTTTCTCACGCGTATTTGAGTTGAACGGTAACAACAGTTGTTTTCCCAACTGAAGCAAGCACGTCTATCTTGAATTCCATCGACAACCTGAAGAAAAAAAAAAATAAAATGAGGATATATATAGGTAATCGTATGAATGCGAGTGAAATAGAGGATTTACAATGCGAGTGATGTTTCGGAAAATTCTCTCAAAAATACACGAGCCTTCAGGTGTAAATCCATAATTGCTCGAGTTTTAGTACTATAACTCATTTATTATATGGCTGACAAAATTGCAAATGCGTGCGCGTTAATCTGCACTGCAGTGCAAATTAAAACTAAACGTTAATTAAAATTGGTCGGGTTTGATTTCTGCTAATCACAGTCAAGTAATTTTCTCAGTCATATAATAAAAAGGTTTTTTCGACAGACCTTATAGAAATTAAGCGGTAACGAGCGGAATGGCATCGCAAAAAGGGCTAAAATTAAAATTCCGAGGGTTCTTTTGAATAACAAATACAAAATATATTTAACAAGTATTCAGCCTGACTTTGAAAACCAACCTCAGGATGTTTTCCATCCATCCAGCCACTCACAAACGTTTGACACTTAAATGGATCCACACATTTTTCTGGCATGGCCTGTCCAGCCTTGCCAGTAAATCTGTACCATCGATTTTTATCTTTAAAGCTGGGATTCTGCGCCCAGTGGTCACACTTTGGAGGGCCAGAGAGACTATGATTCATTGACCTGTCTGATGAATTTAAAATGTGATAATCGGTGCATTCATTCTCTGCAGAAGAAAAGAAAACGAGTCATGAGTTAACACTGGCAGCATCAGGAGGATATCACTGATCACATTGGCAACTTCGGACCAACAAAATGGAGGCGGTATGACAACTATAGAAATAGCCGCAAGGTGTATATTGGTATGTCGACTTACTAATTGGTGATTTCTTTAATTTATCATTTGTGAAATCCTTCTTTAAGGCTGTTTTTTTTTTCTAGCACGGAAGTACAAGATTGTTAATCATTATCATGATCATGGTCTGTCATTTGCACTCGTTTTTCCTTTATTACACGCAATGGACAACGACATAAAAAAATAGCACTGAACTCTTTGTTCTTTAGTTACTGAATAAGTAACTAAGATTGCTATGTCATTTACGAGTAACATTACTTCAAGGTCTGATTTATAAAAGGGAAAATTATTTTGTGGAACATGATTTAAGTTATCGTCCTCATGTGCTGGATCTCACGCTTCTTCTCTCGCCTCCCCTTGTTTATTGCCACTTTACTCGTAACTCACCTTTACCAGCAAACATGTATACCATGTTTGCGCGCTGTTTTCCAACGCCCAGAGTGCAGCGTTTGGACCTTCCGTCCCGATCGTAAGTCAAGTGGGCTTGTGGACCGCTCCAACACTCTCCATAGAATTGAAGTGCAAAATACAGATAATTTTTCTTCAATGCTACCTTTGCACAAGCCTCGATCGTGTTGTTCAAATTGTGCCAGTCTATCTGACCCCCTCGGAAAGATTTTATCAGCACTGGAAGTGGCCTTGGCTCTTTCATCATGTCGTTAAAGCATCCAATAGGCTCATATCTTATTTTCACTGAGAAACAAATTAGAAAGATGTTTTAAAATCGTGTAGTTGCCATGAAAGGATTGATAATTGAAATATATATATTAACTAATCGTTGAGGTTTTAAAACAACGTGGAGTATAAAATGTCCCATTTCTTTAAATCTGTGAAACAAACCTACAGAGAATTGAATGTCTAGTCACCGTTTTTTCTCATCCGTGCGTACTTTCATTGGGTCATGCGACAAGCGGCCTATTGACACAAGTAAGCACTATGTCATCGTTCCGCCCTAATCATATTTGAGCACGCAATTCTTCGTGTTTCGTGAACCGTTACAAGACAATTCCTTCGTTCTAAATTAAATTTTATAACTCCTTGGAGAAGAAAAACAACAACAACAACAACAAAAAAACAGCTAAAACAACAGCAATGAAATTATAGCAGTGAGAGTACAATAAACTGTCTGAACCCTACTCCTTTGTCATTGTTTTCCTGATTAGTCTGCCACCTCTTTCTAGTTATTGAGTTAGCTTAGTTATAAAAATTAACTTTAGTGTTAAGTATGCTTCTTTATATGCTGAAGTTTAAAGTTGATGTATGGTATTGGATTTGACCAATAGCGGTATAATTTGTGAAGTAGGTTAATCATTAACTCGCCCATGGACATCAATGCTTGATCACATGATAGCCCATCAGTTTTCCCTATAACAACAAGTGGTGGTCTTAACAGTCTGTGACTTACCATCATCTTGAAAAGAAACGGCAAAAAAGGACATGAGAAGGAACCCCAGTAAAGTATACATCATGGATTAAGACTACTCCTGGCTGATCAACTTGATTCTTCAGTCTACGTAAAAAAACAAACATTAGCGGGTATAAGAACTGAAGACGGTTTGGTTGTAACAGCTACGTTTGCAATATTATTTGAAAAGTAAGGTCCGTGCCTGCCTTTTTCCCTTTAATTAAAAAATCTTTAATTTTTTTTGTTGGATTCAAGTTTCGGAGTCGAAATTTTGTGCCTTCGAGGTTAGGCTTGAATTTTAAAGACACCCTACAGGTGAAACCTTTTAGGAATACACAATGGAGAATGGTTTAATCATAGTTGGTATTCTTAAAACGAGGCGATATTGAAACTGATCAAACTTCCATATTCAGGAATACCCCATTTGAAGTAACGGACCGTATAATGTACATCTACATCATTTGATAAACCAGATAATTAACTGAGTTAGGTGCATTGGAGCCTTTTCCTATTTCCTATTTCCTATATTGCGGGTAAGGAATAAAATTTTACTTACCTTTGGAGCAAATGGAGACTTGACCACTAGTCGTGACGTCCGGACAATACTCTTGTAGTTAGTAAGTGAAGTTCAATTTTTCTTGGACAAGAAGGTTTTGAATCTCTTTATATATAGTGCTGTTCTTAGCTGATTCATTCTTATAAGGTTAGCGGTTATTGTGATCTCATAGCCCCATTGGTCGTATATCCGCCAGACGTTTTATGTGGGCTGGCCTCGTAACATCGACGTTAGCGGTCGCCACCCAGGAAATAGTTTTCCCTCCTTTGTATGGCTTATTGGAAAGCATCACTCAACGCTGGTGAAAGAGGTTATTGTGACTGTATCCGCTGTATGACGCAAATTTGCAATCATGATACCGTCCACAATCTTATAACCGGATGAAAAGAAATTGAAACTATTATTGAATTGCTTTCCCGATGCTCCCGAGGAAATTGATTTCCTCTCTGAGTTATCGGCTAACAAATTTGATAATCCGTTCAACCAATGAATTTTGGGACTCGATATTACAATGTATCCGCCAAAAGTCATAACTTCTCTTCGTTCAGGGCTTAGAAGCAAATTAAACAAAAGTAGAATGCGCCCACATTTATCCCAATCGCGAACAATTGAAAAAAATCGGCTTCCAATGTTTCTAATTATGGACAAGTGTATATTCTATTTTCATAAAATGTCCAAATTAATTCACTTAACCTTTATGGAACGTCTACATTTTCTTGGGTAGGCCGGTTTCTGCTCGCTGGGCAAAATTATCTTTTAACTGTAATACAGAGTTGTAAGTTTTAAGTTGTAAGTTGGTTTCCTTGTATAGTCTCACCCAGAAAGAAATAATATAATCTACTTGTGGTCTAAAGCAACTTCCTACATCATGAACTTTCGAAGCATCCAAGCAATATACAATTTCCTTGTCATTAACACTCTATAGCAAGGACTGATGACATTGACTCTGCAGGAATCTTTCCTTTTTCTAACCCAGGCATGTATCAACGTGCCGATGGTCACGATATTTCTCGTTTGCTTAGTCATTTGAAATAATAATCCCAGTCGATCGTGACAGTGGCTTTGTGAGTAGCGAAAGAACGCCAACGCGCAGGAAGGAACAGCAAACGCCCACCCACCACAAGTAGTGGGATCATGATGCACAAGACCGTTGTTTTCGAAATAGGAGATTTTATACCATGGTTACAAAAGATATGGTTCACGTTTATCTGTTTATCTGCTTTAATCCTTTAATAAAATACTCCTAAAACAGTCATAACTATGCTAGGAAGTCTGAAAGTTAAAATGAATATTGCGTGGATACGTTCACCCTTTCAACATTTTTGTTTCTTAAAAAAATTAAGTTTCGAATAAGTTTTGATTTCCTTTTTTTGCTACAGTGGTAGTCGCTGCTTATTTGTAATTTGTTTGGATGCTTTTCTCCTGAGATACAGAGAGTGAAGGGTAGTTATTGAAAAAAACAAACACTGACTCACTTGTAAAGAGAAAATGTTTGGCTTACGAGTAGACGGTCTGCATTGAACGTTGTGTACCTGACTTTGAAGCCTTATTGATATTTGATCTTAACACGATTTTGACCTGCGCATCTGAGGTAAAAATATCTCGGTGTTTGTTCTTTTCAGTTTCCCTTTTCAAAGTCTAAAGTGCATCAGCAGAAATAATAAAAATATCGGATACAGCTGTATTAAAGGTCGGTCTCATTCTAAGCCTTAATTGAAGACAGGGTTGAATGCGAGTCAAGTACGTTACAAATTAAAACGCATTTAATATTTTGAGTATGTGCCTGAGGCATTTTGGAGCGTTAACCGTTAAGGACCGTTAGTGGAATGTGCAATATTTAATGTCTTCACGATACACACAGTTACTGTGATGAGAGAGGCAGACTAAGTTTTTGGTGATGACTAATGGTGACTTTGCATCGACTAATGTAGGAAGCGTGATCGCGGCGTGATAGCTTACTAAGGACGCAGCAGGCTCTATGCCGTGACTCGTGAATTCACGAAACGCCACGTCACTGAAAGGGAAACTGGGACGGCTGCTAAAAACAAATAAACAGTCAGTTGATCGCTGTTTGAAATATTTGTACATTGCATAATGACAATTCCTTAACGCCAATATTCAAAAGTATTCAACCATTGTTCCTGTCTTTTCATGAACCTCTGCAAACAACTTCGACAAACGAAAATTATATATAAAATGCAAGGAGAACTAAAATGCAGATTATACCAGCTTACAACTTGCTGAGGTAAACAAATGGTGAGCTTAGCCGGACAAATGAGGACGGTAAAAACTGGGGCAAAAATCGAATGAACACATTGATTGACGTGAAAACAGAATATAACGCTATCTAGAGATCGCAATTTTTGATACCTACTGCAAGATCATTTTGACGGTGGCTTATACTAGTATGTTTTATTTCTTTGTTCTGTTCTAGCCAAGTTAGGTCTCGGTTAAATTGGACTATTTTTATCAGTAGCCTTTTTAAACAGATTTACTTATATATAGCCTTAATCTGTGAAAAAGAAAGTTCGGATGAGTGATGGAAGGAGTGATCTCTTGAGTTCCATTTCAGGGGGTTAGTTTTCCCAGACATAGACGTGGTCACGACAAAAGTACTTCCTCAGCGGTCTTGTAGTAGTTTGGCACAGATTGTTTGACGACCGCGGTATATAAAACCGCGAAAATTATCCTTCCCTCCTCACAGCATCGCTGCCTCTCCCCTCTCCCCTCCTCTTATACCATGAAAGCAATGTTAATATTTTTGGAACTGAATGATAAAATATTATGCCTTTGACAAGGGTGACTTAATTAAATGCCCAAAAGATTATCGCGGTTTTGAACGCAATCTTTATTTAGTTTAAACCAAAACACATCGAAATGTCAGCGATTTTCAAGCAAAGTAAAAACTGCTTGTAAAATACGTTATAATAAGTTATGCATTAGGTTCGGCTCATGAAAAGTTCGACGTCTGAATCAAAGCCGTTCTAAAGCCGAAATTCCCGGCTGAGCTAGGCGGGAAGAACGGCTGGGCCGTTCCAAATTCAAATAGCCGTTCTTAACTGATTCAGACGCCGAACTTTTCATGTACTTAATTCAATATATTTGGTTCGGCTCATGAAAAGTTCGGCGTCTGAACTGGGCCTAAGTCTTAATTGAAGGATCTTGTGAATCTTTAAAAAGTTGCACAAAATTACAACTTCCGCACCTTCGAAATTGAAATGTGCACCATTCTTTCCTAGCCACGACATGAAACTTGTCGTCTGTAACGAGGCGCTTTTTGGGGGTATTTTGAGTTAATGAAACATTCATCTCTTGAACTAAAACCTTGTAAGTCATCAGATTAAAAATTTTAAAATAGGACTTCGTTCGAATCGACCGCGATTTTAAATTGCGGTGAAGGCGCTTGTGCGTGATATGATTAAGGGCTTAAGTTTAATTTTATGAAACTCTGATTAGCGTCCATGCAAAACGTCTCAAAAGATCCCATGAATATGAGATCATAAACCAAAAACACAATGACCGAGCTATCTCTGGCGAACATATCAGAAGATTTGGCGTATTACCTGTCAGCTTTTTCAGTGACCGCTAGATTGGGCTTATTTTAGGCAATTGCGGAATTCGTATATCTAAGTATTCAGGCCTCAATTTGCTCATGATAAACTTCAGATTAAGATATCTTAATCTTAAATATTAACGTATCTTAAATGAGGACCATGCGACTACTTCTGAGAACTATTCACAGAGATTTCCACTTCTGTTCAGGAAGAAGCAAAAGCCAGGTATAAAATTCTGCTTTCTAAGCTTTCTAAGAAATCTAAGCTTCCGTCAGAGTGAGCATTTTTCACGGATTTCTGCATTTTATTGAATAATTATTTCCAAAAACTAACCTGATATCCTTCAATTAGTCACCTAGGCCTACAAACTGACGAAGCTTAAAGCAAAATTGACATTTTTGACCGTGGCCACGTTTTCATTGACTTTTACTGACATTTACTCTAAACATTTTTCCAGCAACAGTCAAAATACATAAGGGAAAGATATCCATATCATTTGTTTGGATTAGGTAACTTTTATATTTAAAATTCGAGAATGGTCACTCAGGGTTACAAAAAATCTTACCGGGATAGGCTTTAGCGGGTCTTTTACAATAAGATGTGCTAATGTCAAGCACTTCCTATATCTGATAACTGCCAGTTGACAGACGCGGTAGTTCGATTTTCTAACTTAATATTGTGAATAATATACAACATGTGATCACGATCATGTAACACACCTAGATGAAGCATAGTAGAAAATGCCCTACATGTTTCGCTACAGATACTTGCATTTTCATTATAGTGTCCACATTTTAAATCGAACATTCTACAGCTCGTGTAGTTGAAGTGCTACCGTGCAAGCTTTACGCCCTCACTCCTCATGCATGCGACCCAATATCAAGGATTTCGGAAATGTGAGTTCCTTTATATATCTAAAAAGAAAAAAAATCACCAATTAGTGGCTTGATGTCAATTGTGATTTCAATACCATTACCAAAATACCTTTGCGGTCATTCTAGAAACGTGAGAAGAAGTTTAAGGAATTTTTTCCTCGTGTGAGGTTCCAAGTTTCGCCGTTTACAGAGCCGCGGGTTAATGTATTGAAACACTGCTCATGGCCGCTGTCTTACAAAAGTCGTAAGGTGTCACTAAAAATATATACGTATTGCGGCCCTATCTTTTAAGATTATAAACAGCCATTATCTATTCACTATCATATTGACTATTCAAGTGCACAGATACAAAAGATAGATCAAAGTACCTTTACTGTACCATTACTTTCTCGAAATATTCGATGGTAATTTGGTTGTTGTTAATGTTTACCTTGTGGTGTAAACAGCCTGAATTGAATTCTTTGTGAATAAACAGTTACACACATCCGCAAATCATAACGTGCGTTTTAGCAACTGCAATCTGAACTTTAATTAACCTCTGTCAGTATATTTTCATTAACTTCATGAATAACTGAAGTGTTGACAAAAGAAATTGATGCTGTTATGTAACATTTGCCTCAGTAACAAGGAAGATAGATGCACTCAGGAAGGTGTGGAATAGCTTGGAAAAAAAAAACTTCGGAATATAAAAGAAAATAGTGGTGGTGATGATTAATTGACGTTTCACGAAAAAGAGTACACTTAGCTATCATTTCGATTTTAAGCGACACACTCTCTCCATTATCATTACTTCAATCTTTCTAGCTCTCATGGCTTAAGTTCTTGCCAAAATATTGTCGAATCAGTTGATCGCGATACCCATATTAACTCACTTGTTTTGTCTGAGAGCACAGTATTAATTCAAGAATGAATTTCACTGAAAAGCACAGATAAAATGTTTTCATCTCGTATTTGGATCACTTGGCTTGGAACCTACACAGCGTTTAGCTAAGCCAAGATGCGCTTACAAGCTTTTCTTGCCCTCAGTTTACTCCACTATGCGTTTCCCTTCAAAGGTAAGCTTTTTACTCGTTAGTTGGTGTTTAAAGATCTTATCTTATTTTTAGCTTCTAAGAAAGACACGAATACGAAAATACAAGGCTACATTGCAATATCCTCATTCTTAGGAAAAAAAAATAGAACTTTCTTGCTTATCCCGGTGAGAAGAGAGTTGATCTATTCTTAAACATTCGTCAGAAACAGCGAGAAGTTCAAGACTCAGCTTAAGAAATTGCATCATGATCAGTGGTAACTTAAACAAGAAAAATCAAGACATGCAAAGTGGCATCCTTTTGACATCAATTTAGGGCAAAAAAAAACCATTATAAGCGATACTTTTCATGACAATATACATGACTGGATTTATGAAAGCCGTGTTGATAAAAAAAAAAAAAATGTGTTCAGTTTGCACCAAATGACCTTCACTCGTTGATTTCACGAATCTTAAAGGCCTAAAACTCACTCCAAGCGATTTGATATAGGTGTTCGTTTGCTGCTGTCGAAACCACGAGGTACCGGGAATCTAGACTCGAGTCTTAGGACTTCTGTCTAGCTAATTTTCATCTAACTAACTTAGCCAATGAATACGTTCTTAAAATAATACTCTGTCGGTAGATATGAGTGTCACACACGGGCAAACTGACATTCAACGATTAAGCATCCTTTGGATTAAGTTAACGTATTCACGCGACTTTAAGAAGCAAACTAAAATGTACTTGAAGCAACCAGTTGAAGCTAAAGTTTAGAGAACAAGAAAGCTAAGCAGGATCTTTAATTTCTTAGGATATCAAGACCGAGGCCAGTAGACGAACGTACCCAAACAATCGCAATACATGTAGCACATGGTTGGTTTTTTTTTCTTTTTTTGATTGCTCGTGATTTTTCCTTCTGGTCGAAATGCTTCATGGTTCATTCGAATCTTTTCCTGGACGTTGTGTTTGATTCAGCACTTGTAAATCTGTTACAGTTATGATTTTTCTTTTCTTTCGCCTGGCCGTTCGTTTAGTTGGGTGTTTTTTTGTTTTTGTTTTTATCAGAATCGCATTGATTTTCTTCTGGACCGGAACAAGTTATGGAATTCCTGCATTGTTCGATACATTGGAAGGTCTGTCAGATGAAGATTGTACGTGGATTCAGAAAGCTGTAGTTTGGCTACGTGTTTTGACCCTCTTCTCTTCGGCCAAACCCAACGCTGCTTTCTGCTGAATAAATCAAAGGTGGAAATGCGTAGTTTCACTTCGCTGGCCTAGATTTCTGTTCGCAAAATATGTAACATAAACCCAACGAAAGTGTCTACACAGGAAAAGCGTTCAACTCCCACAGGATTTCTTTGGTATACCAACATGTCTTCCGGTTCATTGTTTAGGAGGTGAAAATGCTCAATACAGTACAACCCAAAAATAATGCACGCGCAAGAAGTGGCGAAAGAAGTTCTTGCGCCGCAAGAACATGCAATTTTGCCGCAAGAAGTAAAAATGCCGTGTTTTTGCGGTTTACCCACAAGAACTTTCGAAACGCAAGAAGTCGAAAGTCTAACTGCAAGAAGCCGCAAAAAGTTGAAAATCTAACCGCAAGACGAGGCAAGAACTTATGAATCTTACCGCAAGCCGCAAGAAGGCTAGCCTGCGTAGCAGGCGTATAAAGGGGAGGGGGTGGGGAGGAGGAATGCCGTGTTGGTGGTCGAAATGCTCAGCGCTTGCTCGCAATTTATCTAACGCGCTCGCTTATTTCGCGTACTCACGTACGAACCTGGCCCAGGTTGTTCGAAGGCTGGATAACGCTATCCACCAGATTAATTGCTATCCTGTGGATAAATTTTAACAAAACAAACCTTGCTATCCACTAGATAGTGATTTATTCAGCTGATACTGCTATCTACTTTTCGAACAACCCGGGTCTGAGCTAAATGTAACCACGAGCGTGTTCATGTCACTTATACGAAAAAAAGCCCTTCGATTACGTTAACTTCATAATTACGCGACAATCACAAAACATATCCAAATAATGAAGTTGCTGAGGAAACAATCCATGAAGAAAAGTGTAATTAACATGGCTTCCACCGGTTTTTTCTTTCTTCTTGCATGATCTGTGAGCGAAGACCACTTTCGTTCAAATCTCACAATGAACCACTAAGACTGCGTGTGTAAATTTGTTGTAAATTTCTTTTAGAACTTGTTGCAGAGTCATCATTGCAGGCAAAAAAAACTTTTGCAGAAAAAAATATTTCGTGTTTCTAGACAAACGGTAATCAAGGTAATCAACGGTAATCAAGTCGCCTACGGATGGTCCTCTCTCATCTAGGTATTTTAAACTATGTACACTCTTTCTTTTTTTATAAGAATACGTTTTATAAGAATATCGAGGTTGAAATTTGCGAAATTTATAGAATATTTTAAGGATAAACCAGAGGCTGAGACTTTGAAAATTGAAAATTAATTTATTCCTCCAGTAAAGTAGTTACTTTGGATAACTAAGTTTGCATATTTTACAAGATGTCAGAAATTCAGAATCCGGAAGTAGAAGTACAAGACTTTGAGATATATCCGGTTAAAGCACATCAAGGGCTGCATTGATCACTACTTTGTAATACTCTACATGTACCTTGCTACGCGTCTTTTCCTGCGGACTAAATGCGGCCTGCCGACTGCAGTCCGTGTTTTATACTGACCGGTCGTAACTAATATTTATTTACGTAATACATGTATAAACAAACCCTCTCGTATGCACGTACTTTTCGATCAATTCATTTGTTTTTGCCCCTGCTGGAGGGAGGCCAATTTCACGTCTACGTAACAGCTCAGGCACAAAATGCTGTTCCTAGAATTTTTGCTTTTTTAACATACCAAACCTACCAAAACTCGAACGCACTCTTTACTATGATCTACGATTACTACTAGTTTATATATGTTATTTACTGTAAAACTCCTGAAATTCCAGAGGGAAACGTTTTTTTCTTCTTGCAGCGTTTCCAAGGTCACCAAAACTACAAAACTCAGGTAACAGCTTGCAATAATTGAGGTAATTAGTTTTGAATTGAAATGTAGCAGCCTCATAGCAAATGCTATAACTGAGAGCCTCTTGGCTCCATTTCTTCTGCACAAATTTTTTTTTTAATTTCCTTCTCATCAATATTGATTCTATTTGAACGATACCAGTGTTTCTTTGTTTTACTTTCGTTCTTTGATTAATTCTACAAGAAGGATGGTATTGAAATTGCATCTAAAGATCCATCTATCTTTTTGCAGCATCCCCTATTTTTATGTCAAGCAGAATCTAAATTATACATTGCCAACCTTTTAGATTTTTTAAAAACTGATTATCTCTTTGCAGTACCTTCAACTTCAACGTCAACCATAACCCCCCCCTAGTACAGGTAAATTACAGCATAAGCCAGTAATACTCTGACTGTTAAACTTCGACTCTGGTCCTACTTTTTTCAAGTTTAATAAAGTCTGTTTAAGGCATACCAGTAGAACACGTGCACTGGGCAAAGTGTCGATTGCTCGGCAAGTCATATCGTGGTGAGCAACATACAGTCACACAAAAATTGTAAATTGTAATAGTTAGTAAACTATTATGCATATCTTAAACGTAATTTTCTCACCTATTAACGTTTTAGCGCCGGATAATTTTGGCATCGTCGAGCCATTTCCTCGAAACATCTTTGCAATTGAGTTTACCTCGGCAAACGTGACCTGCGTTGCTTACGATTCATTGAGGATCAAGATTCCTGAGAAAATAATATTCGTGAGGAGAGACGAATTTGGAAGACACCATGAAATTACTGCAAATGGCAAGTTGTACTTTACAGAAAGAACAGAAGGTAGGCATCGATTGAGCGCTGAACGATCAAACGTCGTTATGAATGCTGAAAAACATAGCAGTTTACTCCACAAAGTGCACTGCAACAGCCCGCGCAAAATGACGCGTACTGTCCAATTACAAGCATGACGCGTACACTGTTCAATTAATGCTCAAATCGGGCTGCTGATAGCCAATCACGTTCGAGAATTTTGTTATAGTTTTGATTAATATTTAAATCATTGTCTATTCTTAGAAAATCGACGCAAGCTCTTTGTCACGTTACACTTCCTGTATATAACAATGCCGGATGATAGTCGATATGGACCTTATGAATGTGATGCTTTCGCCGTCAATGATCCTGTAGCCAGGAAGCATGGTTTTAGCGTTACCGTTTTAAGAGGTATGATTGCAAGGCTGCATAAGAAGCTTATAAAACATATCCATTTTATGACTGGTCTCTGCAAATTTGAACATGATTTATTCAGTTCTAAACAGATTTCATATTTATTTGGTTCTTCACTTTTTGCAGCGCTTCCAATTTGATGAGGAATTCCTTCAATTTCTTCTCTTACTTATAGAGGAAAATAACACTTATTTTCTTTCAGATAGAGAACAATCTATAACCACATTTTGCTCTTCTTGCAGCAACTCTATTCTCAAGCAGGATTTCTCCAAAGCCTTCGACGCGTACTTGATTCTTGCTATGCCTGCCTTTTACTTTTTGAGGGAAATAACACTTATTTTGTTTCAGATAGAGAACAATCTATAACCACATTTTTCTCTTCTTGCGGGAACTCCATATTCAAGCAGGATTTCTCAAAAGCCTTCAAAACGTACTTGCTTCTCAGTTGCTATGCTTATCTTTTACTTATAGAGGGAAATAACATTTATTTGCTTTTTGTTACAGAGGACAATTTACCATGTATTTGCTTGGGGTTTTTACATATTTTTGCTTTTTCTCATCTTCTGTTGCAGCGCTTCCAGTTTCAAGCAGAATTCATCCGAGACCTTCAACAGGTACATGCTATCCCTGTTTATTATGTTTACTGATAGAGGAAAATAACTCTTCTTTTTTTTTTTTGGAGGAAAAATAGCACTTATTTGTTTTGAGTTTTTACATATATTTGATTTTTTTCTCGTTTTCAGTTGCAGCATCTCCAGCTTCAAGTAGAATCCCTCCAAAACCTTCAACAGGTACGAACTATCCGTGTCTTTTACTTATTGAGGTCAGTAACATTGACTAACATAACTGCGCATTGGTTTTAGAGCATTTTTCACTTAAGAAAGCGATTGGTTACAAATGTAATAAATATACTAAGGTAACTCGATTGAAAGTTTCAGCAAGGCGAGTTTCCATTTGACCCTTTGCCTTACTTTACAATGGACTATTTCTTACTGTAAGATACCCTCCTTTTGCAGCCTCTCCAGTTTTCAAATCAAGACCTTGACTGCTTTGGGTTTTGCGACCGCTAAATGATTGAGTATCATCTGAAGGAACTAAAATCAAGCTTGCATTAATAAACAAACTCGTTACTTAAACAATTGTAGGAGTATCTTGATAGTTGCCATTACACAAGACAGCAGCGTGTAAGCGCGTGACATTTTAGACTAAGGAAAGCAAACACAGCGAAACATGTAAATGTATCCAACCCAATTTTACCTTTAACACATCTGAATCAAGTTATCTGTGGTTTCCTTCAATCCAGGCGATGAATGCCTTCGCTACAAAGTTCTTCCTGAGGCAGATCGCTCGCAGACTTACGACTATCGAAAAGTGTCAGGTGGTTACCCCATCTGTGATAATACACTACAAAGAGACTGGTATCGATTTGTTGGCTTGGCGGGAGATCGAATGCCACATGAGTGTGTTCCTTCACACCACTGTGGTACCCATGCCGCAGGTTGGCTTCGAGGAGAACATCCGTTAGTTCATGATGGAGTGGTGTCAAAAACAGTATGTTATCACTGGATCAACAACTGCTGCTGGAGGAGTAATAACATCCTTGTACGAAACTGTGGTGGTTTCTTCGTTTACAGGTTGCAGAAGCCTCCTGGATGTCAGTATCGTTACTGTGGTGTTGGATCTCCTGGTGAGAAACATTTTTCTTTGTTACAGTTGAAAGAAAAGAAAAAACTTTTTTCTTTGCAGTTCTTCGGTATCTTATTCTCGGCTGCTCATTCTCGTCTGCAGGTTTACTGTTTTTGATTTTTTTAGTTTTCGTCGTTTGCATTTACTGACTTTTATTCTATCAATAAGTCTTCGTTTTCAGTTCGATATGCATGTTTATATATAGTCTTTACTGTTCTTATACTGGCATAGAAAGTTATCCCTAGTTCTTTGATATATTCAAATATTTAAGACTCATCTTGGTATCTCAATCTTGTTTTCAGTGCAAATATCATCTTCAGGTAAGATACAACTATTATTGTTCAAAAAGGACTAAACCGTGTTCCATCCTGCGATAAGCAGATGTTTTACTACATAATTCCAGTGTTCTTCTCGCAAGAAATCGTATGAATTATAGCAACACCAAATATTTCTAACACATTAACAGAAAGAACCTACAAATGTTTAAGTAGATTTCTAATTAAGTCAGACGAGACTGAAGTTGGCAAACAAAAAAAAACCTTTCAGCTGCGAAATGACGAGTTGAAACACCCCTGTTACATTTCAATTTAGCAGTATCCCAACCGTTTCCCGTAGTTACTTTCACGTACCCTTTATTTTCAGAATGTTTGCACTACAAGAACCTGACTAAGTTCGACCGTGCCAAAGGGTATAAGGGGGTTGCCAAATGTGACAGATCACTTTCTAGGGGCTGGTATCGATTTCAAGGTCTTGCTGGTAAACAGATGCCTGATGCGTGTGTGCCTAAGCAGCGTTGTGGTACGCACGCACCAGGTTGGCTGAGAGGTGGGCACCCTACAGTGACTGAAGGAGCTGTTAAACGGAAAGTGTGTTTCCATTGGTCCTCTGGGTGCTGTCAGTTGTCTACCAACATCCGGGTTCGTAACTGTGGTGCTTTCTTTGTTTACAAGTTATCTCCACCACCAGCCTGCAGTTTACGTTATTGTGGCGACAGGGAGCAAGGTATATTCTTAAGAGATATTTAAAGGTGTCGCTCTCTTTGTTAACGTTTAGTTTTAGATTAAGCCAGGATTTTTTTTCCCCCTAATTGATTTATGTTTTTATTATATATTGTTGAGGACCAGTTGCTTTGAAAAGAAAGTAAGTCTAAAAAGTAATGCGGTTTATGCAGCTGACGGCATTAAACCCCGATAGAAGCTGTATCATCTTGGAGAAGATGTGTGTAGGTGTTGATGCTTTCCTCTTTTCACACGATTTGTGATAGCGAAGAAAAAAATAATGCCTTCTTTCGACCTCTTCAGGCAATCTGAGTTTCTTGTAAACGCTCACCAAAGCGAATAATCACGTCTTTAATTCGACACAAGTACATTGAAATGTTAATAAGAAGTTTCTTTCATAAAGATTTGGTAATAATGAACGACGCTTCAACCTCTCCGAGGACATTTTCAAGTTCTATTAAAGCATAAAATAGCACACAAATAGAAAACTTCTATAATTATATGCTATTTTATATATTATTTTAATTGAACTTGAAAATGACCTCGGAGAGGTTGAAATGTCGTTCATTTTTATTGCTTATTTACATTTAAATGATCTCAAAATAACAATTTTATTTTGTTTCAGCACCAACTTCAGCTCCAGGTAAGAGTTGCACTGTAACAAAAATGCACTCTGAACTAAAGCGGCAAATCCCGATTTAGCTAAGAAGAAAATCGCTTAAATTAACCCTTTTTTAACTCAATGTAACACAGTGTAAGATCAAAGACTGCTCATAGCACAATGTCCAGTCAGTCAATGCATCAACCTGGAAAAATCACTTAGCTTTAAAACGACATCGCTGAACAATCTTAAAGGAGTCTGACCTGAACTTTCAGAAGTAAAAAGTCCTTGAAGTGTCAGCTTATTGCAGGTTTTGTGCGACAAAACCGCTTAATATTGGTGTCCTCATCCGCTTAACAGAGGTGTCCCCTGAATGCAGGTTTATTTTACAGTAAATGTGACAAGAAAATTTAGGGACTCAAGCTGGTGTCCACTTAATAGAGGATGTCCGCTTAATATGGGGTTCGCTTAATACAGGTTTAACTGTATCATCTTTTATAATAATTACTATTTTTTGAGCATTCTATTGCAATTACATAACATCACTATTGCTGTTTGCTTTTCTAGAATGTACTTTCTACCAGGTTCTGGATAGGCGTGACCGCGCACAAGGCTACATAGGAGTCGGAAAATGCGACATATCTCTGGCTAAGGCTTGGTATAGGTTCAAGGGGCGTGCCGGCAAGCAGATGCCTCAATCATGTGTGCCTAAACATCGGTGCGGTACGCATGCGCCAGGTTGGCTAGATGGACAGCATCCTACTATGAGCGAAGGTGCTGTCAAACGCAAAGTGTGTTTCCATTGGTCCAATAGTTGCTGTCGATATTCGTCTTCCATCCGCGTTCGTAACTGTGGAGCGTTCTATGTGTACGAGCTGGATTCTACGGGCTTCTGCAGTCTGCGATACTGTGGCGACCGCATGTAAGGTACCGATATCAACCTTTTAATTGATTCGCTGCTGCTTACTTATTATACGCGAACGATTTACTTTTTAAATTAACAATAAAGTAATAGCAATAACGTCTTTGTAATTTTTTGATAAATGAAAAACTATAATTTTTCTGGCAATGGCCAAGACCGCAAAAGAACAAAGTCAGTTAACAGCTATCAAAAGACGAAAGTGAACAAAATCTATCTGGCCACAGTAGCAAAAAAAGAAAAAAACAAAAAGAAAAAAAAGCATTTTCCGTCTTTTTGTAAACCAAAAGCCACCTGTTCGAGGCTGTTAGTGTTTTCGATAGCATTCACGCAGGGGAATCTTCTCCAACTCGTCGGGTTAAAAACGTAATCAGCAGTGGAAAAGGTGTATTTCTTTTATCATTGCTTTCCGGTTATGTCCTCTTATCATTTAAAAAAAGAATGTGCAGATGTTTCGAGCCTCCCTGCTGCGTATCTTAAGGTTTTTAATATCGCTATTTTCCCACCACGACACGCATTTCTTGTTGTACTGATTTTTATTTTCACCTCGCAGTTCAAGATTCAAGGTCAGATGACGGAACCTTGCTACCTTGAGGATTGGACCATAATGTAGTGTTTTTGACAGTTATAGTCGTGTTAAATTTGTTACGAACCACTAGTTTACCAGAAATACCGTCCAACTACCCGTAAGCGACCGCCCAAAAAGTCAAGTCTAGGTGGTCGCTTACAGGAGGTGGTCACTTACGAGAGCTTAGACCATGTTGGGTTAAAAGTTGGCCACATTAGAATTTGGTAACTGCAGAGACTTTCCCCATGCGCCAATGCCGATGGAATGTTTTACTCATATGAAAAGTCATTTTCGAGAAAATAGTCCGGTTCTTTCCCCCCCGTGTGGGTGGGGTGTGCAGCTCACTTCCCAAAACCCTTACCCTATTTATGACCAAAGTCTTTTGCTACCCTATTTATGACCTGACCAAAATTTTGATAGCCTATTTATGACCGCTGCAGCTGACACAGTTGCCCTAAACATAAGTTATGAAGGACTTTTGTTGACGGTCTTTTTGATAATGATGAAAAAGTAGGTTCTCATAAGAAACATACTAAATTCAAGACTAGAGTGCTAAAACCATAGCCAATTTATAACCAAAATGGCCAAAATCGATACCCTATTTATGACCAAAACGGCTGAAAAACCCTACCCCTTGGGGCTGCACATACCTATATAGCACATATAAGGGAGTACCCACTCCGGGGGTTCTTCCCATTGAGAAATGCCCGTCTCTTGTACTAACCACGATAATGTTACAACACCTTTATCCAATTTCCTCTCTTTTTTCTGTCAAGTGGTCGCTTACGGGAGGTTAAAAACAAAAGAAAATTTCAAACTTTTGGCTGTATAATTGGTCGCGGTCGCTCACCAGAGGTGGTGGCTTAAAAGAGGTTCCAAATATAGTGATTTCTAAACAACCTAAATAAACAGTGATTAACAAAAGGTAAAGCATAAGCTGTAAGAAAAGTTGTTGTATCAGCACGTTTAAAGCGGAACATAAATCATCCTTCAGTTGCTAACAAAAAAGAAAAACAAAGAAGAAACGTCTTTTCCTACGACTTGACGCAGCTTTTGTTACCCATATATAATGCTAGACTAATGGAAGGGTATTAATATTATTTGTTTGCATATCATGTACCTTGCGTACTTTGTTCATCTGTGAAATTGCAAACAGACGTTAATTAATTGATATGAAATGAGATACTAATTAAAACACAAAGAAAGGAATAAACTAAACTATTTACCCATGACTTATGCCCAACTGGTAAACGAGTAGTCGCTATAACATGGGTATATGTGACCTCTCACGCGAAAACGTATACTAACGGATATCCATTAAGCGGTCAAAACAAACGGCTAACGAACGGATGAGAAACAGATGTTCCAGCCGTTTAAAACGGTTTCAAATACCGTTCGAACGGCCATGGAAAAATTTCGAACGGATTCTGTAAACGTTCGAACGGCAAAGGAAAAATTCTGAACAGATGATGCCAGCCGTTCGAACGGCTAACGAAAACTTTTGAACGGATGACGTCAGCTGTTCGAACTGCTAAAGAAATATTTCCAACGGATGATGCCAGCCTCCCGAACTGCTGAAGAAAACTAAATTGGAACGGATGATGCGAGGCGTTCGAACGGCCGGAGAAAATGGTTCGTATTGAACGACTGGTTATGAACGGCTCAGCGGCTAAATGTGGGAAATTTGGTGTTTTGTGAGAGGTCAAATAAATAGAACAGGCTACGAGCATTGAGGGTTAGGGGAATCTCAAGTTACGGTTAGAGTTCTCGCCACTGAGAATCTGGATGGAAATAATTCCTTTGCGCATATCGGCTATTCCCATAGGATAAGTGAAGGGAATGTCTAGAAATTACAGCGCCCAAAATGGGGCTAGTCAGCCACTCGCCCTTGAAAATTCCTGTGTCCGCCCCCGAATTATCAACATCACTTACTACAGAGTGGTAGAATTGGTCGATCAGTATGTAACTGCTGAAGAGTGCTGAAAACTATCAATTGTTGATATTGTGTGACATAGGTAAAAGGGTTTATTCAGCTTGGTAGCAGGAACAGAAACGGCGGCGTTTTGTTTATTTACTTTTTTAAAATTGAGCTTCAACCTTGGGGGAAACAACAGGAAAAATTAATTCAGAACGCAAAGGTAAATTTTATTCGTTCGTGGTTGTGGAAAAATGTTTGCAACATCTTGGTTGAGCTGACATATTTTAATGAATAAACATTACTTGTGGGCACAATTTAATTTGGCGTAAAAAGGTATATCTCGATGGAAATTTCGTAAGGTCAAAGCATCACGAACACAAAATGTTAAGATATTTCAAGTGATATATTCATTTCTTTTTCTTTATCATCTCAGACAAATTTGTACGCTGAATAGTAGAAGGAATAAAGTGTATACTATTAGTTGAGGACACGAAAATCCTTTACATTAACAGTAAAAACCCAAAAGCGCACGCATATTATGAATTAGGATGTTTTAACGCCCTGAAAGTCACTAGTCAATCAGGCGCCATGTATAATTATTTTAAAAATTCTTTAAGTATATATACGGCCTTCAAAACTTATATTTTCAGTAGCTTCTCAACTTTAGGCTAGAAAGTAGATGATTTTAGAAAACTGAGATTTTATAAGAGGAAATGTGTTGGGACTGCTCGAGAGTTGTACATGTCCGTTTGTCTGCTGTGAACTTACCTATCCCTGCCCCTGAGGATGATATGCTTCAGTGAATATGATCACAGAATAAGTATGCAAAGGCATGCTTTTCGCAATAGACGTACGTCTGCTCGAAGATTGATCGATATTGCATGCAGTGATATCACTAAACGTAATTAATTTCCACCGCCTTAATCAATAGTGATCACTCTTCGTTGGCGTGTGGCAACAACAAGACAAGATGCAAGCTCTAGCCCTTGTTATGTTAGAGTTACTTCCCTGCTTGCTTGCTTCTCAAGGTATGGCTGTTATGCAATGCTTAGATTGCATGTTAAAATATATTTTCTCGTCTGTCTTGCGCTAAGCTGACTGGAGCTTGATCCATGATTCGCATTTTATTGCACTGCCATCAATGCTATGAATTATTGATACTAGTTCTCAAAATCAGTCAATTTTTTTTTCTTCAAGAATGATATGACAACATCCATACATTCGTAATTATAAAGCAAAAGACGCAGGATAAAGAGAATATCACCAACTAGGACAATGGTATCGTCTCGATCCTCCTATAAATCCTTAAAACGATTTTTAAAAATTAAAACTCTCTGTTTCACATCAATATACTCTTCTTTTAGTTTTTTTGATTTAAATATCGTAAGCCTGATCGTACACATGTCTTCTACTTTACTTTATGAATGCAATCATTATAACGAACTTGACATGATGAACTTTTGAGTATCGCTAACAAAAGTTTATTTTGCATTCGAGAAGAGCGAAGTGAGCATTAAAAGAAGTAAGTTATTTAATTGCTAACCGATATAATTGTTCAGTAAACGGTTATATAAAATATGATGGCCAGTATAACGACACATTGATAACTCAATAGTAGAGTTGTGGCATACATTTTGAGAGTAACAGACCGTTAGTTTGAAGACCGGAAACGACAACTGAGCCTTAGTGAGCTTTGAGCAAACATTTTCGTGACAACAAGGACATTTGCTCAATTAAAAAAACAATGATCTGTTGCAAAAATGGGCGAGAAAGCGATATAACTGCTACATGTTATATACAATGTGATGTCCAGTATAAGAACACAGTAATAACTCAGTGGTAGAGCTATGGCATACAATATCAAAGCTTACTACTTACTGAGTTGTGTGTATAACTGCGATAATCAATCATATCTTCACAAAATGATCTGTTGAGAAAATTGGCGTGAAAATAACATGGACAAATAAGCTTCAGAGAGGCTTTGATTGTATTGTATTTGTATTCGTATTTTGGATTCACCACTTGACGATACGAATACAGTATTGTTAAAAATAAAGTGTAGTGAAAGGAAACGGAAAGGACAAACTAAACTAAACTAATTATATGCCCTGTTTTATTTCAGGATACAAAGAAAACTATAGTGTAAGAGAGGACAGAGTAAACACAGAGTAAATAGCTTATGTTAGACTTATTAACACTGAGTAAAAAAGAACTGGTTAAGTGCTGGTATTGTCTTTGAGATTCTTGCAACGATTACGTTCCATAAATTCTTTCTACAGTATAATTATAGCTCATCGTATATAATTCAAGAAAGCTTAAATGAAGCAAGGCTATTACAATGACCGACTTAGTCATCTCTGCAAGATGTAACGATAGAAGGGTTAATTATATAAGAGAATTACTTTCACTTTTTTTCTTTTTTCTTTTTTTTTTACAGAAATGCATTGGAGGTACGGAAAAACTGGTAAAGCTATTCTGTTGGTTCCCGTTATTTGACAATACGAAGATAGCAGATACCTTTCCTAAGGCAATATTAAATGTGCAACTAACTGTCACAGAAAAACAATTTTTTTTCCATTAATGACAAAAGCTGTCACTACAGCTTAAGGATGCTTGGTCAACGGAAAATTTAGCAACATCTCACGAAATGGTGAATTTAGGAACCTGAGAAATGATCATAAATGTCACATCGAATTGTCTTGTAGCCAAATGTTTTGAGCCAGCGACAGATTAAATCTGAATACACTCCAGACAAATGTGAGCTAGTATACCACTGGCATTAAATAAAGATCCAATCAGACGATAGAGGCATTGTATAATTAGGAAAATATTGACTTGCAGAAGTCTAGTTGGTAAATGGTTGATTAATAAATAACAAGAGAAAATGTGAATAACTAAAGAGACTAAAATGATTAATTCAAGAAGTTTTCTTATTTTTGCAGTGTATGATCATGGAACTGCCATTTGCGGTCCAGTAGACTGGAAAAACGTTTCGGCACACTGTGTCGAGAACACCCAGTCCCCTGTCAACATTAAAACCGACAAGAATTCCATGCATATGTTTCCTTATCTGGATGGGTTCCACTTCATTGTTGATAACATGGTGGGAAGCGTCAGTGGCGTTCTTGTCAACAATGGGCATGCGCCAACCTTAATTGTTGACCAATCCAAAACTCCCGCCATACTTACCGGGGGTCCCTGGGCAAACAAAGTGTATATGCTTAAGCAACTTCACTTTCATTTCGGTTGTGATGCCTCCAAAGGGTCAGAACACACTGTGGACGGCAGAGTATACTCTGGAGAGGTACGCGGGTTTAACGTAGAAAATAACTCTAAACTGTAGCGGGTCTAACGGTGTTGAGGGCCATCACTGGTCTCCTAGTATGACGTCTAAAAACTAAAGGATTACCCATTTTCTTAACAATATCTGATGGAATGTTTGAATCACTTGTTGCACGGCAAAGACAGCCACACTGGCTCCAGGAGTGACAAGATTGAGGTTTACAAATGCTATTTACACCGCATGTCTTTAAAATGACTCAAATTAAAATTCCAGTCAAAAAAATCGTTTAAAACCTTCAAAAGAAGTAGCAAACAATGAAATATTTACCTCGTGGTCATGGTCTGTAGCCTCAGCTGTGTGAGAACCTCATTTGCCAAAGATTGCTTAGGTCTGTCGCGGAATGGGCTTGACAGATTTACTCTGAAGAGCTGTCGTTCAGTCTATAGTCTGAAGAATGTTGATTTGAAGGGTCGTCTTGATTGCATTTTATGTGTAACACAAAGTTATAAATAAACTAATATTGATTATAATATACTTGGAACGCTAAGCGTTCACATTTTAACAGGATAATCATTCTTTTTTCAGCCAATGCCCCTGCCTATGCCCACCAGCCCTACAACCTCAACCTACCCCTGACAGTTTGCCTTAACAGAAAACCCTCAAGAATTACATCATTTTCTTTCAACTCGCTTCTTGACTTGCTTGCTTTCCTTTTCTCCCTTTTTCTTATTGACCTTTTTGGTTTCCGTGATCACTTCCTTCCTTTCAATAAAAGTTCTACCTGTTGGTGGTTCTCTATCGCTAGACTTACACGATTTTGTTCCCTTTTTGTAGCTTCATTTGGTGACTTACAACACAAAGTACTTTGATTTCCACGCTGCCGCTGACAAACCAGACGGCCTGTCTGTTGTTGCTGTGTTTTTCTTGGTATGGAAAAATAAGTAACAACAATCAATGATCAAAATTAATGGAAATCGTTTAAATCGACGGATCCAATAAGCCACGAATTGTGCTTTATTTTTTCATTAAAATATAGGATAATGGTGGTGACGAATCGAATTGGGAGCAGTTAACGGACGCAATGAAGAAGATAACCAAGGCAGGTAGGACATTTCAACTGTGATATTAGTAATTTGACTCTAACACTCATGGCTTAGATACTAGCTTAAGGTTTCCTTTCGTCCGTCAGTTTTTCTGTTTGCCTTCCCTTTACCTACTCAAAGTGCATAAAAAACACCTGACTTTAGCTTTTACCTAGACATCTTCTTGTCTCCACGCGCAATCTGACAGAAGAAAATTATAAGTATTGAGTCCAACATTTTCTTTGAAGATTCCATTACCAAGGTCCCAATGTACTACATCAAACTGTACCATATGGTTCCCCAACTGCGAGATTTATCCAGGGCATCATTCTACACTTACAAGGGATCTCTGACAACTCCTCCATGCTACCAGTCAGTTAAATGGATTGTGCTAGAAAATCCAGTTTCCACTAGCAGAGAAGTGGTAGGAGTGTTTTATCGTCAATGCTATTGCTATTATCAGTCTTACATGTTCATGTTTCTCTACTTATTTTATCCATGCAAAACTGTCTTGTTTACTGTGTTCTCTAATCAGAATTAATGAGTGACATCACCTTATTACGATACTTTGTGAAGTCTGCTATGCATAGCTTCTTCTTGTGAAATACTTTGGAAAATATCATTGAGCGACGATTTATTAGTAACTTGCGGCCGTTACACGTAGTAGATAAAACCAGGGTCGAGAAATGCAAAAGACACATGTAGATAACACTTGACTTTAGAGAGTACATGACTGCAGTATCATGGTGTGCTAAACTGTATGTACTATAACGGATGACCATGATCTTCAGAACTGAAAACAGTTTATCGTTCAGGACATAATGGAAATTATTTTATGCAACGTATAAAAAGTGATTGTTTTGCTTCCTAAAACCTTTGATTTCTTTTTTTATTTCAGATGACTGCGATGAGAAGTCTCAAAAATCACGAGGGCCACTCCCTGTGTGACAACTTTAGACCTACGCAGCCGTTGAATGGACGCCTTCTGGCCAAACACTCGCGATACTGAGCTTGCCAGCCATCGCAACAAGTGCCTGCGTCAACTGTTATCGCAGTCAATTATTGTTTAGTTGTAGTTTAGCTATATTTTGTAAACTTCTTGTCTTACATATACTGATGCGACAACGAGAAGTGGTTCCACGGTAAAAAATATTTATTCTCGGCATCTTAGTGTGTGTCTCACGGCTGGAAAAACCACAGCCTGTGAATAAGCTCTCTCTCTGGTCTAGAATTGGGCGAAGAGAAAGCGGGAGGGAAACGGAGAACAAGGAGAGGGGGGGGGGGGGGTGGAGAGAGATGAGGGGAGACGCCCCATCCCCCAACACAAGCCCTCTCGGCCACTTCACTCTGAACCAGTTCCTTCTCAGCCCTTTTAGCCGTGGTCAGAACCTTCTAGCGGCCGGGAGCCTGTTCACAGGCTAAAATACCACAGTCTGTACATGGATGTATTCAGCATGTTTTGTAAAGTCGGGCGCTAGTCCGTTTGGTATGGCACAGGTCCCGCAGTGTAAATAGTTTTTTACTGCTGAATAAATTTTTTACGTTATTTGGTATCGCAGTGTGAATTTTTTGCGCGACGTTGCCGCCATCTTGCATGACGTCATTTCCCAACAGACAATCACAACGCTTCAAAAATACTGCAGCCATCTTGAATACGCAAATTGTGCTTTCCTTCTCTCTGATTGGTCTGTTCAAATTTTTCATGAGGTGGTTTCGAGCATATAAGCTACCTTAACTGCCGATATTGCAGTGATATCATAAACGTTAATAAATTTCCATCGCCTGCATCAATAGTGATCATTCTTCGCTGGCGTGTGGCAACAACAAGTGAAGATGCAAGCTCTAGTCCTTGTTATTTTGGAATTACTTCCATGCCTCTTTGCTCTTCAAGGTACGACTGTTATGCAATGAAATGCTTAGATTGCATATAAAATATGTTTTCTTCGTCTGTCTGTCGTTAAGCTGAACTATGTCACTCGCGTTTTATTGCACTGCCACCAATGCTATGAATCATTGATACTAGTTCTCAAAATCGGTCAATTTTCTCCTTCAAGAATGATGACAATATCTGTACTCTCTTAAGAAAAAAAGCGCAGGATACTGAGAGAATCTCACCAACTAAGGCTATGATGTTGTCTTGATATCCCTATAAACCTTAAAACGGTTACTAAAAGTTGAAACTCTCTGTTTCACATCAATATAGGCTTGTTTTAGTATTTTCCAATGCAGTATATTTCGGATGTAAAAGAATGTTCGCATTGGTACAAGTACATTTTTCTGTCTATTTTATTGCTGAATTGAAAACAAAAATTATAACGAACTTGACATATGATGAACTTTTAAGTATCGCTAATAAAAGTTCATTTTGCATTCGAGAAGAGCGAAGTTATTATTTAAAGAAGTTAATGATTCAATTGCTAAGCGATATAACCGCTACATGTTATATACAATGTGATGTTCAGTATAAGAACACAGTAATAACTCAGTGGTAGAGCTATGGCATGCAATGTGAAAGCTTACTGCTCACTGAGTTGTGTGTATAACTCATCAATCATGTTTTCACAAAATGATCTGTTGAGAAAATTGACGTGAAAATAACAAGGACAAATCAGCTTCAGAGAGGCTTTGATCTGCAGTATTTGTATTTGCATGTAGTTGTATTTGTATTTGTATTTCTCCACTTGACGATCTGAATACAGTATTGCTTAAAGTAAAGTACAGTGAAAGGAAACTGGAAAGGACAAAATAAACTATAAAGTAATAATATGCCCTTTAATTAGATAAATGAATTTTAGAATAAAAGAATAAAATACTAGAAAATTAGTGTAAGAGAGGAAAGAGTAAACCGCAGTAAATAAATGGTTTATGCTAGCTTATTGGTACTGATCAAAATAGAACTGGTCAAGTGCTATTATTCGGCTATGAGATCCATGCAGAAATTACGTTCCCTAAATTCTTTCTACAGTATATAACTCTTCATATAGAATTCGATTCAAGCATGCATGGAGCAAGACATTAGAATGACCGCCTAAGACATCTCTACAAGATGTTACGCGCGGTAACTGAAAAGTGAATTATATAAGAGAATTAAAAGGTTATTTTTTCTATCTTTTTTGCAGAACTGCATTGGACGTACGGAAAAACTGGTAAATTTATTCTGTTTGTTCCAGTTATTTGACAATACGAAGAGAGCAGATATTTTCCTAGGGCAATATCAGTTAATCGTGACACTAACTGTCACAGAATAACGATTTTTTTCCATTAATGATAAAAGCTGTCAATTCAATCACTACAGCTTAAGGATGCTTGCTCAAGGGAAAATTCAGCAACGGCTCACGAAATAGTGAATTTAGTAACCTGAAAAATGAATGTCATATCAAATTGTCTTGTAGCCAAATATTTTAAACTAGCGACAGATTAAATCTGAATACTCCAGGCAAATGTGAGCTAGTATTCTGCTGGCATAAAATAAAGATCCAATCAAATGATAGAGACCGTTCATGATTAACAAAAATATCGACTTGCAGGAGTCTGGTTAGTAAGTGCTTAATTTACTAATGAGATTAAAGATGATTAATTCAAAAACGTTTCCTATTTTTGCAGTGTATGATCATGGAACTGCCATTTGCGGTCCAGTAGACTGGAAAAACGTTTCGGCACACTGTGTCGAGGACATCCACCAGTCTCCTATCAACATTAAAACTGACAAGATTTCCGTGCATATATTTCCGTATGCGAATGGGTACCGCTTCATTGTTGATAACATGGTAGGAAGTGTCAGTGGCGTTCTTGTCAACAATGGGCATGTACCAACCTTAATAGTTGACCAATCCAAAACTCCCGCCGTACTTATCGGGGGTCCCTGGGCACACACAGTGTACAAGCTTAAGCAGATTCACTTTCATTTTGGTTGTGACGCCTCCAGAGGGTCTGAACACGCTGATGTGGAAGGCAGGGTATTCTCTGGAGAGCTACGCGGGTTTAAAGTTTAAAATAACTCTCAAATTAGCTGTAGGGGGTTTAACCGTGTACAAGCTATCATGAAATGGTTTCCTAATATGACATCTAAACGCTAAAAGATTACACATTTTCTTTACAATATGTGGTAGGATATTTGACTCACTTGCAATGTTGTACGGCAAAGAAGGCGATATTAGAGACCTTAAGATTAGACTTCGAGCGCGAGATTGAGTACGAGTACCATTTTCGATTTTCAAACCAGTGACGTTTCCAGAGCCCTTGCTCTTCATGTTGGTTTTACGTAGAGAGGCTAGCTCATGGGATGAAATGGTTATGTGATTTGATGATGTGAAGCCTGCGAGCTAGAATTGAAAAGTCGTTCTGCACTCGATCTCGTACCCGTACTCATTATCTAAAGTCCCCCATTGGATCCAGGAGTGACGAGATTGAGGCTTACAAATGTTATTTTCACTGCACGACTCAAAGTAAAATCATTTTAAAAAAACCTCTTAAAAGAAGCAGCATGCAGTGAAATCTTACCCTGGTAGCCATGGTCTCTCACCTCAGCTGTGCGAGAGCCTCATTTGCCAAGGATTGCCTAGGTCTATCGCGGATGGGCTTGACAGATCTACCCTGAAGAGCTGTTGTTCAGTTTATAGTCCGAAGATTGTTTATTTGAGAGACCGTCTTGATTGCGGCATTTTAATTGTAAAACAAAGGTATAGATAAACTGATATTGATTGTCATCTACTTGGAGCGCTAAACGTCCACACTTTAACAGGCCGGATGATCATTCTTTTTTCAACCAATTTCAATACCCTTGCCCATGCCTCCCCGGCCCTGCACCCTCAACCTACCCATATTAAAACAGCTTGACAAACGATCAAACGATTCAGGAAACCCTCCATCTAGAATTACAACATACTCTTTCAGCTAGTATGACTTGCTTGCTTTCCTTCGATCTCTTTTACTTGTTTTGATTTGTTTTGTTTTGTTTTGTTTTGTTTTTATTTCACGGCCTTTCAATAAAAGTTTTAACGGTTGGTGGTTCTCTATCGTTACATTTACATCATTTTGTTTCCGTTTTGTAGCTTCATTTGGTGACATACAACACAAAGTACTTCGATTTCCACGCTGCTGCTGACAAACCAGACGGTCTCTCTGTTGTTGCTGTGTTTCTCTTGGTATGGAAAAATAAGTAACAATCAATGATCAAAATTACTGAAAAACGTTTAAATCGACCGGACTCAATAACAAATAACTACATATGCTTTATTTTTTTGTATTATGTTAAAATAAAGGATAATGGCACGGGTAACGAATCGAATTGGAAGCAGTTAACGGACGAAATGAAGAAGATAATCAAAGCAGATAGGATTTCAGAGAACTGTGACATATTAGTCGCCGCCTGGTTAGCTCTGTTTGTACAGAGCCGGACTGCTGTGCTGGAGGTCGAGGGTTCGAGCCCCAGATCGGACCAACACTTATCGTCTTAAGATATTTGAAGAGAATGTGCTACCTTTGTAATTACATCTGCAAATGGTTAGACGTTCAAGTCTTCTCAGATAAGGACTATAAACCGTAGGCCCCGTCTCCTGCATCTTCAGTGTTACATGGCTAGCAGGGGACGTCAAAGAACCCACACACTTATCACAAAGAGTAGGGCATGGAGTTCCCGGTGTTGTGGTCTGGCCTTGTGTTACGGGTTGCTACGTCAAACAGGATTAACCTCACTGCACCTTTCCCGGCCCTTGGACAGAATTGTCCAAGAAAAATGGCCATATTTTAGTTAATTTGTCTCTAACACACGTAGCTTAGGTACTACCTTAAGGTTTCTTTTCGTTCTTCTGTTTTTCTGTTTGCCTTCCTCGCTCTTACCTGCTCAAAGCGTATATAAAACACTTGACTTTAGCTGTTACCTGGACATCGTCTTGTCTCCAATCCGACAGAGGAAAATCTTTCCCAATAACCCGGGCCGGAAACAGTTTAGTATTAATGTACCGGTATTAAATTTAACCGACTTGCTTTCAGTATCGTTAATCAGGACGCGATTTCAGGAAAGAAGATTAAAAGAATTATAAATCCAACATTTTCTTTTCTTTTGCAGATTCCATTACCAAGGTCCCAATGTACTACATCAACCTGTACAAAATGATTCCCCAACTGCGAGCTTTATCCAGGGCATCATTCTACACTTACAAGGCGTCTCTAACAACTCCTCCATGCTACCAGTCCGTTAAATGGATTGTGCTAGAAAATCCAGTTTCCACTAGCAGAGAAGTGGTAAGACTGTTTTATCGTCAATGCTCTTGCTATTATATTCATACGTGTTCATATTTCTCTACAGATTTTATCCATGCAAAACTGTCTTGTTTACTAACCAGAATGAGTGGCATCAGCTTATTACGATGCTTTCTGACGTCTGCTATACAAAGCTTAACTTCTTTTTGTGGTTCCTATGAAATATTTTTGCAAATTTCACTGAGCGAAGACTTATTAGTAACGCAGGGCCGTCACTCAGTGGACATATGAAGACAGGATCGAGAAATGCATAAGACACATGTAGATAACATTTGACTTTAGAGATTACATGACTGCAGTACTATGGCATTATATGTGTGGCATTATATGTACTATGACGGCTGATCAAATGACCATGATCTTCAGAAGTGAAAACAGTATATCGTTCAGGACATACTGCATGGAAATTGTTTTCAGGAACTGGATTGTTCCCCAAACCTTTGAATTATTTTTCTTTCAGATGACTGCGATGAGAAGTCTCAAAAATCACGAGGGTCACTCCTTGTGCGACAACTTTAGACCTACGCAGCCGCTGAATGGACGCATTCTGGCCAAACACTCGCGATACTAAGCTTGCCGGCCATCGCAACAAGTGCCTGCATCCTGCATCAACTGTTATTGCAGTCAACTATATTGTTTAGTTGTATTTTAGCTGTAGTTTATGAACTTGGTGTCTTAAATGCATTCATTCATTCATTCTGTTTATTTTTCCTTTTCACTTAATGTACAGTATTTATAAATATTTTAATGTGAGGCGAGGTGACCTCCAGAAACCATCAGGCTTTTAGTTGAGGCCACCTCGTACGTAACAATACGGTTACATAAATAGTGCAACAGTGTGCGACAACGGGAAGTTGTTCCATAGTAAAACATTTATTCTCGGTATCCTAGCGTGTGTGTCTCACGGCTGGAAATACCACAGCCTGTGAACAAGCTCCCTATGTCTAGTCTAGGATGGGACGAAGAGAAATCGGTGAGAGGGAAGGGGGGCCGGGTGCGGAATCATGACGGGACGCGCGGAGCTTCTACTGGAAGTACCGCAGAGAAATGGTAGGAAATTTTCCAAGCATTCCTTATATACTTTCACTAGGGTTCTTCGTCTTGCGGCCAGGGAAGGCGTCATAATCTGTTTCAGTGACATGTCGACGATATTAAATAAAAAATAAACCAGAAAGGGCCGATGGAATATGAGACAAGATTTAAAATAAAGCCACGATATTAATAGTGCTTTAAAAGTAAATAGTGCGTTCGAATCATTCCCGATGCTTTCAAATGATGGCGGACTCCACCGGCGCCAATAATCTGGAACAAAACAAGGTTATTATATATCGGATCACGTCTAAACACACGTGAAGAAAGGCTTGAGCAAGAAAAAAACGTGAGCGGACAAAACCGGGGAATGCCGATAAATCAAGTAATCCCGTAATAATAAACGAATTAAACAACATGAACCTTCCTCTGCTTCTCCCCCTGAACCAAGTTCAGATCTACAAACTGAACTTAAAGATACCAAAGTGCCTACGAATGGATGTTGAGCGCGGCGAACAGACGTAAATGTCTTGTTTACGCAATAAACTCCTGAGCTTGCATCGAGATGCTTGTCCGGGCGTAAAGGAGCGTTTGATTAATCAATCTAACACAGATCTTAAGGAATAAAAACCCAGATGATCTGGAATACTTGTCTGAGTATGTCGTTGGCAGTGGGAGCCACGTGCAGTATTATCATGCTCGGCAATTGAAGTTATTGTGTACAAAATATCGCACAAATACACAGCCGAGAGCAAAAAAAAAAAAAAAAGGGCGAGGAGAAACTTTAATAGTACAAGTCATGGAGCTAAGATAGATTGTCAGTGCTTTAGTAGACCATGCACGGCTACCAATCGCTCGGCCAATCGCTTGGCCAATGGCTCGTACATGCAACGAATCGTAAAAGTCCGTAAGTAACGACCTCCGAAAGAAGTGAGCCCACCCCCCATCCCCTGAAAATAGAGGAACTAAGGTTCAAAAGTATAATTATTTTTCCAATCAATAACCTGAATAACGTGCGATAAACTGATGACGATTCAACTAAGGTAGGTATAGCTTATTCCAGGAGGCGTCATGAAGCGCCCTGGTGAAACAAACCCCGCAAAATGTTCATCAAGTAACAAGAAGGTACTAACTGGACCTCGTCTTCAAATTGAAATTACTAAAATTGACAACTTTGCATCATTTTTAACAGGAACGCATAAAAAGAACGTTTAATCAAATTGAAATTAAAAACCCGACCAGAGCAGTTAAATATTGATAAAGCAGACTAACGTAGCAGTGCATCATGAACAGTAAAAATAGTTTAAGGTATCTTACAACACGGTCTACAAATACAGTGCCCACCCATGTGCCACCAACATAAATTTGACCTGGATCGAAGAATTTCTAAACGATTTATAAGAACTCAGTGTTTTTACCAATTACACCCACAGTCTTAGAGGAATACAGCCCTGTTCTCATAGAATTAAAAAAAAAGACGAGGAAGAGATATCTACATTAGAAGTCATTTGCGTTCCCTCATGGGGTGAGAGATTCTCGCCCATATCAACTTTCTTTTCTCTGGTAAGTTCACGCACGTTTAGAGATGCGCCACACTCCCGTTTTAGGTGCGGGGATCCAACCAACGCTTACCTAACTTTTTAAAGATGCTACTTTTAGCCCTCCACCAAATCTACACACGTGTATTTCACTTGTGGAAAACTATTGATTTGCACAGTGTTTGGGTTGGACATTCTCGCCCATATCAACTTTCTTTTCTCTCGTAAGTTCTCGCGCGCTTAGAGATGCGCCACATTCGCGTTTTAGGTGCGGGGATCTCAGCCAATACCTACCTAACTTTTTAAAGATGCTACTTTTAGCCCTCATCTAAATCTACACAAGTTTATTTCACTTGTGGAAGTCTTTCGATTTGGACAGTGCTTGGGTGAGAGATTCTCCTCCATATCAACTTTCTTTTCTTTCGGAAGTTCTTACGCGTTTAGAGATGCGCCACACTCGCGTTTTAGGTGCAGGAATCCCAACCAATGCTTACCTAACTTTTTAAAGATGCTACTTTTAGCCCTCCCCCAAATCTACCCACGTGTATTTTACTTGTGAAAGTCTTTCGATTTGGACGGTGCTTGGGTGAGACATTCTGGCCTATATCAACTTTCATTTCTTTCGTTAGTTCTCGCGCGTTTAAAGATGCACCATACTCGCGTTTTAGGTGCGGAAGTCCCAAGCAATGCTTACCTAACTTTTTAAAGATGCTACTTTTAGCCCTGTTTCAAATCTACACACTTGTTTTTCACTTGCAGAAAACTATCGATTTGCACAGTGTTTGGGTTAGAGATTCCCGCGTATATCAACTTTCTTTTCTCTCGTAAGTTCTCGAGCGTTCAGATATGCGCCACACTCGCGTTTTAGGTGCAGGCACCCCAACCAATGCCTACCTGACTTTTAACGATGCTACTTTTAGCCCTATTCTAAATCTACACACGTGTATTTCACTTGTTAAAGTCTATCGATTTGAACAGTGCTTGGGTCACAGATTCTCGCCCATATCTACATTTTTTTCTCTCGTAAATTCTCGCGCGTTTAGAGATGGGCCACCCTCGCATTTTAAGTGCGGGGTTCCCAACCAATGCTTACCTAAGATTCTTCTTTTAGTCCTGCCGCAAATCTACACACGTGTATTTCACTTGTGAAAGTCTGTCGATTTGGACAGTGCTTGGATTGGACATTCTTGCCCATATCAACTTTCTTCTCTTTCGTAAGTATTCGCGCGTTTAGAGATGCGCCACACTCGTGTTTTCAGGGATCCGAACCAATGCTTACCTGACTTTTTAAAGATGCTACTTTTATCCCTCCCCCAAAATCTACACACGTATATTTCACTTGTGCAAGTCTATCAATTTTGACAGTTCTTGGGTTGCACAATCTTGCCCATATCAACTTTCTTTTCTTTCGTAAGTTCTCGAGCGTTTAGAGATGCGCCACACTCGAATTTTAGGTGCAGGGATCCCAACCAAGCCTCTCTTACTTTTTGAAGATGCTATTTTTAGCCTTCTCTCCAATCTACACACCTTTAGTTTACTGTGGAAGTCTATCGATTTAGACAGTGCTTGGGTAAGAGATTCACGCCCACATCAACTTACCTTTGTCTCGTAAGCTCTCGCTCGTTTAGAGATGCACCACACTCGCGTTTTAGGTGCAGGGATCCTAACCAATGCTTACCTAACTTTTTGAAGATGCTACTTTTAGCCCTCCTCCAAATCTACACACGTTTATTTTACTTGTACAAGTCTATCGATTTAGACAGTGCTTGGGTGAGAGATTCCCGCTCATATCAACTTTCTTTTCTATTGTAAGTTTTCGCGCGTTTAGAGATGCACCACACTCGCGTTTTAGGTGCTGGGATCCTAACCAATGCCTACCTAACCTTTTAAAGATGCTACTTTTAGCCCTGCTCTAAATCTACACACGTGCATTTCACTTGTGGAAGTCTATCGATTTGGATGGTGCTTAAAGTCGCCGAGACCAGGCTACGCGCAGCGTGATTTTAACCAACTCTGGGTCGATTTCCAGGGACTTGGGTGATTTTTCCGTGTCCCAGGGGCTCTAAACTAATTCGTGATGACTTTGATTTTTAGTGAAATGGATAAAGGAAACATTTTTGAACGCTTGGTTATGAGAAGTCTGGCGGAAATATAGCCACTTTGGGACTAGAACGTCGCCGAGATCGGGCTACGCGAGGCGTGATTTTGACCTACTTTGAGTCGATTTCCAGGAACTTGGGTGATATTTCCGAGTCCCAGGGACTATAAACTAATTCGAAAAGACTTTGGTTTTGAGTAAAAGGGACAGAAGAAAAATCTTTAAACGCTTGGTTATGAGCAGTCTGGCCGTAATATATCCCCTCCTTAGCTCACTTAGTGACTAGAAACTCGCTGAGACTGGGCTATGCACAGCGTGACTTTGACCAACTTTAAGCCGATGTCCAGGAACTTGGGCGATATTTCCGAGTCCCTGGGACTCTAAACTAATTCGAGAAGACTTTGGTTTTTAGCGAAATGGACAAAGAAAAATTTTTTGAACGCTTCGTTATGAGCAGTCTGGCCGAAATATAGCCACTTAGTGACTAGAAAGTCGCCGAGACCGGGCTACGCATAGCGTGATTTTGACCAACTTTGGGTAGATTCCCAGGAATTTGGGCGGTATTTCTGAGTCCCAGGGACTCTAAACTAATTCGAGAAAACACGCGAGTAAAAGAAAGATATAAATGGGCAAGAATCTTTAACCCAGCCATTGTCCAAAGCGACAGACGTCCACAAGAGAAATGCACGTGTGTAGATTTGAGAATAGGCCAAATCTAGCAAATCTGAACTTTAAAAAGTTTAGTAATTATACTTAAAGGTCCAGACACCAAAACCGCGAGTATGGCGCATCTCTAAACGCGCTTGAACTTACTAGCGAAAAGAAATTGATATAGGCAATAATCTCTTACCCAAGCACTGTCTAAATCAATAGACTTCCACAAGTGACATAAAGGTGTGTAGAGTTAGTGGAGGGGTAAAAGTAGCATCTTTAAAAAGTTAGGTAAGCATTGGTTAAGATCCTCGTACCTAAAACGCGAGTGTGGCGCATCTCTAAACACGCGAGAACGTACGAGAGAAAAGAAGATTAATAGTGGCGAGAATATCTCACCCAAGCACTGTCCAAATCGATAAACTTCCACAAGTGAAATACACGTGTGTAATATTGGGGAAGGGCTAAAAGTAGCACCTTTAAAAAGTTAGGTAAGCATTGATTAGGATCTCCACACCTAAAACGCGATTATGGCGCATCTCTAAACGCGCGAAAACTTACGGCAGAAAACAAAGTTAATACGAGCGAGAATTTCCAACCTAAGCACTCTCCAAATCGATAGACTTCCACAAGCGAAATACAAGTGTGTAGATTTGAAGGAGGGCCAAAACTAACACTTTTTAAAGAGCCCCGTAACCACAGTTTGGGATCCCCACACACACACACACACACACACAAAAAACGCAAATCTTCCACGTCGCTATACGCGCGAAAACATGCAAGTGGAAAAAAGATATAAATGGGCGAGAATCTTTACCCAATAATTATCCAAAGCGACAGACTTCCACAAGTGAAATGCACGTGTGTAGATTTGGGGGAGAGCTAAAAGTAGCATCTTTAAAAAGTTAAGTAAGCATTCGTTAAGATCTCCGCACCTAAAACGCGAGTGTGGCGCACCTCTAAAGCCATGACTGCCGAAATTGCAACTTAGATCATACACTACGTACTTCCCGTTTCACTGTATATAGCTAACACTGAAACATGCTGTGATATTTCGAGGCCACATAAATTGTCAGAAAATGGCACAAATTAAGTATATGTACTGATTTTTTTTTCCTGTTTATACCTTACAAGGCCTGAAAAGGCTGAAAGTCAGCTTGCAATTGTGAGAAAATATACAGTATGCATAATTTTGTTGCTAAACAAATGTCGATCATATCATCTTCTCCCACCCCCTATTCAAAGAGATCTTGCTCGCTGGCTATTGTATTCTAATCAGGAGGTTAGTGGTTAAAGTTTCCTGAATAAATTTTAGAGGGAAATCCAACAAATATTGTTTTTTTTGTTGTCAGAGTGACACTCTTGAACTTCCATATTCAATGTAGCCTCAACTTTCACTCGACGGAAATGCAAATATTTCGAGTATATGGGAGGGTCACTGAACTAATTGTTTGTTTAGCCTAACATACAGATTTTAAAATCAATTTTTTTTTTTACTTCAAATCAACGAAACACACGCTACACTTACGTATCTATTTCGCAAATGACGTTCTCGTTCTTCTTTGTTTTAACGTTGCTACCTCATCCCATTGCTAGGTGTGTTCCAGTGCGTAAGCAATAATCATGAATTTTTCCGGATTCTATTTAAAGATCTAGTCTCATCGTTACATAAAATATATTGAGAAAGTGGAATACAACGACGATAGATTTGTTAAATAAAGGCAACAAAAGACTTGTTATCCGCATATGGTCAGACAAACGTTTTTGTGAAAATTAAGCAGCGAAAAGTCAAATTGAGTAGTTGTTGTGCCCTGCATGTTGCAGTATTCTGGTCGTTATTAAGTTCAAGCATTTTGTCCAGAAAAGAATGAGAAAAACGTCTCGGCGTATTTATTTGTATAAGGTAAAATAACATTTTTCCTTTTTGCTCAAGAGGGTTAGCAGTAAAAATCTTAATCAGATAAGGCCTTGTGAGCAAATGCTTCCTTTGATAAATAATTGACCAAATTTTTATTTCAATATTTATAAAAATAGCATGAAAACTGTGTGATGACATCTTTTATTTGCTCTGCTTCAACAGAGAACCATTCATTAAAGTATTATGATGTCCATATTTCATCTTTTTCTATTTTTTACTTTCTTTTACAGAGCGTGACATCACGCCGGAAGTAGCCATTTGGCCATTTAGGGTCATAACGCGTATCGTATATCCGATAAAGCTGATATATACCTTCCATTACAGCAACAAACCATTGACAAGTTTTTAGTTCCGATTGCCATCCATGTAATGTAACTCGCTTCAAGGCCAAGACCACATTCATAACCCTACAAATCGCGCCACTTTTTTCTCGTCTGGTGAAGATAAGATGCGTGTTCAAATTTTCATTCTTCTGCTGTTACTTCGTTGTTCTTTCGCTCAAGGAGGTAAGGTTTCACTGACATTTGAATTGTAGTATCTGATATTTACAGCTCTAATACTCATGTCATGCTTCAAACAAACGGTTTGCTTAGTGTGGGTCATTATCAGTATGTAATACGGTTATTATAGTCTTACCATTCCGTGCTATGGTTAGAATCATCCCTACATTTTTGGTAATATTTAACAATTCCTTCTTACCGATCTATAACTTTGTTCCTGTGACTCATTTTATAATAATTTACGAAACAAACTACGAGCAGTCCGTCCCTCTTGAAAGTTAATACCACTGTAGCAGTTAAATCAAACCGACGCTAAAAACATTTGTGGAAGGCTCTCTGTCTTACATGCACTGATGCAAGGAAATTTCATACATTCCTCTGTTAAACTGGCCACTAATGAATTTCTCACACAGGCCATGTAAAGTCGGTTTGTGTGCACCTTGCGTGATAATTTTAGGCGCAAAATTAATGTTTAGTGACCAGGTTAATACGTTACATTAGCATTTTAATTTCCCGCCTAAAATATAACTGAAGTCACGCACGGTGTGAGTAGTGTGGAATGACAGAGTCATGCATATGTGACAGTTTTTTGTTGTCAATTCGATAAAAGGGGTTGACAGTGTATCGTTAGTGGCTCAATGTTTTGTTTTAGTTAACTCTGATACGACCGCAGATTAGGAGATTTAGCAAAATGTCCTGAGTAGAACTGATGTTGGCTCTTGCAAGTCTGATCTCGTACGTGCATATTGGCATTACTCTACTCGTGAAAAAAAAAAAAAAAAACCAATATTGCGATAGACTGTATTGCTCTCCATCCGTGCCTGTCAGCAAAGTATCTAGAGCCTTTGATTGTCTTGATTTTGAATTTCAATTCCTTTAATGCATATTATGCTTTTGATACTCTTACAGTTACCAGCACTTGTTTACGAACAAAATAATGCGTACTGTTAATACATTTTCCTATTGTGGATCAACGAATGTTAGACGATGACTATAAAACATCAGGTTACAATCATATCGCCAACAGCCACAGATACTATGCAAAAATTGTAACAGTTTTTGAATCCCCTAACGGTCTGGGAAAAAATATTTGGAAAACTATTAAACTAAGTAGTTAGTAAGTGAGACTTTCCCTTTGAAAATTTAATGAATGAAAAGAATGAGAACTTTGGAGTTTCAAATGAATTGTACGATTTTGGTCAAACTCGAAACACTAGAAACCAAAGTTTTAAAAGTATTGATGTAACACATTTGTTTTTGTTTTTGTCTCTTTTTATTCGCAAAGAAATACAAAACATTAAGTCACCCAAATATCCATTCACTCAATCTACTGCTATCAGCTTCCTATCATAAGTCCGTTGTCGGATAAATACATTTTTTGTTTATGAACATCAATCATGAATAGAGGAACTGTACGGGGGGGGGGGGGGGGGGGTCCGCAAATGATCCCAGGACCGCAAATGATCCCGGACCGCAAATGATCCCCAAATTGGACCGCAAATGATCCCGGACCGGAAATGATCCCCATATTGGACCGCAAACGATCCCGATCAAAAAATAAGAAATGGCATGGATGGTGGGATGGTGTAAATAGGGAATTGGCGTACGTGAATACCGATGTTTTCATTAAAGCCATCTTATAATTATAATGGCTTACAACTTGCTTTTTTTTCATACTTTCGACTAAATTTTGTCGCTAACTACGACGTTATGAATATCACCGCTCAATCATCAAAACACGACTTGGCTTGCATTTTATCAGCCATTAGCGCCACTCGTCTAAAGTTTTAAACTAAAATCTAACCATGAAGCAACTATTAATGAAGACGCTGCACCTGAGTAGACCTACAAGCCTACAACGCCGGCTACAACGCTTCATTACTCTGTAAAACACCTAGTGGTCCCCAGGTAGCACTGGAAATTTGAACAAATTTGTTTTTTAATTTTTCCTTGGTCGTATTTTGGCTTTAATTCCTCGGAAATGACTACTTGAGTATTCTAAGAAGCCAAAATTCCAAGCTATAATTATGAACTTCAGCTTCATGACCACGCAAGGCCAAGGCTTGCTCTTCGTTTTGACAATTAGCTGTTTGATAGATGTTTGATACTATCGCCACCGGGATTTCGAGAATGTTTACAAGTATGTATTTTTCTAAGACTTCTAATTCAATAGATCGTCTTCACGTGACGTGTTTTTATACTCATCAGGCATAAGAGGCGGTATACCTATATCTGTTTACAATTAGCGTGTTTCGTTTGGAAACCAGAGCATTTTGAATTTCAGGGTTATGGAGGCTGCGTGACACAAGGCTACGATCGAGTTTGTTGAATATACTTATCTCATGATTTTGAGCCTTTTTAGAAGTTAGAGCATTAGAAAAAGGGCTTATGTTATTGCTTGTTTGTTTAGTACTGATAATCAGTCGCCTAGAAAGCCAAAATAAGTTCCAGATTTTAAACTATATTCCGGCCGCCATATTGGTGTACCACAGATGTACACCAACATGGCGTTTTCTTACTGGGCAGTGTAAATTTCTGGGAAACATTTACGACGAATATCTGAAGTTTAGGAAAACGCACAGGCTTAAAACTTGGAGAAGTGCCTTATTTAGTTATCTTCTATAACGTACATTACAATCTCTTAGCTTTTTCCATTGGCTGGTTTTCGATTTATTATTTTTTTTTTTATTGCGTGACAGCGAAAACGATCTGTACCCTTCGAAGAACAAAACAGCAACTGTGGAATATTTTTTTGTAAAATGATAACATATGTTTTTTAGTTCATTATTTTTGTACATGTTCTCACCTTCCTCTGATATAAATCCATGCCATTCCTTATTTTTTGACCGGGATCATTTGCGGTCCAATATGGGGATCATTTCCGGTCCGGGATCATTTGCGGTCCAATTTGGGGATCATTTGCGGTCCGGGATCATTTGCGGTCCTGGGATCATTTGCGGACCCGTACAGAACAACTAAGTGACACGTTTGTGCTTCTGTATTTTTCCGATAGCGACAACTAGCGACATCAGCACACTTTTGGAATCATTGGAGGACTTTAACAATCAAGAAGGTGCCTTTCCAAAGCCCAACTAAACGTTACGGACATAGCATATTGCAACAATGCTGCACTAGCAACATCTAACATCTTGCAACATATTTCAGCATGATGACCAAAAGAGTGCATGCAAAACAATGTTACCATTACATTAAGTGCACCTTCTTCGGCGTAAGGGGAGGATAGTAGGAAGATGGAAGTCAGCTTCCACAATGACAGGAAATATATATTCTAAGCCCACTTTATTAGTCTCTTTGAAGTTATCTGTAATAAAGGCCACGGTTTAAAATTTGGGAACTAAGTAATTGTAATCCCATTGCCATACGTCTGCGAAAGGTATAAAGCCTTGTGTAAAAGAACTATATATTTTTTTTAAGTTGAAAAGAAAGATTTGGAACACGAGTTGGCCATGGGCAGTGAGGAAAATGAAACTCTCCGACAATTTACATGCGTTCTGTTTAATTTGTATTATTTAGCCATTCACCCTGGTCCTCAAAGCCGTTGAATATAACTTTTATTGCACGTCTTCTTGTAGACGAGCTGGAAAGGATAGAAAATAATGAGGAACTGACGACAACTAGTGAAGACCGTGATGATACTGAGAAATATGGTGAGATACATGTATTATCCATAGAGAAATGCGCGATGTCATTTTCTGATGACTCTAAATAATAGGTTAATTTTTGGAAATTTAAGGTGACTCTGAATCCTCTCGGCAGATTTGTTTTAAACTTTGCAAAAAGGGAATTTATTTTACCAAAATAAATGATTTTATGTAGCTTGTGACCTAACTAAACCCAGTACTTGGTTGGGGCAGTTTCTGTCATCCGGGATATAGATATCGTTAAATGTGGTCCACCATCTCTCTTGTGCAGCATACTCAGTAAGTGAAGGGAATTTTCTCTCCCTCCACACTCCATTTTCTCTATTTTCTACATTAGCTGGTGGTTTCTCCCTCACCTTTGCTGGGCTAATACTTGGTATGTTTGTAATTCCTTCTAAGCCTGCTATCAAAATAAACGGCCACACCTTGTGGCCAATATATCACACTTGGGAGTGTTGATTACCCAGCAAACAGAGCTCAGCCAAAGCAGCATCCATATGAATTATGCATATCGTTGTTGTTTTTAAGTTTGAGGAACAAGACACGTATTAAAAGGTGGTTCTTAGCATGTTAATACACAGTAAAAAGTGTGGTTCATCGAGCCGTTTTTTATTCATAAGCACATGAAGCTAACATGAAGAGGATTTTAGCAGGTTGTGCTGTTACTATGGTGAGCAATTATGTCATCAATGAAGTTACATGTAGCTACAACTTGTTCACCAATGATTAGGCATTTGTGTGATAATCACACTCTAAAGCCACTTGATAAAGAGTGATAGTATAGTACAGTACCGCAGTAACTACTGCAAAGTGCCAGCCACTTTAAGCAGCCCTTTACATTGTTCGAAAGGGTTATGAGACAGTCCCCGTGTTTTAGTCTTATTGAGTGCCACAGGATTGTCAGTCACTAGGTGCTCTGTGTATGTGCCCCCGTTAAATTAAGTACGTTGTTGTTCATTTCTCATTGTTTTAGGTACAATGCCTGAGGTGCAGAGAATGTTGGCATCGCTGGATGCTTCAGTGGAAGACGCTCAACAAGGTATTTTTTTATTACTACCATATATCCTCGGGGTTGAGATGGTTTAAATGAGGCCATCAATGTGAAACACATGCAAGGTAACCTAACATGAGCAAAAGCAACCGGAACCGGAAGTTTCGGTAGAATATGAGTGATATTTGTGTTGCTACAGAAGTATTGATCTTTACGCATTTTTGCCACATAATGCACTTGGAGAGAACTCAGTGCACACGATTGCAATGGCTTTGCCAATTATCCTATGCAATAGTCGAAACGTAAACATTTTTTTAAAAAATTTATGAGGGCTACTTGCATTGCTTAAACTTAAAAATATAAACTATGAAGTTTTTTTAACTAAAGACTCTAAATTGCGGCTAGTACCACAGGCCAGTTCATGCTTCTGCTTCACCTTCACAAACGTAATTATCAGACAGAATTTTCTATTACCATTAAATTTAGATCAACAGCAAATTTCTTACGAAGAAGTTGGATGCTTCAAAGACAACGAAGTCGATCCCAGACCACTGCCGGAACTGTTAGCGGATTTAACTGGTGAGGTGGACTGGTATGATCCGAGCAAAGTCACTAGAAAATGCGCTAGACTCGCGAGTGAGAAAGGTTATACAGTGTTTGGTCTTCAGTCATTTGGACATTGTAGAAGTGGTAAAGATGCTGCAGAAACTTACAACAGCGATGGAGATTCAGCCGGTTGTTTCGGTGACTTGGGAGGCAGAGGAGAGAACCTGGTGTTTAAGATCATACCCCACAGTAGGTTTTTAACGTAGTTAATCAGACCCAGGAGTGCAACATTATAAAATAGTGTTCGTTTCCCAGGGCCGTAACCAGAAAAAACCATGGCTGAGGCAATATAAATGTCCATGTTCAAATTCTCTTGCTAGGTGTTCAAGGTGTTTATCTCTTTACTAACAGTGTTTATTTAATTACTTAATTACTCAAAGGAAAAAAATAAAAATAAAAATAACAACACAACGACAACAAAAGAGGATTTAAAAAAAAATAACTGAGGCAATTAAATTACCTCTCAGCATTTTGTCAAACTCCTACCGATTATGTAAGTGTGGCTAATGGCAAATGAAAAAGACTTGTTTCAGTTGCAGTCTAGCACAAATATCTCTATATTGGTGCATAAAAGTCGAGGCAATGTGTAAACTATTCTTTTGAGACTAATTTCTATCCCTATTTATTAGACTGCTGATTTTGAATTATTTCCAATATTTGTACTTACGTTGTTGCATTTTTGTTCGTCTTTTGTGTGTGTGTTTGTTTGCTTGTCTGTTTCCATTCATTATTATTTTAAAATTCTATTTTTTCAGGCCCTCAAGTAACTGTGTCCACTATAGCAGCCACAACTTCTCCGCCTGGTAATGAGATAATTCACAAAATGCATAATAGTAGGGTTACACCCAAATATGAACTTCCACTATTTTTTACATTTCCAAGCGATTTTTGTTTCATGATAACGACCGTCTCGTCTTTTTGAACTTACTTGCAATCGTGGTCACATGATAAAAAAGTGTCTTCAGTGTCTCAATGTGTGGGGACAATTATTCACTCTTACTTCTTTGCTTCCTAAATTAAATGTCTATCTTCAGTCTCACGCATAGAAAATTAACCCAAACGGCGTACAGCATTACTTTCGCTGGATCAGTTTCTTCTTTCTTTCCTTTTATTGTTTTTATACATTTCTGAACGAGAGGATTGGTTTCTTCATAACTTCTTAATCATTTTCAGTTATATGTCAATTTTCAGAACCTACAACATCACTCCCGAGTACAGAGCCACCAACTATACCACCAGGTAAATTCGCAAATACATCTGAATGTGTCTGGTGTCTTTTACTGCTGAAATGAATTGAATCATCCTTGCAGTGTACAAGCAACTTAAGCCATTCCGTTCTAACCTGAACAAAAACATACGCAAAATAATATTCAAAATTTTGACTGGATTCGAAACCCATGACCTCCCAAACGTCGGTGTGTTGGTGTAGCAAGTGGCCGATGAAGCCTTGATACGTTAAGGGCAGACCAACTGCATGTTATAATAACCCGCAGGTTGATTAGATGAGTCAGTAAATACATATAAGACATTTATATGAACTGGGCTCCTGGTACCGTACCGCTATTTAGGAGAGTTATTTACCTTACATATTCATGGCTAATTACCTCGCCTATTTTTGTTGGCACTTACAGAGTGTCAAAGTTACGTCACATTTACGGCAATCAATCGATCTGCAAACAACGACAAGCCGGGGTCACTGTGTGATGATAAATTACCACGAGGCTGGTACAGGTTCGCGGGGCCTGCTGGGAATATGATGCCGACCACATGTGTCCCGGTGAGACACTGTGGGACTCATGCTCCAGGATGGTTTAGCGGACCTCATCCTGCAGTGCACGAAGGGGCGGTTAGACGTGATGTATGTTTTCACTGGAGAAGCTGTTGTTCTTGGCGGAATTCAGTTCTAGTGCGCAACTGTGGTGCCTTCTATGTGTATTACCTTTCTCCAACAGTAACGTGCAACCTTGGCTACTGTGGAAATGGGCAAGGTATGGTATCAACAAGGTTTTGCAGTTGTTATTTCACATCACCCACGATCAAAGAATCGCTGCTAACTGTAATGATCTCATCCGCATTTGCATGCTATATTTCAGTGCCAACAACTCCGCCTGTTACAAGTTCTGTTACAACAACTGAGCCAGGTGAGAGGGCAACTTAGGTCGCATTCTGATTCTTCCAAATGATTTCTGTACGGTCGAACCTCTCAACAACGGCTACCTAAGGGACAAGGGAAAGTGGCCGTTGCAGAGAGGTGGCTGTTATAGGGAGGTACCCTGTAGAGGTGTTACATGACACCTGTCGTTTTTCTCGGGGATGGAACATTTTCATCTTTAAGAATTTGGAAAAAAAATGCTAGTAAGTATTGTTTAAGTGTATGACAAAAAGCTGATTAAACATATTTTGTATAAAGTACCACACTTCTGCAAAGATATAGCACTTGAAACCTAAAGCAATATTATTTGTAGTGGCACTACGAGTAATATGCAGTAGCGACCTGACCAGAGAGCCATGACAAAAAAATGTAATCAACACCACAGATCATGACAAAAGACAGTGAGTTTAAGAGGATAGATCATGGTTGCATTCCAACATAAAGGCGAGAAATCGTAAGTATGTCTTTCTGCACGCAGAAATAAATGGGGAGCCTGCTAACGCTATTATGATTTTATTTCTCTTCTTCTTGGTTAACAGAGACCACAACACGCGCACCAACTACTAAAACGGTAAAAGGTAAAATATAAGCTATAGAGGATACTACACGGTGGCGAGAAGATATGAATTTTTATGTTCGAGTGTCAAGAACTATATCTCACGAGTGAGCGCAGTGAACGAGTGAGATATTGTTCTTGGCACGAGAACATAAAATTCATATCTTCGAGCTAACGTGTAATGTTCTTTTTATTATATAGACATACTGATGACGGCGTTTTTGACGATTGTCCGAAGACTTCCGATCACTTTCCGAAGATTTCTAAAATTGTTCCGAGGGCAGACGAACTTTTCCAAACATTTCCCGAAGATTACCGAAGATTACCGAAGATTGCCGATGACGACCGAAGAAAATCCGAAGATGTTTCGATCATATACCAACAAATTTAAGTGTAGTTAAAGGGACAAAAGAAAAATGTTATCAAAAATGATATCTTCACACGTGAGGATATCATATCGTTTTTATCAATTTGTTACCACTCGGTATACCACTGACTTTTACTGTATTCTTTTCCAACCTCAACATAATCTTGCATCTAGACCATGGTAGTAATATACATAATATCTGTTCAGTCTTAACACAATCGAAACAATGTACATAACCCCCTTTGCTGAACGACGGAAGTCAGTCTTCATATGTCTTCACCAAAAAAAAAATTAACTAACACAGCCATTCTTACTTGTTTCCAGAAACCACGACACCTGCACCTACCACTGGAACGACGAAAGGTAAATTATAGGCTTGTAATTCGTTCAGCCTTAGGCATCCAAACTATGCACTTAATCTATTTTGCCTAGACTACGTAACCAGTACATCGGAGCCTTACAACCTCTTGTTCTTCTGTCGATCACGGAAGCTTAACTGATTTAAGTCTGCTTTGAACTCCCATTGTTACAGAACCAACGACAACCCTGGCATCAACTACCACTGAAAGGTCTACAACTCCAGGTAAATTCACTATGAAGAGGAAATTATTGTTGTTTTTTTGACACTGTTGACAACATTTTGATAAATCATAACATAAAGTCGAAGGATCGTTTAGTATGTCTTTCTGCATGCAGAAATAAACGGAGAGCTTGCCGATGTTATTATTTTAATTTGCTTCTTTTCTTTTTGATTATCAGAAACTACAACACCAGTACCAACTACTAAAACGACAGGAGGTAAAATATGACCTTGTATTTATATCCAACCTCAAGATAATCTCATACCTAGACAATGGTAGTAAATATAGATAATCTATTTTGTTATCTCTTAGTAGAAAAACGTCACAAAACACTGGTACCAACTACTAAATAAACAGGACGGATGATAATATAAGCTCTCGCTCCTTTCAGCCGTAATGTACGTGACGCACTTTGCTATAAGCGGATGTCTTCATTGTCTTTATAAAAAGAAATTCACTAACACGAGCATTCTTACTTAATTTGTTCCTAGAAACTACAACACCTGTACCGACCACTAGAACGACGAAAGGTAAATTATAGGCTTGAAATCCGTTTAGCCTTAACCATCGAAACTAAGCATTTAATCTATTTTGCTTAGACTACGTAACCAGCACATCGAAGCTACCGAAATAGGGCGAGGCAGTCAAAACAGTGTAGTAAGGGTATCAGTGACAAAATCTATCGGTTATGTTCGAAGTCCTGCTGCAAATAGCTATTTGATCCTTACAAACCTTCTTCTTCTGTCGATCATTGAGGCTAAACTGATTTGATTTAACTGTGGTTTCAACTCTCATTGTTACAGGACCAACAACAACCGTGGCATCAGCTACTACTGAAAGGTCTACAACTCCAGGTAAATTCGCTACGAAATGGAAATTATTTTTTTCCATGCTGTTGACATTTTAAGAGCACTGCGTAGATGTTAGGCTGAGTTGAAAAGCACTATTTTGATCTTTTAGCTCCGAGCTCAAGACCTCCACCAACACCTCCAACTGCACCAGGTACGTAAGGCATTTATCTCATCATTAATATAGCTATAATGTAGTCACCGAAGATGCGGACAATGTGTAAACTCCAGGGATAATCCATTTTAGGTATGGAGAGAGTGTTATGTTTTTGACGGATGGTGCTTTATGATCACCAGGCAGGCTAAGAGTTACTGGCTAATAATAACAGGTTATAATAACCCGCAGGTTGATTAGATGAGTCAGTAAATACATATAAGACATTTATATGAACTGGGCTCCTGGTACCGTACCGCTATTTAGCAGAGTTATTTACCTTACATATTCATGGTTAATTACCTCGCCTATTTTTGTTGGCACTTACAGAGTGTCAAAGTTACGCGACATTTACGGCAATCAATCGATCTGCGAACAACGACAAGCCGGGGTCACTGTGTGATGATAAATTACCACGAGGCTGGTACAGGTTCGCGGGGCCTGCTGGGAATATGATGCCGACCACATGTGTCCCGGTGAGACACTGTGGGACTCATGCTCCAGGATGGTTTAGCGGACCTCATCCTGCAGTGCACGAAGGGGCGGTTAGACGTGATGTATGTTTTCACTGGAGAAGCTGTTGTTCTTGGCGGAATTCAGTTCTAGTGCGCAACTGTGGTGCCTTCTATGTGTATTACCTTTCTCCAACAGTAACGTGCAACCTTGGCTACTGTGGAAATGGGCAAGGTATGGTATCAACAAGGTTTTGCAGTTGTTATTTCACATCACCCACGATCAAAGAATCGCTGCTAACTGTAATGATCTCATCCGCATTTGCATGCTATATTTCAGTGCCAACAACTCCGCCTGTTACAAGTTCTGTTACAACAACTGAGCCAGGTGAGAGGGCAACTTAGGTCGCATTCTGATTCTTCCAAATGATTTCTGTACGGTCGAACCTCTCAACAACGGCTACCTAACGGACAAGGTAAAGTGGCCGTTGTAGAGAGGTGGCTGTTATAGGGAGGTACCCTGTAGAGGTGTTACATGACACCTGTTGTTTTCTCGGGGATGGAACATTTTCATCTTTAAGAATTTGGAAAAAAAATGCTAGTAAGTATTGTTTAAGTGTATGACAAAAAGCTGATTAAACACATTTTGTATTAAGTACCACACTTCTGCAAAGATATAACACTTGAAACCTAAAGCAATATTATTTGTAGTGGCACTACGAGTAATATGCAGTAGCGACCTGACCAGAGAGCTATTACAAAAAAATGTAATCAGCACCACAGATCATGAGAAAAGACAATTAGTTTAAGAGGATAGATCATGGTTGCATTTCATCATAAAGGCGAGAAATCGTAAGTATGTCTTTCTGCACGCAGAAATAAATGGGGAGCTTGCTGAAGCTATTATGATTTTATTTCTTTTCTTCTTGGTTAACAGAAACCACACCTGCACCAACTACTAAAACGGTAAAAGGTAAAATATACGCTATAGAAGATATTACACGGTGGCGAGAAGATATGAATTTTATGTTGGAGTGGCAAGAACTATATCTCACGAGTGAGCGCAGTGAACGAGTGAGATGTTGTTCTTGGCACGAGAGCATAAAATTCATATCTTCGAGCTAACATGTAATGTTCTTTTTATTATATAGACATACTGATGACGGCGTTTTTGACGATTGTCCGAAGACTTCCGATCACTTTCCGAAGATTTCTAAAATTGTTCCGAAGGCAAACGAACGTTTCCGAACATTTTCCGAACATTTATCCGAAGATTACCGAAGATTACCGAAGATTGCCGATGACGACCGAAGAAGATCCGAAGATGTTTCGATCATACACCTACAAATTTAAGTGTAGTTAAAGGGACAAAAGAAAAATGTTATCAAAAATGATATCTTCACACGTGAGGATATCATATCGTTTTTGTTTCGTTTCCTCAGAAACGAAACGGTATTGTTTTCAGTTCAGGGGTGAACTATTTACATAGTGATTTGTAATATCCAATCAGAGTAAAGTTCGTAATTGTTAATGTTAACATGGCGGCAAAATTTCAGCCAAAGCTCGGTGCATCGCAACAAAATGTGTCATTCGCAACAATTCAGTGAAACTCTCGTTTCTCGGTATTATCTTACACAAGAAAACTGCGAACTGGACTTGATAGTGATAGTGATAGTGAAAAAGATATATAGATTACTTCATGGTTGGTGAGTGCGTACGATTTTTATTCACAACAAGTGAATAAAAATCGTACAAGCAAACCAACCATGAAGTAATCTATATATCTTTTTCACTATCACTATCAAGTCCAGTTCGCAGTTTTCTTGTGTAAGATAATACCGATAATACCAAGCAAACCAACCATGACGTTATTTGTTTATAAGTACTGAGATTTTTTTCAAACAATAATGACAAAATTAACAGCGATAAGACAATGAAATGAGTTTTATTTACTCATACGCTCTTTAAAAATTCAACATCTTTTCAAAATTTTTAGACAATGAAATAAGTTTTGTTCACTCGAAAGCGTAAAAACTTCAACATTTTCTTTTCAAAATTTCAGCAAAGGAAAGAGGAAATTTTAAAGTTAGTGATATACAACGACATATTCATATCATAGCAATGTTTTTACTCATCGTCACTGTCCTCCAAAGGCCTCAGTCTCTTCCATCGTGGCAAGGCTTCTGGTGGGCTAGATTCCTGTAGTGTGAGCTTTGGTGACTGATTAATTGTGTTTATGTTGATTGAAAAATTGCGCCCTTGAATGACAGCCCCGCTGAACAAAGCCATAGATTGCTGTGATTCAGAAGTAGATGGAGAAATCGCTGGATTGGCTTTTTCGTACGAGGACGTCTTGGTTGCAGAACCAGCTACAACACTGCTAAGAACTTGAGACATTTTCATCTGCTGTTTTGTCGAGACCTTGCTGTAGTTTTCGTTACTTTTTAGATTTTTATATCCTGACAACTGAGCGATATGAGTCGATGGAATATCATTTTCGCTGAGTGTTTGTATCATATAGTTTTTCTACCACTGTGATTTCGGAGACGTTCGTTGTTTATTCCTGCTTTTTGAGCCATAGTTTTCATGAGGCCGTTAAGTTTGTTTATGCCAACAGGACCAACCTTGAACCACTCTTTCGTCTGAAGCGACGCTGCCTTCAAGTTGTTGTTGACAGCTAAATAAAAGGGAGAATCGTCTTCATTCATTTTCTCAGGTCTCTTCTGGGCGTAGAGCTTGTAGACCACTATAGAATCTTTTTCTGATCCATCAGTGGCAAACATTTTAGGCGACATTGCCCTGATATTGCGGTAGTCAGAACCGGTTCTTGTTTTGGTTTGTCTTTCATTAAATTCCAAATATTCCTTGCCGTCAGCTGTTTCCTTCAACTTTACATCGCCCCAGCACATGCCTTCATAATATTCAAGCAAAAGTGGTGGAATAATTGCAAAACTGTCGTCACACATGAGGCGTCCTTTTTGAAAAGAAAAATATACTGCGTCACTAACAACGAAACGTTGAGTGCCGCATCCATTCGAATCAAGGACTGCCCGGCACAGAAATGGAAAAATTATGCGTCAAGTGCTTTTGCCTCTTAGCTTTATTTAACCTCACACACATTACTTTGAATTTCTGAAAAATTTGGCGGGGTGCCGCTTCCCAAGGCACTTACCCTATTCAAGACCAAAGTCTGCGATGTTTCTAACCTATTTATGGCCTGACCCTTAAATTAAGATCCTGTTTCAGACCTACCGTAGTTCTCTAGTTCAGAATGATGTTAAGGGTATTGTGAATGGCATTAGTTGCTGTTCTTATCGATAATGATAAAAAAGGTACCTTCTTCTACAAAACATACCTAATTCAAGACTAAAGTACAAAAACCATACCCAGTTTGAGACCAAATTGACCGAAATCGATACTCTACTTTTGACTGAAATGTCTTAAAAAGATATCTCCCTCCGACGCTGGACATACTTATATAGCCGATATAAGGGAGCACCCCCTCCCCTAGGGCAGAGTCAAAGTGAAGTATCACAAGTAAATACATTTCGAAGCGCGTTGACTGTAATAACTGATACATGTGTAGACAACTTAAATTAATTAGCCCTTTCTCTTTTACAATAGGTTCAGTAATAAGCCTTACGTGGACGAAAAACTTCAGGCTCTGGCAACTGAGCAGATCAGTGCGGTGCAAAGCGGCGCATTAGCACATATACCCTAAGACTTCTCATGCACAAGTTATCAAAACCCCGGTCTTTCTCAGACTTTGAATACCTCTCCGGAAACGAAACACTATTTCTTTCTGAGAAATAGTTTCTTGTTATCAATTTGTTACCACTCGGTACACCACTGACTTATATCAGGAGCCATAATCGGGGACGGAGACCGTAAGTCTCGGGATTCGGGCGCACCTATGATATGGGACAATTTTTCTATTTTTAGAACAAATTGCGTCATCCTGACGTCATATGTCCGCGCGGATTCACGCACATGTCAGTGGCTCTCGCGTGGATGTTGTCACGTTGCGTGATCAAATGGTGAGAGTTGAGAGATTCTCTTGCATATTTTTCACAGCGATGGCAAGGAATAAGGCAGGGAATACGAACCAGGGCGCTTATATGTAGTTTTATGCTCTGAACTAAAGGAAAAGGTGGGTTTTTCAGGGTCGAAAACAAGACTTCAATCTCGCGCTGGGAATGAATAATAAGATCTGCTCACGCTAGTTGTAAGCCTACAAGTATGAATACAGCAAGAATTAAGAACACAGCAACAAAACTCTCTACTCTGGTATCGAGTTAATTTGTGAGTTTCTCAGACAATGGTTAATCATAACCAAAGCCTGTTTTGATGGTTTCTTATTGTTTCTGCTTGTTTGGTAAGTTTGGAAAAGTTTTTGAAAGGAAAGTCTGACGCGTACAATTAGCTCATTTGCATAGTGCAGCTCGTGCACTTTCAAGTCCGAGTCGGTGTTTTCAATTGTCAACAAATCTTGACAAAGATTTCTTTCGTTATCTTTTGTGCTGAGATGCTGCAGCAAATTTCACGAACGCAAAAAAGGCTCTAACATCATGTGTGTTTCTTCAACATAAGCATAGTGAAGTTTTACTCTGCGAAAATGAAAATAGACAAGGAGTTTTGATAACTCGATCAACAAAATCGAAATCGTTATTCCAAGTTGATTAAAGAAAGCGTCATCGTAACTTTGCTGATTATTTCTGCTTTATTCTCATATTTTCAGCTTAGCTTTTAATATGTTCTCAAACATTTATCAATCTTAAACATATTGAAAAACTATAGAGCTATTGTTTGAGTTCGATGTACGCTTTCACACGAAAGTGCGGCGAAACTTCGGTGCAATTTGTCATGTTCACTGACTGTACAAAACACGCATCGGCGGGCGCTCTCATTCATCGACAACAGAGAATTTACTGGATTTTTACACGAATAAAACTGAGTAGTATCTACGGACGTAAAGTTATTGGGCCTTGATGAAACATCAAGCGTTGCTTACAATTCAAGCGAAACTCAAACTAGCAATTATTTTGTTTTACTTTTCGGTCGCGATAGACTGACAAATTCCTCGCAAGCGTGTGGCAAGAGGAGCTAGGAAGCTATGAAGTCCTGAAGCTCTGCTACATCTAAATATATCCAGCTAGTTTTTTGCTGTGTAATGGAAAAGCTGTTAATCTTCAACATATGTGAAATTTAAAGTGGAGTAATGTACAGCTCATGTAAAAGAAGCATCCGTCGGAACACAACTTGGTCAGCGATATATATAGGCTTACAGCGGAACATACCTAAATTCGACAGTCTTACTTCACTCAAACTGGAACAGCTTACGATGAAAATTCTTAAGCAAAATTCCAACAGACGTAAACACGTTGAGTTGTGGGCCAAAAACATGAAAAATTTCGGGAATTTCGGACGCCATTTCCCCCGCGCGACATCCGCAAAAATCCTCGCAGCATGTACGCGCGTGTGCCGCAGGTGATGGCGCAATTTGTTCTAAAAATAGAATTATTGTCCCATATCATGGGGACAACCCCAATACTTGAAATGGCGCGGGCTTACGGTCTCCGTCACCGATTATGGCTCCTGCTTATATTGGACTTATTTCCAACCTCAACATAATCTTGCATCTAGACAATGGTAGTAATATACACAATATCCTTTAAGCTTTTACACAATCGAAACAATGTACATAACCCCCTTTGCTGAACGACGGAAGTCTTCATATGTTTTCGCCAAAAAAAAAAAATTAACTAACACAACCATTCTTACCTGTTACCAGAAACCACGACACCTGCACCTACCACTGGAACGACGAAAGGTACATTATAGGCTTGTAATTCTTTTAGCCTTAGGTATCCAAACTATGCTCTTAATCTATTTTGCCTAGACTACATAACCAGTACATCGTAGCCTTACAAACTATTGTTCTTCTGTCGAGCACGGAAGCTTAACTGATTTAAGTCTGCTTTGAACCCCCATTATTACAGAACCAACGACAACCATGGCATCAACTACCACTGAAAGGTCTACAACTCCAGGTAAATTCACTATGAAGAGGAAATTATTATTGTCTTTTTGACACTGTTGACAACATTTTGATAAATCATGGGTGCATTGCAACATAAAGTCGAGGGACGTTTAGTATGTCTTCCTGAATGTAGAAATAAACGGGGAGGTTGCCGATGTTATTATTTTACTTCTTTTGGTTTTGATTATCAGAAACTACAACACCAGTACCAACTGCTAAAACGACAGGAGGTAAAATATGACCTTGTATTTATATCCAACCTCAAGATAATCTCATACCTAGACAATGGTAGTAAATATAGATAATCTATTTTGTTATCTCTTAGTAGAAAAACGTCACAAAACACTGGTACCAACTACTAAATAAACAGGACGGATGATAATATAAGCTCTCGCTCCTTTCAGCCGTACGTAGCACAGTCGAAGCAATGTACGTGACGCACTTTGCTATAAGCGGATGTCTTCATTGTCTTTATAAAAAGAAATTCACTAACACGAGCATTCTTACTTAATTTGTTCCTAGAAACTACAACACCTGTACCGACCACTAGAACGACGAAAGGTAAATTATAGGCTTGAAATCCGATTAGCCTTAACCATCGAAACTACGCATTTAATCTATTTTGCTTAGACTACGTAACCAGCACATCGAAGCTACCGAAATAGGGCGAGGCAGTCAGAAAAGTGTATTAAGGGTATCAGTGGCAAAGTCTATCGGTTATGTTTGAAGTCCTGCTGCAAATAGCTATTTGATCCTTACAAACCTTCTTCTTCTGTCGATCATTGAGGCTTAACTGATTTGATTTAACTGTGGTTTCAACTCTCATTGTTACAGAACCAACAATAGCCGTGGCATCAGCTACCACTGATAGGTCTACAATTCCAGGTAAATTTGCTACGAAATGGAAATTATTTTTGTCCATGCTGTTGACGACATTTTAAGAGCACTGCATGGATGTTAGGTTGAGTTGAAAAGCACTATTTTGATCTTTTAGCTCCGAGCTCAAGACCTCCACCAAGACCTCCAACTGCACCAGGTACGTAGGCAGTTATCTGAGTCATCAGTAATATAGCTATAATGTACTCACTGATGATGCGGACAATGTATAAACTCCAGGGATAATCCATTTTAGGCATGGATAGAGTGTTATCACGTAGGGGCCAAACCACTCCCCTAATGTTTCATGAAGGCTATATTTGCTTGGTTTATATATTTCTGAACCAAGTTTGGCAGATGAGCTTTCTTTGTTCTCCAGTTTATTTTACGTGATGACGTCACCAAAACGTGCTATAATTTTTTGTAAAGTCTGATGTAAAGATTATGTCATTGGAAAGGCCTTGACTTGAGGAGTAAAATGCCGGAAACCATTTTTTGCTATGATGATTATTTTTCGAGATATGGTAAATTAAATATTTTTTTGCTGTCCCCCCGGAATTTTCTTAACCATACTGTCCTTCTTAAGTCAGTCTCTCTGGTTTATTTTTTTCAGTTTTTTTCTAGGAAGGCCAACAATCTAGAAAAGTAGAAAGCTTGATGTTGTAAAAAATCGCATGGTTTTAGAAATTTGATTTTCGGCTTTGTTAAGATGGTATTAACAATAAAAAAACGAATGACTTCACAGGTTATGACGTAACAAAAACTAATTTTAACGCAATAACACTAGAGGGATAATTTTTTATTCCGATTTTCTTCTTTATTTTTGCTTTAGTCATTTGGCACATCACGTGTGCAACATAGCTGCATTTGCTGGAACAAAATTACGGCTCCAATTTGGGGATTTTTGTCAAGGGGGGGCCCCATATTTTGCAGAGTTATTTTTCATGATTAAAAATGCCGTATTTCATTTAATTTTTGCGATATGGACAACATTTTTTTTAGGTTTCAACTCCCCTTGAAAAAAAAAATATGCATATTAAAAACTTCAAAAGTGGCAAAAAACATGACGTCATCACTGTGACGTCACAAGTTTCACATTTACTGACATTTTTCACGTAAATATAATTGGCAATAGGTCTCCTGCTCATCTGCCAAGTTTGGTGTAGAAAGAGTCAATACTTTTTAAGTAATGCGAAATAATGGGAAATACCCAAGAACTGAGGAAACATTTGGGGAGTGGTTTGGCCCCTACGTGTATATATTTTTGACGGATGGTGCTTTATGATCACCAGGCTGGCTAAGAGTTAAATTACTGGCTAATATGACACAGTTTTACGCAGAACTGTGTACGTACAGTGCAAATCCGAAATGCAGTTGAAAACTTGAGGTACGATACATTTGCAATCTAAGAGGGAGTTTCGGCAATCCTTTACTGGTCTCCATCTTGATCGACTTGAACTACCGGTCAAAGACCTTTCCCAACCGACCAGCTGGTTAGTGCTGAATTCTTTATCAATAGATCTCCTTTCTTTGACTTGTAGAGTGTGTCAGTTATTCCTATCTTGACTCCGCCGATAGATCGATGAACTTCAAAGCTAATAGTGCACAGCCAGCTGAATGCGACGACTCTCTGCAGCAAGGTTGGTACAGGTTTAGAGGTGACGCAGGTGATCAAATGCCTACTTCTTGCGTGGCTGAATTTTACTGCGGCGCACATGCACCAGGCTGGCTTTCAACAAGTCATCCAACAGTAGCCCAGGGTGCTGTGCGCGCCAAAGTGTGTTTTCATTGGGGCAAAAGATGCTGTTACTGGTCGATGAACATCACAGTTCGTAACTGCAGCGGGTTTTACGTGTATAAACTGAACAAGCCTCCAAAGTGTAGACTGCGTTACTGCGGGAACGGAGCGCAAGGTGAGTAAGAAGTTTAGGTGAATTCTTTGCTGTCAGTAATATTTTCAGATCTGGTAGACTCGGTAGAATGTATAATTACAGAAGTCTCTTTATAGATTGCACTATTTCACATGCAGTAGCATCTTTTCATTATATACTGTATCCAGGAGGTGTATGTAAAGTCGATTAACACAGGTTTCAAGAAATGATCTAGGGAGGTGTTTTGTCGCCAATATTATTCTGAAGGGAAAGTGACCGATTAGGGTTTCCGCGGCTGAACAAACAGTATTGATGCGCCCCTTAAGCATGTGTATTGAGAAATATATTTGATCATCTCATGAAGGAACACAGCCTTCGATTTTTGCAAAACTGTGCGTGATACTTTTCTCTCATTTTGTTTCGTTAGCTCCCACCACAAACCCAGCTTCACCTTCAAGTTCGGAGTCAAGTCAAACTTTACCGACAAGTCCTTCAAATCCTTCAGGTATCGTTCTGTGCTGTTTTCTTTCTTTTTTTTTTTTCCTCTGTCTTGACGTTTGAACAGCTTTCAGTCATTGTGTCTATTCAAGCTGGCTTGGAAAATGTTTCTTGCTGTTGTGATTGCTGATTACCACTGCGCTGTAGTCGTAGTTTCAGTTCACTCGTCTCCTTGTTGATTGTCTCTGTTTGATGCATTTATCAAATGAAACCTTAAAATAATCTATAATATGAATAAAATAAACCAAGACGGTAGCTTTTTGGGGGGACCAAGAAGCCAAACAGAGTTGAATCAGAAAGATTTATGTGGATTACGAACAATAAACTGTAAAAAATCAAGAAAGTCGTCAAAGAGCAGGCTTACCTTTGAACTAACGTCCTTGTCTATGGTATCAATGCATGTCTTTCTGGATGTAATTAGTTGCAACCGCTATCTTACCTTTTTCATATGTCTTTAACCGGTCGTACACTGTCTATTCCATAAGTATTACCTGAGAAAAAGGTTTAAGTTTTATTGCCGAATTTCCCTCAGAATGTTTAAACTACAAGTTCCTGAACGAATCTAACCGAGCTCAAGGATATCCAAGCAGTAACCGCCTTGCATTGTGCGACGAAAAACTCTCAGAAAGCTGGTACAGATTCAGTGGAGGAGCTGGTGATAAGATGCCTGACTACTGTGTCGATAAATTAAGCTGTGGCACGCATGCGCCGGGCTGGTTAAATACAACCCATCCTTCAGTAGCCGACGGAATTGTTGAAACCAATGTTTGTTTTCATTGGGGATCTGACTGCTGTTATTGGTCGGCAACTATCAAAGTTCGGAACTGTGGAGGGTTCTTTGTTTACCAGTTAAACCATACACCCTACTGTAACCTTCGCTATTGTGGAAACAAAAAGCAAGGTAGGAAAAACCGTATAACAAAATGGCATAGCTAGCAACAGATTTTGGCAGATCGCGTTAAGTATGGCTTTTAAAAAAGTGAATTTTATGGAGTAAATGGTAGTAAAGTGTATTGAAGAGTATTATAGAAAGTTCATTATGGGGAAATACCTCGATCTTTGGTTTCTTCGACGTGCACAGAGAAGATACTATTTTTATCTTTCACATGCGAGGATGCTGATGTCATTGTACGGACATCGCTATTTTTTTGAACGTCATTGAAGTTGAATTTGTTGATACCATCAGCAGTCGAATATAAAATTTTAATCACCGCACGGTCCTGTAATATAGCCTCTATGTATGATAAATATTCGGTTTTGCTAATAACAGCGTCTTGTTTTAATTTCAGAGCCATCGACAACTACACCACATTCCTCAAAACCCACTGCTCGTCCCACCCCTACACCCTCTCCCGGTAGGTATTGTTCAACACGCATTCTACTTTTTCATCTACTTGAAAGTTGGGTCATCATTATAAACTGAAATGTGAGTAGGTTGTCTTTAGTGCTGATATAACCTGCCCATTTGACGTAATATTAGTTTTTTGGAAAAGATAGCTGAGCGTAAGAAGCCGATTATAAAAAAATCCCGTCCATACCATGCTTAATACATGAATAGTAATGTAATTTAATAATAATAATGATAATAATAATAATAATAATAATAATAATAATAATAATAACTCTCCTTTCTACCGCCCACCTTCTCAGGCGGGCCCTCTCCACCAAGTAGAAACCCTCTTTGCCTCCCAAAGTCCATGGTTTGGACTCGGATGCTGCGAGAGAAAATCACCCATAATAATAATAATAATAATAATAATAATAATAATAATAATAATAACAATTTTTAAAAAAAAAAAAAATACTACTATCATCATCATAACATTAATTAACATATTCCATACAAATTGGTATATAATAATAATAATAATAATAATGTTTATTAGTGGCTTATAAAAATTCTTAGGACAATATATATGTCAGGGAAATACTAACTTACAAACGAATAATAATAATAATAATAATAATAATAATAATAATAATGATAATAATAATAATAATTAACTATTACATTGAAACAAGATACACATGAGATATGGAGATGCTGTTATGAAGGGGTTGAGTGAATTATGTTATTAGTGGCTTATTCTCTGTGTTCGTTGAGGTATTTCCTAATTCTATAAATCTAGCCTGGGTCGACTTGTCGCCTTTTTGCTACCCATTGTCAGAATGTGACTTACATTTACAGATATAACTCTTCAATGGAATATGAGGACTTTTAGTTACTAATTCTGCGCTTCTAAGTAGAAAATCTGCAGGGCTTTCTTGCTTGCAGGGATCCCCTGAAATTAATTGCTCCCTATTTTTTAACACCCTTCTAATTGCTGGGTCGACAGTAGTATAGAAGCTTTACAGAGAAAATCCGTCATTTGAGAAATAGGGTCCACAAGCTCTTCATTTTTGTATATTGTGAACCTGGCAATAATTACGTTAGTTAAGCGTATATAGTGATAATTCAAATCCGTTCTAAATATTCAATTTTTCGTTTATCTTCACCTGTGCAAAGAATGTACCAGATACAGAGTACTACGCGGTAGCGATCGTTCGCAAAGCTACGAGTATAAAAACATTCAGGGCGCCAAACCTAAATGTGATCGACGCCTGGCTAAAGCCTGGTACAGATTCATGGGATTGGCGGGAAACCGGATGCCAGAAACCTGTGTTTCTTCCTATCACTGTGGTACCCATGCCCCTGGATGGCTTCGTGGAGTACATCCCGACGTCTCTGAAGGAGTGGTGTCAAGAACGGTGTGTTTCACTTGGCGCAACAAATGCTGCAGCTGGCGCAGTACAATCTTAGTCAGAAATTGTGGCAATTTTTATGTCTACAAATTACAAAGAGCTCCAAAGTGCAAACTTCGTTACTGTGGTGTTGGTGTAAACGGTAGGTGACTGCATTTGTCTAATGACTTTTATGCAAATATCCTTTGAAACATTGCAAAATGATATTCAACGCTAGATTACTTTGCACTAGAATGGTTAACAACTCTTTCGAAGTCACATAAAGTCTAAGTCAGTGAGAAGTATCTATACATGTATATCAAATAGCTAAATATAACCAGGGCCATAGCCAGAGAAAAAAAATTGACAGAGGCAATACCCATGAAAGAATTATGACTAAGGCTACGTCCCTGGTTAATTTCTCCTCCAAGATATTGGATAGTGTTTATGATGACTATAAACAACAAAAACGAAAAAATAAATATATAACTCAAGCAAGTACCTCGGTTTGCCTGTTACTAGCTACGGCCCTGAATTCACTTACAATACTGGACAACTTAAGATTTTTCACCACTGCCGAAATTTTATTATTTGACTTCATTGTATTGCCTCGAACAGCATTGACGACGGCAAAGCCAACGACGGCAAAGCCAACTACAACGCAGCCTCCTCAACCTACCCCCACAAGTAAGTTCATTAGGTTTAAGAGCCTTATAAGCATTGTCAGTGCCTGTAATGTATTGTTCTTTAACCCTTTTCACATTCTACACTCGGAACTACTATTTTTGTTTGAAATGAAATCCCAATATATTCATTCGCCAGGTTGAAAATAAAAAGGTTGACAGAAGAAGGCAGCTTTCAATCGTGTTTTTCATTTTCAAAAATTGAACACAAACGACCACAAATTTGTTTAAAGTTTTAATACACGATATTTGTTTTCTGGAATTTCAGTGAACAGCCCCTTCTTGTTTGTCCTCCAATACTTCAGGGTTGGGTTTATCCAAATTGCATATCGGGATCGGTGAAGCCTGAATAAGACGAACAAAGAACAGTCACCAGTTATAAAATGAACTTTATCGGTGCTCAAATTCTGCAGTTTTTAAAGGCATGCCTCAGATTCAATTGATCTATTCCCCAGGTTATTTTCTTATTTCTATTTATACATAACTGAATTTACGAAAACCGTGTCAATGCGGAAAATGTGTTCCCTTGTACCAAATGACCTAACTACACATTTTGATTTCAAGACTCCTAAGATCCTAAAAATCACCTTACGAGCGATGAAAAAAAAAAAAAAAATACTGACATTCCTTTCAATTTTTATGACGCCTTCTTTGGAAAAAAAAGTCCTTGACCAGGGCCAGATGTTTCATATATCCGGACATATATTTAATTATTTATGTATCAATCTGAAAAAAGAACTTCTCACCTTCTCTCATCACAAGTAAGCCATCTAACTCAGTATTTGTGAGAGTCAAAAGAAATTCGGTTTTTACTGACCTGACAATTAACGTTTTTAACAAAAGGTGCAAGTCTTCCTGCAGTTCGTGTAAAGGAAAGCAATGTATCTTGGTTTTAAACAGCGGGATCGTATAAGCTTGCACAACCGGGGTTTGAGATCCATACAATCTATGGACACACAAAGTATGCGCAGTGGTTAGTCTTAGGGACAATCCTCCAATAACAATATCACCTATATACTGTTGCAGAGGTACGCAGAAGTACCATTACGCATTTCAAACACAAGCAGGCAAAACGCAGAAACGAATAGAGAAACGAGAAAGGAGTGAATGTTTAGGATTTCAGTAAAACTCTGCTGAAGTAACAGAACAGAACAGCCTCTTGGAAGTAAGACGTAAAACGGGAGCTGAATTGGTTAACTAAAATGGTCGGTATCAAACTGAAACAACTAACAAAAGACATATCCATGGACAATACATTGCACAACTGTGAACGTTTTTATCAAAGCAAGAAAGCGATATTATACAGTACCCCCAAAGGAGATGTCTGCAGATTTGTCTCGGCTCTCGACGAGGGCTGTGGCATGGTATGACAACAGAATTGGTACGAAAAGAACAGCTAGGAAAAAACACAATTTAAACATGGCTGAGGTCAATTGTCAAGGTTCAAGAGCAAACGACCAACTCCTTTGGCGAGCAGCTGAAGAACAACACTCTTCTTTTCTCCTTTTATAGTTCTATCTCCCACTCAATTTGTGGTCAAGATAAATATAGATATAGCCAGACACGTGGCCTTCGCAACAGGTGCGATACGTCAACGAAGTCCGCAATCAAACAAAAAAAATTAATAATAAAATAAAATAAGGCATAATGTTGCGGCGCGTTTGTCACTTTGGTTTTCATGGCAGCCGTAATGCATTCTGGAAATACAGAAAAAAAGGGGGGGGGGGGGGAAATAAATAGCGAATATAAAAAATGAAATTAAAACAATAGGCTTTAATTTCTTAGGACAAGTTCCGTATGGACGTCCGCAACCTCAATTGAAAAGTACACAAACAAGGTACGCGCGGGGAGCAAAACCAACGTCAAATTTGCAGGCTAACAAGTAATCTTAAAATCGATTAGAATCTCCCACAATCCCGGTGTGGTGCGGCTGTTATCCTCGCGTTTCTTGCTGTGAATAATATTAGTGCCTATGAAGTAAAATTGTTTTCCGATATTTATGATATATACCGTTTGAAATACGTGATTCCAAAGTTAAGATGTTTACGGTAAAATTGACGATTGTACAAGCCCTCAAAGTTGTGGCACTGTGTTCTCAAAAACGGTATTCGAATATAAAATACACAATGAGAACGATCTAATAAGGTCTGCGGTTCCTTTATTGGTCTTATCTACTTCTTCCGACAAACAGGGCTACCTAAGGAAGCAATCAACCTCACAGCCTGGGTCCACTGATAAGCACATATCAAATTAACTGCAATTAGCTTGTGGTAACTTATGTAAACTGATATGTTGTCCCTTTCAAGAGAGCAAAAAAAAAAAAAAACATCTTCCCAAACTTCGTCCGCCGTCTCATAAGATTAAGATTAAAGGATTATGTTCGCAGTAGTTACTAAAGCGCAAAAAGAAGTAATCGATAAATATGGTTCGCCGCAGGAGGGCATGAAAAACAAAAACCTCAAGTATTTAATGTTGCTAACACTATTTAATTATATTATGATAACGAGAAATTTGTTTTGATTTGTTGATATATATTTTTTATTTGTTATCAGGTTAGCATCACTCTTTTTATCGAAAAAAAGTGAAAGGAAAACGTCTTTGATCAATTCTCGCACTGTAATTTAAATGTCACAACGAAAAAAATTGTCGTTCGCAAATAGACCTTTTCACGATTTCTGACGTCATCATATCTGGAGGAGGGGCAAACACGGCGAAAATTACAGTAAATGTTAGGGGGAAATGGAGAATCTACTATCTGACAACTTACGGAAGTTCGAGTTCTGAAGTATTTGTGAATTAAAAGCTACTGATACTAAAGAAAAAATCTACTGATCGCATTTGAGGGAAATGGCCTCACTAAAAAAGTCACGATTAAAGTTTTCACTTCTCCATACATTGGTCTGTCATTAAAACTTACATCTGTATGAACAAATTAAAAGTGCAATTCCTCGCCTCATAGCTGATCTATGGTCTTCAAGTTTGACCTAAAACCCTTCTACCGGTTATCTTTTCCTTGTAACTAATAAAATACTCAGAAATTCAATCACTCTTAACTTTTTTTGCATCGAACTTTTAACTTCTCCAGTACATAAAACTGCAATTTTTTCTATGTTTGCCCCACCCCCCAACAAGCAAGAGGACGTCAGGAACCGTCAAAAGGTCTATTTGCCCATGCACAGTTTCATAGCACTAGTTCCACAAGCAGATTGACGATGAAATATAGACGTGCACAAACTATTTGGTATAACGGGACAACTTTCATAAGAGCTGCATAACACAAATATCACCTTCACGACCCTTTTGTTCCATCTTCAGAATTCAAACATGGTTTTATCATCATTTGTTTACCTACGGAAATGCAAGTTCACGTTGCGCGGAAAAGTTTGCCTCCTTTTGTGGATCCCGGTCTACTCCGCCTTGATGACCCGCGTTGTGGAGTGGTACAGACGGACGAAAATGACATCAGATTAACAACATCGCTGGACAGATGTGGTACAATACGGAGGTGAAATAGTGCTCGAATGCAAAGAAGTAGAGTCCTTTCCATATTATTAGACATCATTTATAAAACCCGGTGTTTGTGTCTCAAAACTAAAAACTTTTTTTTTCATCTTGTATTGGTTTTAGAACTTACGACGAGTCTGTTTCATTCCATAACAAAGTTGTGGCCGAGTCTGATATGGGAAGTAAGCGTTCTTTCCTAGAGTTTCCGTTCAGATGCTCCTACAAGAAACTTCCTTCATCCGAGGTAGAGAACTACCTTCAACCACTCTACTATCACGGGCAAGGTAATGGCGTAAAATCGCGTAAAATTGAATCTAGCTAGGGATATTTTTTTGACGATTAAAAGGTACCTTTTTTCCGAGTACTAATTCGCTGGGGTTGCCTAGCTTTTATGATGTTTAAGTTTCTCGTTTTCAGGAGAAATTATAATGGTACCTGAAAATATTGAGATTTATCACTAGTCATATACTGACTTCAGTTTTCTTCCACAGTGATGGACTCCACCCTCAAGGATTACACAGGGTAACCAACGTCAGGCTACGACTTAAGAGGAACGTCAAGTTCAAACCAAAAGCTTGGAAATGAACGATTAGTTTTTAACCTCTCATATGACATTACCCCTGATCTAAGCCTCATCCGTAGAGTCCTCTCATCGTCAAGATAGTGGCAGATCTAAACAGGCCAAATGCAAATAACATTAATCTCTTTTTATTGATATTCCCCCGCATGAGTCTCTTTTCCAAACTTGCTCCAGTCCAATACCGAGAATACAAAGATCACACGTACATCCGATTATCAGAGAAAGGCAAGGGTCTATGTTCATTGTGGGCCCCCGCCCTGCATGGTGCCCCTTTCTTTTTGAGCAAGATCAATCGAAACTTGAACGACTCCCCTCCACCCAAAAAAAAAAAAAAAAAAAAGGCCCAACAGAAAACTCTGGAGCACTTTTGGATCTGCAACTAATATCCTAGATAGTGTAGATTGGCAATGGTTGACAATAAAAGCCTAGAGATGAGATTGGACTGTGTTAATGTCTGGCATTACGTTCTGTGTGGCGTTGAGTCCTTAGATAGACAACACTTCCGTTAGATGCTAGATCGCGCTATTTGAGCTGATTATTTTCACCTACAGCCATCCCAAAACATACAGAAAATTAAACTTTAATATTGAGAGGATATGATGATAAGTATTTTAGTATTTCACCGTTAAAACGGCACTTCGAAGCTAGCTAGTATTTGAAATAAATAGGGTCATTGAAGATGAAAGTTCTTTTTTAGTTAGCTGATAGAACAGACTGTTTTCAATCTATTTTGTGATGTGTATTACAAGTAATTGTTTGGTTATTTTTTAAACTTTCATTTCTTTAAACAATGTGCGGTTAATTAGGTTCCTAAAAGAAATGCGAGAAACGTTTGAGAGAAAATCCTGTTCAAGGTCGAAAAGCAGGCCCAAGATAATGACAAAATAACATTACTTACGTTTACTGGAAAAGGGTGTTTCCCAAATTTCCTCAGTCCTAAAAAAGCTGCCACGAACTCCATTAGCTTTAGGCAGTGTATGGTCAGATTTATCAAAAAATAAAAGAATAATAATAATAATAATAATAATAATAATAAATGTCGCATGTCTGAAATGGTTAGTAATGTTTTCTCCTGTGATATCGTTCTCTTTTTTTGTTCAATTCCTTTCCCCCACTCCCTCCCCCTTACTCTTACAAGCTAGTTAAAAAGAACTTTTAACAGTCGTATTTCCAACGAAGTAGTCGTCTAGTTAGTCCGTGATTCCATCTTACTCTCTTTTCTCCTGACACGCTTTTGTATACATTTCAACTGTATACATGACATACAGATTCTAGTTTTGATATCCAAATAATTGATCAAGTTTCAAGTTTCGCTTTTTTTCCACCATGGTGGGCAGCCCACCGATTACTAATAAAAAATATCATGTTTATATTCCTTTTAAGAGTGCCTGCCTGTAAAAATCAGACAAATTCTTAATTTCGCGGCAACGGTCGAAAATTCGATTTCGCTCATATTTTCATGGTAGATAGGCTAGGGCATGACAAAAACTATTGGATAGTTTTTTTGGCAAAATATCCTTTTATTTCAAAGAAATATGCAAATTACCAAATTCGGTTAAAATCGTCATTTGACGCACCATTTTGTTAAGCAAGTTTGAGAGCCTCGCATGCAAAACTACATCATTCTTCCGTCTTTAAAACACTCAAATATTTTTATGCAATGTTTAAATGTGTACTGGGTTGATTTTAGGGAAAGTTGCGTTGTCGTTTTGGGTGCAAAATAATTAAATTTCGAAGACATATATTTCATTCACTTAAAAGTACTTCGTCAATATAATTAATTTTCACCATGTGCGAAACCTTCAAATGGATCAAGCTTCTGGTGGTTGACTTGCAGAAGGATGGTCTACAGATTCCTGTAAAAATTTCTTTGGGCAAATGATTGTGAGCGACGCGAGAGCTTTTCAAAGTACGTCAAAAATGCAAACATTTGGCCATCCGTCGTCAAATTTCAATTTACGGGTTAGACGTATATTTTAGCATGCGCCACATGACTTGACTTATGTTAAGTTGAAATAGACACAGAGCTGATAATTTCGAAATGTTCTAACCTCGTTTGCTGTAAAAGGCAGGTCCAAAGCCGATTTGACGTGTTTCTCTCACCATTCGTCGCACATAAAGCAAAGTTTGCTTTTGTTTACATAACGTCCGATGTACATCGCCAACTGTCAACTTATTTAACGGTCGAATACCATGAATCTGTGACCCTCTTTCGACACATATGATCACCACTGCATCTAAGTCAAAAACGGCTAAGTCATTTGTAGATAGTTGCTTGCTTTGCACAACACCAAACTATTACGTTTGATCATCATGGTTTGATGGCTTGAATCCTTTCTTGAAGCGGTTCCTTGTTCGTCACGCAATGCTGTCATCCCATTTTAGGGGGTAGGGGTAGGACAATTCCTATCCTAATACGTAAGGCTCTGTAAGGCTTGGAATCACTGGGAGCACACAATCGTGTTGAGTAGCAAGAGATTGAATTAAGAAATGAAAAGAATGAATAGTTTACCATTGCCCCTGTTGTAATATTTTACTCGACCATCGCTACCTACATGCCCTGCGTAATACTGTAACGCTAAACTCATACCTAGGTCTTTTCGCGCTATGCAATTATTTTTAGTTTATACATGTAATACAGTGGGGTACCCTCGGGGAAATGGGTGGTGACCGCTTAATGGGGCCAGCCGCTCAAATAGAGGTTGGTGTACCTTGAATATTTAATTTTTCACCATCTTTCTGCGCTTATGAACATCACTGCATTTAAGTCTAAAACGACTGAGTCATTTGTAGATGGTTGCTTGCTTTACGCTTCGCCAAAATATTACGTTTGATCGATTGCTGACCATTGTTGATAAACGTGTCGGCGCAGCACCATCTTACAGCCATTATTTGTTCGTCACGCAATGCTGTCACGGCATACGCTGCACATTATAATCTATTTTGTATAGAGTACTCTCAGGATAAGTGAAACAATTTAATCATTGTTCATCTGTTTGTTCATATATATAATAATATGTGTATATTTATATAATCGTGCTCCATAGTGTACGTGGCGTCGGTCCAAATCACGTTTGTTGTACGTTCTGACGTTTCAGACAACAGCTGATAAAGCTAGTGCCTGTACTCACTAGAATTTTAAGAAAATCGCCATAAACAAATTATAGATCAATGAAGCAAGAACTACCTGAAATAAAAATAGGAAATCACGACATGTCTAATTCGTGAGAAAAACAGACTAAATTTAATTAGTAATTACGTGAGTAAATAGCCCTGGCCATGCCATTTTATTTGGCGTATTTTGTTTGCTTGGTGGCGAGGCATTGGTATGTAACAGAAAATAGTGGACTGTTGTCAATACAGTCCAAAATTATCGTCAGTAAAATATTGCAAATAAAACACCTATTGACCGGTTACCTCCGCGGCCACCATTTGGTCATTCCGATAAGGGTTTCATTATTGTCTTTACCCCTATTAAACGGCCACCCAAAATTTAAGAACTTTGTTTTGGAAAGGGCGCTGGCAGATAAGAGTCTGAAACTGAAGTGCATGACGAGTGATAATTCAAACACACGTCTATCATGATTGTCTTGAATTGACTCCATGTTCGCCAAGAAATTTATAGCCCGACAGTGAAAAATTAAATATTCAAAGTACACCAACCTCTATTTAAGCGGCTAGTCCCATTAAGCGGTCACCACCCATTTCCCCGAGGGTACCCCACTGTATTACATGTATAAACTAAAAATAATTGCATAGTGCGAAAAGACCTAGGTATGAGTTTAGCGTTACAGTATTACGCAGGGCATGTAGGTAGCGGTGGTCGAGTAAAATATTACAACAGGGGCAATGGTAAACTATTCATTCTTTTCATTTCTTAATTCAATCTCTTGCTACTCAACACGATTGTGTGCTCCCAGTGATTCCAAGCCTTACAGAGCCTTACGTATTAGGATAGGAATTGTCCTACCCCTACCCCCTAAAATGGGATGACAGCATTGCGTGACGAACAAGGAACCGCTTCAAGAAAGGATTCAAGCCATCAAACCATGATGATCAAACGTAATAGTTTGGTGTTGTGCAAAGCAAGCAACTATCTACAAATGACTTAGCCGTTTTTGACTTAGATGCAGTGGTGATCATATGTGTCGAAAGAGGGTCACAGATTCATGGTATTCGACCGTTAAATAAGTTGACAGTTGGCGATGTACATCGGACGTTATGTAAACAAAAGCAAACTTTGCTTTATGTGCGACGAATGGTGAGAGAAACACGTCAAATCGGCTTTGGACCTGCCTTTTACAGCAAACGAGGTTAGAACATTTCGAAATTATCAGCTCTGTGTCTATTTCAACTTAACATAAGTCAAGTCATGTGGCGCATGCTAAAATATACGTCTAACCCGTAAATTGAAATTTGACGACGGATGGCCAAATGTTTGCATTTTTGACGTACTTTGAAAAGCTCTCGCGTCGCTCACAATCATTTGCCCAAAGAAATTTTTACAGGAATCTGTAGACCATCCTTCTGCAAGTCAACCACCAGAAGCTTGATCCATTTGAAGGTTTCGCACATGGTGAAAATTAATTATATTGACGAAGTACTTTTAAGTGAATGAAATATATGTCTTCGAAATTTAATTATTTTGCACCCAAAACGACAACGCAACTTTCCCTAAAATCAACCCAGTACACATTTAAACATTGCATAAAAATATTTGAGTGTTTTAAAGACGGAAGAATGATGTAGTTTTGCATGCGAGGCTCTCAAACTTGCTTAACAAAATGGTGCGTCAAATGACAATTTTAACCGAATTTGGTAATTTGCATATTTCTTTGAAATAAAAGGATATTTTGCCAAAAAAACTATCCAATAGTTTTTGTCATGCCCTAGCCTATCTACCATGAAAATATGAGCGAAATCGAATTTTCGACCCTTGCCGAGTTATTTTGCATTTTTATGGACAGGGACTCTTAATTTACAATTATCATTTCATATCAATTTTTAAGCGATAGTTTTTTACTGATTTGCATTGATTGATATTTGATTTACTTTCGCAGAACTTTTGTTCTGAATTATTTATATAAAGTACTCAGTACATAGCTAGCGATCTAAATTGTGCAGACATTACCGCACAATTCACCATCAACACCAAATGTTCAACTTTCTTAAATGGAACCAGGATATTCACCTCAGGTTATTCATCATTTACGTTCGAAAAAAGCACCTATATATAATCATAGAATTAAATCATTCTCCCCACCTGCTGTTCGGCAGACTGATCTTCAAAAGAATAGGGGATAATAGTTATTCTTACTGGGAAAAAGCGCTCTACTTCCTTAAAATAGCAAAAGTACTAAAGAGCACAAGTATCTGATAAAAATATATCATCTGCATAATTTTCTATACCCTCTTTTTACAGTCTGTGCTGCTGTCCTAGTTTCATCATTGCGCCTGCTTAAACATTCTTTTCAGCAGCATTTAAAAAGCTAAAAAACAACCAACCAAACAAACAAAAAAGAAAAAAAATAAAACAAGAATATCTAAAGGATGGAATGTTTTCCTCATACCATTTTAGCTCTATTTCTCTCCGTAATTACTTTTATTTTTGAACACCTATTAATTATGATCTATATCCCTTATTAATCTCCCAGTTATTGTTAGAGGATTGAATTTCAAAGGGATAACTAAAAAATAACTGTACGCGACATTTTATGTAAGCCCATGTTACAAACCCACGTGAACAGATTCACTGATTAGTTATAAAGCCATTTACCTCCGTAAAAATCAAGAAAGCGCCAACAGCGGGCGTCTGGAAAACCCGAATAACGAATACCGAATAGTCGCGAATAGTACGAATAGTCTCAAATAGTGCGCATAGTGGCGAACAGTCGCGATAAGGGGCGAATAGTGACGAGTAGTCCTCTATAGTCACCGCTTTAGATCTAACATCATGTGTTAATTAATTACCCAATTAAGAAACTGAATTTCAGTGAATTTATTACCTTTTCTTCTCCGGACTCAGGCTAGAGCTGTCCATCGCCGACATTAAGAAAACAGAAAACACAAGTATAACCTAATAAAGACGTATTTACGCTTTTGCAGCGGTTAAAACGGAAGAAATTACGTTTAGAAACACCTTTTGTCTTGATAAGCGTCTGTACTTTTTAGCGGAAAAATCCCATCCATACGTTACTGCGAGGTTGACTGCGAGATACTGGGTACCCTATTTGCTACGATTTGCCACTATTTGCCACTATTCGAGACTATTTGCAATATTCACACTATTCGTACTATTCGTTATTCGCTATTCGGGACTATTCGCGACTATTCACTATTCGCTATTCGGGTTTTCCAGACACCCGCCAACAACAGATATTAATTTTACAAAAATATTTAATTTGTTAAGTTCGATAAAAATCTTCTACTGTGGTGGAGTGGTAACTTTTAAATAAGTGCCTTTTTTAATTCGTTGAGATTTTTGAAATGCATCTGTATTAGTAACTCTGAGCATTGATCTCTCTGCTCAATATTTTGATGTATTGATTGGGTAAGCCAGCCCCCCCAAAAAGTTCATTATTTAATGCGAAATAATTATATTTTATAAATATATATATAAATGTATCTATAAATATATTATTCAAAATATATTTTTCGCCTATAAAATAGGCCATATTCGTATCCTCGGTGTTGGACTGGAACGAGCTTGCAACTGAGGCTGATGCGGGGAGTCTTTTCAAATGCAAATGACATTTATCTCTTTTTAATGATATTCCCCGTATGAGCCTCCATTGCAAGCTAGTTCCAGTCCAATACCGAGAATACGAATATGGCCTATTGTGGCTGGTGAACCAGTTCTAACATTTTTCTGCTTCATCTGTTTTGTCATAAATTAAATTATACGTTATCGTACGGCAAGAGATTTCATTTTGGTTACTTGATGCTTAAAATAAATTAATGATTGGTAAACAGGACAATCACCAGTACGGCGGGTTTCGATTTGATAATCGAGAGGATCAGTAGTAAAAGGGTTTCAATTGATAACCGAGGATCAACTATGATGGCCCCTCCAAGAGGGAAAAAATTGCAATCGAGAGGAAGAATTCTTTGTATTTGGGCTCAATATCCTAGGCATCATTCTAGGACCTTCTCCCGGGAGGTTTAAATTTAGGTTCGGTAGCTAGAGTAATGAGTTCGTTGCTGGGATGTACTGAGTTTAGGCTTGAAAACCACTAGGACCCGGTATAGGATGACTCAAGGAGATCAGTTGATAACGAGGGAGACAACGGATAATCAAGGGAGTAAACTGAGTTTAAATTTAGGCTCCGTAACAAGCGGAATGACCAGGAGATCAATTGAGAAAATTAGACGCCAAAGTCAGAGGAATGAATTGATAATCAAGGGCATCAATTGTAAAACGTATGCTCCACAGTAAGAAGGATGACCAGGAGATCAATTGAGAAATTTAGACACCAAAGTCAGGGGGATAAATTGATAGTCAAGGACATCAATTGTAAATTTAGGCTCGATATCAAGAGGCATGAATTACGAAAAGGATAGAATACCCGGGGATCAAAATTTGGGCGCCAAAGTTAAGAGAATCAATCGATAAACAAGGGCATCAATTGTAAAATTTACCCTCCATAACAAGAGGCATCACCAGGCTAGCTCAATTGAGAAATTTACGCACCGAAGTTATGGAATCAATTGATAATCAAAGGGATCAATTGACAACCTCTGGGGTAAAAAAAAAGAATCAATTGATAATCAAGGACATATTTGATAATCTGGGGGATGATTTAAAAATAAAATTCCTTAAATTTTTATTTTATTATTTTCTTAACATTTTTTACACGGCCCCATAAGCTATATTAGCCTGTTTAAATAAAAGATGTTGTTGTTGTTGTTTTTGTTGTTGTTGTTGAATTTAGGAATATGGTCCCCCGACAATGCAGCTGCAGTCAATAATCCCTGTGTTCACTGTGCGAGTATGCTGTCGATGTACTCGTCCACAGCTTCTTCTAGCGTATCCAAGCCCATTGGTCCAGCCGAGAGAAGAACGTGATGGTAATCTTTGATATCAAATTTATCCCCTGAAAGAACAAAAAACCACGATGAATAATGTCATTTCGACTTTTTTGTACTTCTTAACCCATTGATGCCTATGCCGGCCGCAACCGTCACAGCCGTAACGCGCGTGTGCCTTTGTCCCACTTCTGACGTCACCACCTTGACCAAAAACTGGCATCACTCCTACTCATGTCCTGTAGGAGGAAAAGATCTTTCCAATGATACCCAGATCAGAGTGACTGGGTCAATTGAGCCTGAATTATGCACGAAAATGCTCAGAAATTTGAGCGAAAAACTACTTTCTCGGAAATTCTGGAACTGGAAGCAAGCTCAGGAGAAGGTCAACCGATACAGCAAAAAGAAACGAAAAGGAGAAGATGGAAAGGCAAAAGAAAAAAACATGAAAAGTCTAAAGACGTAGGTCATTTTTTTTTATTTCTGCGCATGCCCGAGCAAAAATGTCATAAAACGCGATGCTAGAGGAAAGCAAGGCATGCTGTCATGTTGCAAATGCCTTTTTGAGTAGATTGGAGCTAATATGGCCATATATATCCAGCCTGAAGAAGTCCAAAATGTCCAAAATGCGTTTTTGCTAAAAAAAAAAAACTCCAGGTGTAAATGGGTTAAGTGTTCTTAGACAAAAACAAGTTTACCCAGTTTCTGTTCCGCTTTCTTTCTCAGTTCCTTTATCTTGATTTCTCCCACCTTGTAAGCACAGGCCTGTAACAAAACAGCTATATATAAGCACAAAATGTAGCATTATCGGAGAGATACAAAATCAAGTCCTTGACTGACTTGTTACATTATGAACTTCTTTTTTAAAACCGAAACCTAATTGGAGTCTTTCTTTATTACAGCGAAAGTGAGAGTACATGTACGTATCATTACGTGCGTCGTTAAGCTACAAAAGGAGGTGGAATAATTGAGATATCATCTAATCAATTGCCAGCCAACCCCAAAATTCAAAGTAACATGGGGTATTTCAACGTCTTCTATTCCCTGCTGGAAGCATAAAATCTGGTATACAAAAGTAAGGCAAAGAAAAACAGGCACCAACCTGCCCAGGCCAGATAATGTAACGATCAATTTCTGTGTTCACACTGTGAAGGGAAGTCGCAGTATTTTCTGCCATGAAGTCTACAGCCTGCTGCCGACTCCATCTGAAACGTAAGAAAACTCGAAAGTTTGAAAAAGAGCAAAAACGTTATGCGTTATTTGACTCAGAATTGTCTATCTGTCTTCCTGCCTCCTTGCCTGCCCTGCCTGCCTGCCTGCCTTTCTGTATGTCTGTTTGTCTGCCTGCCTGCCTGCCTGCCTGTCGGTCAGTCGGTCTGTCGGTCTGTCTGCCTTCCTGTCTGCCAGCCTGCCTGCCTGTCTGTCTACCTGCCTGTCTGTCTGTCTGTCTGTCTGCTTGCCTGTCTTTCTATCTGTCTACCTGCCTGCCTGTCTTTCAGTTGGTCGGTTGGTCGGTCGGTCGGTCGGTCGGTCTGTCTGTCTGCCTGCCTGCCTCTGTCGCTTTGCTCGCTTTTTTGGAGCTCTTTTTCTTACCCAAACGCGTGCATCCCTGTATCGACTACCAATCTGCACGCTCTCAGAATCTCAGCTGACAATCGGCCAAACCTGGAAGAAAGCACACAATAAAAGTACCACATTGTGCGAAGAAGTGTGAACCAGAACATTTCTATTTCACGCATGAAATAGAGCCGTCAGTATGGAGCAGGGTGTGCAAGACTGTTTACCAAAAAATCACAAATCCATATAAAGTAACTATTTGGCCAAAGCAAATATTGGACGTAAAATTAATTATCATAAAGTACTCGCAATTCTCTCCTCAATCTTCGGGAACAAATGTGCCCCACATCTTCAAAGTAGGCTCCGTTCGAGAAAGACTGAGGACCACACTGACCCCAATTGGCGGAACGTACCTGACAATGTAGGCCTGACATAGCTTACAAGAAGACAGGTGGTAATGAGACCGGGAAACGGAACACGTTAGAAGCTCTATATGATAGTTCTACAACTGAAAAAATGAACTTACAAATCATAGGGATCTTTATACAAGCCCATCTCCTCGCCAAGATGCTCACAGTACAGGGCCCAGCCCTAGAACACAACAATCACGACTTCACTTGAATGATAAACTGATGTTATGACCGTCTATTGGGTACCGAGTGATTGAGTATGTTACCATTGATACAATGAGGGCAAGATTACTGATCAACGCAAGACTGAAAGTTTACGCTAATGGCAATCATGTTCTTTAGACACTCAAATGTACTATTAAAAATGCACAGTACTAATTTATCGCATAGTAACCATCTGAAACAATCTTGACAATACTCTTTTAAGGTCGACATCTTCTTTTAAATTTTACCTGAAAAACTGAATTAATTAGTGACTTTTAAAACGACAGTGATCCATAAACATCTTAATCACTTGCATACACTGCATTATTAAGAATTTAATTTGTACTGATGAAATAGCACTTTTACCTACTCTGCTAATTTGCATTTTACTGTTTGTAATTTATATTTTGAATGCATTGTAATCTTTAGCCTATCTAAGACTTATTCATAGCAATAATTTTTATTGCAAGTATTTTTAATCCATTACGTGACACTTTTACTGAAGAAGCCCGAACGGGCGAAACCTCTAATAAAGTGTGTGACCTGTGAAGAAGTTCGCTGTTTGCTCCCTCGACACTGACTACACTGGAACCTCAATATAACGATCGAAGTGCCAAAACCTGAGCAAAATATGTTCGCTATGAACGAGGTTTCGCTGTATCGAGGTACGTTCAGTCATACATTCTACTATTGCAAGGGCGAAGAATATCGTTCGTCATACCGAGCTGGACTTCGTTATATAGAGGCTCGTCAAATCCAGGTTCCACTGTATATTCATAATTATATATACACAATGCCCAATACGACTATAGATCACTAAATTATTGATCACTCATCACCACAATAATTACCATAAACATGTTGTACATATATAAATGGAAGGTATATTTTTCATCGCAATAAAGCTTGACTGATGATCGCCTCAAGGCGTGAAACTCAGTTACAACCAATTTATGTATCCTCTTTGATTTTTCCGTATAACATACAATACCTCCATGTAAGCAGTGTGGAAAGCAAACCGAGCTGGTACTTCATAGTACCTCCTGTCCTCCACATGCCGCCTGAAAGAAGGCTGCCCCTCTTGCTCCATTGCAAACGCAACCTGAAATAAAGTATGTACTTGCTTGTTTGCTTTCTCTTTTCGTGTTTTTATTGTTTAATTAGTGACCAATCGGACGTTGCTACTCTGATAGCCATGCATGAACCTGAGTTGACTTTCCTTTCGTTTTGCTTCGTTTGGAATCGTTGCGTTTCGTTTCGTTTTGTGTTTCAATTTATGATAATTACGTACACCAAACCTCGTCGTCATCTTTATCGCATTTATTTTTACGATTTACCTGTAAGTGATGACCTGGTTCAGCCTCATGAAGAGCAAGAGAAACCATCTCGTACTTTGGTCTGAAAAAATAAAAGTCGTGGAAAGAAGTAGCTCCTAAATTTGCGGTCTATATATCAAAGTGAGATCATAGTTTTCGCTTGTTATGAACATTATTTAACAATTAGATCACGAGCTCGAGTTTTCTATGAGGTGTTAGTTGAAGAGGCCGAAGGCCGAATCAACTATCACCTCATAGAACTCGAGAGAGAATAATCTAATTGTTTTAGTAGAATTCTAACTGAAATTTACTTCAAATAACGGTTTCCATTTCCCGACGTAGTCAGATTAAACTTCGCGCCTTAGGAATAGCGCTCGGACTGAATTGTCAATTGAAATTGCAGTTGTGTTCTATAATTTCACATTTTTTAAAGTCAAGAAACCGTAAATGTCCTTCTTTTAGTCTTCTCGGAAATTAATTACCATTTGCATCAAAAGGTTCTTCAACACTTTGGAAAAACGAAAAAAGCGTCGCCATTTAGTGGACGACCTCCAGCCACTGCGCACTAATTGCTGAAAGTGTACGGCCACTCAGCCAGTACTAAATTTGGATAGTAAAAGAGATCTAACCGGAATCGATATATTTTGTATGCATGGTATCGAAACACAAACCCCAATACAAAGCACAACCCTGCAATTAATTAAATATACACTTGTTTATGTGCGACTTACACTTATCGCTTTCCATCGTGCCTTTTAAGTCACTGCACAATTCATTCAGGGGATCAGACAGTTCTCTGTTGCAAACTGTCTAGATTTTTGACACCATGTATGCAATACAACCACATTAATTAAAATACTAAGAAGGAAAGAACTTACGGGTGTAGTAGAGCGAGGGACGGAACGATAATAGATCTGGTGTTGCGAAAAAAAGGCTTAAATTTGTACCTTGTATTGTGTTTATAAGTGTTTACTAGAAACTGCCCAGGTCTCGTGCCGTCTTTAGATGGTCCATTATAGAAAGCTACTGAACTCAGTAGGGCCGCTTCAGCTGGTATCTCAATGATCCTGCGAATTATAATGAAATGTTTTCTATTGGCCACGGTTTTCACTAATGACGGAGTTGGATCGCAGTAAGAGCTTTAAAAAGGCGTACAACCTAGTGAAAATGCAAAATCGGAGTCGTAAGTGGAGCCATGAGCTCGACGGAATCGGGGTCGACACACGCTAAAGCAGAAGCAGAAGAACCAACCAATCAAGATACCTGGAATCGAGCAGTGTGATCGGTAAATTCTTCGGCTTCTGCCTGCGACTCCGACTATCTTGCTTTCAATAGATGATGAGCGATGACTCCAACTCCGGCGCTAGTGAAATCCAGCCTTTAAGAAGCGCCAGTTTATTGAGGCCGTACAAACATTAAGCCCTCGAAAGTCAATGCAGATCTCGTTACGGGTCCTCAAATGCTCAAGAAAGTAAGGTCAGTCGAACCTCTTTAACACGGACTCCAAAGGGATAGAAGGCAGTGTCCGTATTATAGACTGAGGTAAAGATTGTAAGAATTCTGGTTTCACTAAGTCTGGCTGAACTGTTCTTAACACAGAGGCGTCCACATATGGAGGTTAAGGCTTCGTATGAATTCTGGTTTCTTTAAAGCTAAGTGAACTGTTTGTGTAATAAGGTATTATGCAGGGAAAGATCGTGTAAATTCTGGGATGGCTGGTCTAAGCCTGCCACGTGAACTGTTCGTGATATATAGAGAGCTGTCCATAATATAAAGATAAAAATTGCATGAATTCTGGTTTCTCCCGTTAATAGTACATTTGTGTGTCCCTCAGAGAATGATTGTCAAAGTAATTAGAATTTGGGTTGTCCGTGACAGCAATATCGGTATCTTGTGGGGCGTAAACTTTCAGTCGTTGATCTGTAAGAGGTGTGCGTATAAAGAAAGCGTCTGTAAGGAGAAATTCAATTGTACAACGTTACAAAAGTAACACGAACTCTTATGGTGACAAGCAAACGTTCACTACCACTTCGGGAATTTTTGGTTTCATAAACACACTGCATCAAGGGTTTTCGCAGAAAGATGTTGGCAATACAAAGCCAATAAGGTGCATTTTAGCTCCAAGATAGCGGTGAAAACTCGCTTCTGTATTCCTGCTCTCTTGTTTAACAAAAAGGTACGAGACTTACTCGAACGGGGTCTTGGGTATTTCCTTAAAATAATCCTTCAGCTTCGGCTTGATAATCTTCTGACACAAATCTTTGCAACCATTAAGCAGCTCTTCCTGTCAATTAAACCAGAGCAAGCGAAACTCGTCAACAAATTGGCGTTTCTTTTTCGTTTTTTTTTTTTTTTTTTTTTTTGTGGCATGTGCCAGATGTAAGTAAACCCATCATGAAAATCACTGTACATTGTCCACCACAATCCTAAGTCTCTAAGTCACATTCTTGGTATAAACCACATATTATCTAACGCACATGTTAATTATCAAAGAAATTACTAGCTGCTATTTTTCATCCAAGAGTCAACCAAGGACTAAGCTACGGCGGCTATGAAATTTAGCAAGCGTGGAGAAATGCTGAAAAATTCATACTATTGTATAAAAGCACCCACACACCGCACACCAAGGGAACAGTTCAATCTAAGATGAAGATAGAAAACTTACTTTTGTGTCATAATAAAACCGCTTTTCAGTTCTAAGCATCTCAAGGAATTCTTTCAAATTGCCTTCAAAACCCACCTCCTTGATAATCTGTAACAACAAAAAACAAATACATCATGAGTTACCATTTGACAAAGGCTTGAATATAAGTTCCCAAATGTCTCACACGTAGACGTAATTAATTCATTTATTCATTTATTCAATGTATATGTGCCGCGTGGTCTATAATTTAATAATTATTTTTTAAGGCATGGCAAGCCTATAGATTAGCCTTTGCTAACTCTGGGTATCTCCAAATTCGTAAATTTATATATATATATTTTTTCTTTATTTAAAGAGATAAAAGATGCGTGTAAATATCACGAAATGTAATACATAAAAGTCGAATAATGAGACTGGATATTGCCGCTGCACTGCTGAACTTTTGTAACTTGGTATTTTTTTCAGACAATGACAACAGCCGCGGCACAAACACTTCTGAGAACTCTTAACTGACATTTCGACAAATTTCGACGACAATTACGTAAACTTTCGACGAAATTGGGTGAAGTTTTGCCGATATTCGGGACATCTAATTGTTTTATTTGCAGTATAAAAATTGTCAGCAAAGATTTGTTACTCACGCGCCCGTTTACGGAGGGATCCCAATAGGTTTGGCGGGATGCGGGATTTGGCTTTTTTTCGCCGTGATATTTGGGAGGAGCGGGAAGCGGGAATTACAATTACGAGCGGGAGCGGGATCTCGTGTTTCTATTAGGTTGGGATGCGGGATTTGCAAGGGGAACAGAGCGGGATACGGGATTTTAATTCTTACGTCACTTCAGAAATTATTATTGACCAGCGCAAAAACCGCAAGCTGGCAGAAACGAACCGTATAGCTGTATCAGGCTTCAAGTAATGAATAGCAACCGCTCTGTATCCTGTCAGGTTCTGTCAAACGTATCGTTCATTTCCGACATTTTCGATGCTTGCGTCTGTAACCTAGCCTGCGAACGCAGACGTGTTTCCGACGGTCGCTTGTCTCCGCCGAAAATAACGTCTGCGAACCCGAGCCTGGAGACGATTTCTGTGACGTAATGACTTTTGTTTCCCTTTGGCCAATCAGATCCCATGATAGAATGAAACTCGAGCGCTTCTCGCAGCGAATACTTCGCGCAGTAGTTCTGGGGCTACTTGAGCTAAACTGTGATTGGCTTAAAATTCCTACGTCAAAGAATTGGTTTCCTGGCTCCGCTTCGCAGACGTTATTTTCGGCGGAGACAATTAAACGACAGCCGGAAATACGTCTGCGTTCGCAGGCTATCTGTAACATTGACCTCCCGATCCTTTCTAGTTTTTCTAGTCTTTTCCAAAGTGCTTGGCTTGTTTTGGCCAGGATGGCCACACCGGATGGCGGTGATAGTGATTTACTGAACGAAGTATGCGACATTACGAATTGCGTCACCCTATATTAGACCATATTACGAAAAGGATGTGCGAGCAGGAATGCCTTCACTCGGAAAGAAAAGTTCTGAGCCCATATTTCAAATAAAGTGAAGACGCTGAAAGCTTTGAAAGAAACTGTCAAGTGTGTTTACGGGCCATCTCTTGAATATGGGAATGAATAATCTTTTTTTTTCACTGATACGTGGACAAAAGGAAACAAAACAGTAAACCGTTTGATCATTTGTGCTTACTTATCTGCTGCCCATTGAATTCTTTTGTGATCTTTTATGCAATATCTTGTTTTAAAAAGTTTGTGTCAATAATTGAATTAATTATTAATTTTAAAAAAATTAATACTTAACGCAGAAACGTCCTTGGAAAGTAGGCGGGATCGGGATTTCCAGGCAAAAAGGGGCGGGATGGTGGGATTAACAGGAAAAAATGGGCGGGAAAGCGGGATCTGAGAACCCTATTGTGGACTCTCTTTACGGTTATTAACGTCTACGGGATCCGTTCAAAAAGTTCATCTTTACTGGGTTTACTTTCTTACCTTATCCATTCTAGACCTTATTCTCTTGACTTCATTTTGTCCCAGATCATGAACTTCTTGCGGTGTCATGTCACAAGCAATGTGAAACTTTAGAGCCTGCGTGAGAAAGCAGAAAATAATTACAATCACTACAATTATTGCAAGGTAGTCTCGAGGTATATCCGAGCGTTCTGATTGGCTCTTTCTTGGTCGGGACTTTGCCATACGTATGCATATACATATACAAGAACATATCATACTTTTTTAAAATATATCATGGAGTAAGACCGGGCAAGCTACTGGAGGAGACACGGCGTAAGAAAAAGCATGAGTAAATAAACAAAACAAATAAGCAAACATTATTCTCGCAAAGATCTTGCATGTCCTAATTTGAAGGAAAATTCGATTGAGAAGTTTTATGACCTTCAGGCATGGCTTTCCCTCAAGAAGTTTGCAATGTTAAAAAAGCATCTGTTTTTCCAATCGTATTTTTACCTTGATCACCACTCCCCCCACCTCAGCTAACCTAATCACTCAATTTACCCTTTTGTTCCTCTCACCTGTTTATAAAATTCAGTTCCATTTGGAAAATTAGTGCATGAAATGGAATCCCTTGTCTGAGGAAGATACTTCTACAAAAAAATAAAAACACTGATTATAGAGACAACATGACAGAACAAAAGTCATAATTTATTGCATCCTATAACTCGCCAGAATTGCAAATGTTATTTGTAGAAAATACAAAGCTTACATTTATGTCAAACTTGATAATAACTAAGATGGACTGATTGTGCATGTATCTTGAGAAGACTAGTGCGGATTATCTTTACTTACGTCAAGATAATAATCGTGGATCTTTTTAAATGCTGGTTTTACTTTTTCTTCTATCAGCTTAATACCACGTTCTTTAAATGATTCCCTACGGATAAAGACATATTTTTTTAAGTAAGACTTTCTTGAGTAATGCAGGAGTCAGGGACAAAAATTCATGACAAAAACTAATCTAATACTTGTGGGAGTCATCCATTCAAAATACTAAGCAGCGTCTTTTGAAATTGGTACATTTTAGAGTGGAGATGACCTCGCGCCACGTCAGTGCATTGAGGTAGCTTTTGATACCTTTTGGGAGCTCCTTGCAAAATTTCCAATTGAATAATCAACCCTATTGATAATGATCTGATAAACCCAAGAAACACCCTGCCCCCCCCCCCCCCCAGCCCTATTTAAGTTAAATTCTCTCAAGTCAGTAATTTGCACTCCTATTCCAACAAAATTTAAATTTAATTTAAGTATAAATTCTCTACCTCCCAGGGTGTTAAATGAACAACAAAAATGTGATTATTAGGAACCAAAACATAACAATGTAAAAGACATGTAAGCAATACAGATAAATGTACCTCTCCTCTTTTAAAAATGTTTCTGGAAACCTTTTTAGTGGGGTGAATAGATGGTTGTCACCTGTAATGTCTGCATTCAACACTTTCTTGATTTGCTCTGGAACATGTGACTGAAAGAAACAAAACACGTTAGACCAAAAATGTAACTATAAACAAATCTTTAGTATAGTAAGTCAAGGTTTTATGTTTGAACACAGTAATGGTGCAGTTCCCCAAATTATCCACACTCCCCCCACAGAAGGGATTGAAATTTCCTGGGGCGCGGGGGGGGGGGGGGAGGGAGGCAGTGAGGTGGGGTCTCTAATACCAAAACATTTAGGGAAATTTATGAAGTTTTATTGGAATTTCCAGATGGGTGGGGGATCTTTAAAAAAAAACCTTCCGTGGAGGAGGAATGGAAATCTTCTGGAACTATACAATGCAATTATCTGAATATGTATATAAGCAGTAAAAAATAAATATTATTACCAGAGTCTGGAGTTCATGTTTTGGAACGATTTGATAACCGAATATAAGATTAGAAGTCCTTATAATGAGCTTACCACCGTTAAATGGGGAGGTACATAGTGTGTTTTTACTCCTTCTTCAAGCAGAGCAATAAGTTCGGAAGCCTGCAAAACAATTAAAAATAAAGGCACCATATTAGTGTGTCCTAAAAAATTATATACTTTATCCTCGTACAATCATGAAGCTAAACACCGGCTTTAATTTACAAATCAGATCAAAACACACGTTTAATCAAAGCACAATTTGTACTGATATTACCACAATCGATATCCTGTACATGTACCTGTGTTGGAAAGGCTTCCAGTCTTGAAAAATACTTTTCATAGTCTTCTCTGGTCTCAAACTTCATCTTTGAAACCACCCTTGACAATTCTAACTGAGGTCCCTCCAAATTTACTAGAGGAAACAGGTAGCTATTTGAAAATAAAAGGTATAATGTTAAATTACATGAAATTAAATAAAATTATTGGAAATAGATCTGCATCCTCCTTCATACATCTTCGTTTCGTTGCGTTGCGTTTCGTTTCTCTCGTTTAGTATCGTGCTGGATTCGCTTTGTTTCGATTTGGGTTCGTTTCGTTGCGTTGCGTTACGCTACGTTGCATTTTGGGTTGTTGCGTTGCGCTGCGATTGGATTTGATTCGTCTCACTTTGGATTCTTTAATTTTGGATTCGTTTTGTTGCGTTGCGTTGGGTTTCGATCTGATTCATTTTGGATTCGTTCCGTTTCGTTTCTGATTCGTTGCGTTACGTTTGTTCCTTCGTTCTTTCTGTTCCGTTCCGATTCCTTTTAGGGTTCGTTTCGTTCCGGATTCCTTCCGTTGCGTTGTGTTGCGTCTCGTTTCGTTTTGGGGCATGTTGCGTTTCGGATTCCTCTTGTCCAGTCCTGTGTCGTTGCGTTTCGCATTCCTCCCGTCCCGTCGTTTCTCGTTGCGTTGTGTTGCGTTTTGCACTCGTTACGTTGCGTTTGTTCTTTCCTCCGTTGCGTCCCGTTCCGTTTCGTTTCAGGTTCCCTTTCGTTTCAATTCGGGTTCTTTTCGTTTTAGATTTCTTGGATTTCGTTTCTGATTCGTTTCATAAATTTCTATTTCGATTCGATTCGTTTCGTTTTGGATTCAAAGCGTTGCGTTCGTTTTCTTGTTTATTCATTCCGTTGCGTTTCGTTGTTTCGGGTTGGTTTCGTTTGGATTCGTTGCGTTCGTTCGTTCGATGCGCTGCGTTTTGGATTCGTTGCGTTACGTTTCGTTTTGGATTAGCTGCATCGCGTTTTGGATTCCTTTGTTCTGGATTGGTTTGGTTTTGGGTTCGTTTCGTTGCGTTTTGGGGTCGTTACGTTGATTCGCATTTTGGGTTAGTTGCGCTGCATTGCGATTGGAATGCAATTCCAGAGTTTTTATTGACTTAGCCGTCATGGCACAGTGTATATGAGCAAGAATACCATGCCCCTACAAATATGGTAAGCATACTCGTAATTTTTGGGGGTATTTTTTTGTTATTTTAGTTTAGTTTCCTATTTTTGTTTGGGGTCTTTTTGCATAAAACAATTATTCCACTTGCACTTGCTGGATATGAGATTATTATAACCAACTCAGCGCTTCACGCCTCAGGGGCGAATTGAACGCACGTGGAATAATTTTTACATAGCACGCTGCCACATGTATACATAATGTTTCCCACCTTTTATGCTTAGAGCCATCCAAATACATTTCGATTTCCCTTTGAAGAAGCTTGACATTTAGCGCATCACTCTGAAAAAAAAAAAAAAATAAACAGTCTAGGCATAAATTTTCAGCATTGGTTAAAGCAACAGAGTAATGCTTCTGACGCATCCACATCAATCCTTCCCCTTCACCCTCCCCCTTATCAATCCCTCACAATTACTTAGACTAACAAAATTAATTAACAATTACATAAATTGCCTCCATCTTCAACTGACATCGACATGAACATGTACATTTGAGTTCATTAACATTTCCTTTCCAATAAATCTAGTGTAAGCATCCAACCTACAGCTGTACATTGAAATACATTTTCAGTGCCACAATTCATTTTCAATAATTTTCTATTAGGTAATAATGTGAGAGAATTACAAAAATGATTACCAACAATTAAACTGTATTGTTTTTATATAAAATTAGGCTGATCACAATAATATATATTATGATAAGATTTTGTGCACGTAAATCTTTTTGTTTGAACAGTCTAATAATGTACAGAATATAATCTACATGTACCTTCGAAAGTTCAGATTTGGCGACTGCTTTTAACTGCTTTATGAAATCTCTGCAATCATCCTGAAATTTCAAAACACAGCAGATGTGCATTTTTCATTAAAAATTCAGTCAAGTTCAATAACCACCAATCAAATAATCCATTGTCCAAACCAAACAAACTCGGGGTATGAGGGGTAGTGGTACATTTCATAGACTACAAATTATAAATAATTATTGGATGAGTTTTTTGTGATATCCAGAATAATCAAGGTCGAAGTAGGGGTTATCAGCTGAAGCCGAAGGCCGAGGCTGATAACCCGGCTGACAGCTCAGAGCCGGGGTGTCTAAAAAGCGAAGACCGAAGACCCCTCAAAAACGAAGACCCCCTAGATAACGAAGATCCTTAGAAAACGAAGACCCTTATAACAGCTTATAAGAAAACGAAGACTAAACGAGGATGGAAGCATGGCCTAGCTCTTTTATACTCAATTCATTTCAAAGTACCCGTTTTCTTCTCCGATAACTGAACACAGAATATATAGAAGCATCATCATACGTGTTATCCACGAAAAACAACACAACAACAACAACAACAACAACAAGAAAAGAAACAAGAAGCGTTGAAAACATGCGAATGACAGAAAAGCCCAACTCAGCAACCGGCAGTTCTTCCTCTCTTTGCCTGGAAAGGTCCAGACCACGCGCTAGTTTTCGCCATCTTCTGTCGTGTTAAGGATCACAAGGTATTGAGTTTCATTTATTCTTCACCTCCGTGATGAGAACATATAAATAGGACCCAATGGTCTTTGGGGAATAACAAAGCCACCAAAATGAACAACAACACTGATCCGAACTTCCGGTTGCTGAATCGTGCGTGCACGTCGCTCGCTTCCGGCTTTCAACGAATCTCGTTCCCAGAGCCTGCGTTACCCTTTTCCAGCGCAACGAAAAACCAATCGACCATTTTCCACTTGTCTGTTCAGTGATCTTTCCTTTGAATGGCAGCGAGGCTGCAGTTGACCTTGTTTTGATAAAGAATTTTTTTGTTGTTGTGTAAATCAAGTTGTTCTTATGCTAACTAGTTGGCATTTACGTGAGAAAAGCAGAGAGGTCTGTATCAAAGCAAGGTCACCTAGGCTTCCAGCCTTACTTGCAACTATAAAATGACCTAAGAAAGTCTTCTACGTACCGACGTAACGTATCCGGTCTTGTTCTCAAGATGTTTTCACGATGAATTCCGTAACATTTATTGGTGTGTTTGCACAAGGCAAAGATCAAGCTTAAGTTATTACCGCTTAATTACTGGTTAGAATATCTTGACTTAGTTTTCTTTTTTAAGTGCCTTCATGGGCATATAGATTTCACTCGTGAATTTAGTTATTATTTTTCTTTTCTAAAGGGCAACACGCGCCGTGCTTCATCGGGGCTGCATTTAAAGACTAACGCTTGTCGTACGTATTCCTTCCGAGACTTTTACTTCAACAGAATAACTTTGATATGGAACAGTTTACCTGAAAATATCAAGGATTCAGACACTATAAGCTCTTTTAAAAGTAAACTTAAGTCATTTTATTTTACTAGACTTTTAAATGTTTTTGATGGTGACAATTTTCGTTCTTTTAAATTAATTTGTCCTAAGTGTCGCCGTGTTAATATTTTCTTTGTCTGTACTTGTTAAGTTGATTAGTATATTTTAGATTGTATTTGTGTTATTCAGATTATTTGATTTGTAGTTTAGTCGGGTCAGGGAAGGGTTTTTTTCGGGATATTTTTTAGGGGGTTGGGTGTGGGTGTATTAACCAAATAGGGGACTTATGTCCTATTGTTAAGCACCTGTACTTGTACGAATCCTAAAATAAACCAATAATAATAAATAAATATTTCATCGGAATTTCTGCTAAAATTAATTTACCACGTGATCAGTTTGAAACAATCAGTAAGTGACCGAACTGAACGAAGCGTTGTGCCATCGATCTCTCGTCTCACGGATAGTATTTCGAGAGGGTCTTCGTTTTCGAGGTTTCCTTTTTGTTGGGGTCTTCGTTTTTGACGTCTTCGTTTTCTAGGGGTTCTTCGCTTTTTAGGCTCCCGGATATGAACGTATTGCAAACTGCTCAAGAATTAAAACTCTAAAATCTACACGTCAAGTAACAACTCTAACTATTTGAGATCCTAAATTACTCATATAACCATTTATCCAATCAATCGTAGAGTCTATTTTTCCAAAAAGGAAAAATACATAGAAACTACCCCAAATCAGGAGCCCATGACCTGGCAAATCCACTCTTTTATAACCTCCCCCTTTACCGGCTGACTTCGACTGCCGGTCGCCGTTTTCAAATCACCAAATGACCGGCAGTCCGATACTTTTAACAAATTTAAGGAATTGAACGAATCGATTATAATCATGAGTTTGTAACAGCATGACAAGCTACAGCAACGAAACGAGATCGATCGTCACTGTATTAAAAGGCAGAGATCAGAGACCTCACTCACGTGCGCTGCATAGACGCCGCGAGCAAGCGTCATGATGTGACGACCAGATAGCATTTCAATCCTGCCTATTCTGGCCCACCATGCGTTAAACTGAAATATATAAAGCCCTTTACGATCGTTTAACACTTCTCAATCGACACAAGATAAGATTGTTTATGATCGGTTCGTTCGATTCCCTAAATTTGTCAAAAGTATCTGACTTCCGGTCATGTAGTGATTTGAAAACCTTGACCGGCAGTCGACCCCAAAAAATATCATTGTCATAAACCGTGGCCTCGTTCTCGAACGTAAACCAACCGTTAGGTGGGGGTGTGCTGCCCGCTTCCCAAAACCCTTACCCTATTTGTAACCAAAATCTGCGATTTTCCCTACCCTGTTTATGACCTGAAAAAGTAGCTCCTTCTAAACAACATACCCAATTCAAGACTAGAGTGCAAAAATCATACCCTATTTATGACCAAATTGGCCAAAATTGACACCTGAAAACCCTAACCTTCGGCGCCACACATAACTATGTACCCCCCTCCCCGCCCAGGATCGCTTGGCAGTTCTTAACCGACAAAAGATAGCCTAGTTTGAATTGGATGTGTGTTCCTTCGATTCCTTAAATTTGAGAAAAAATATCAGACTGCCGGTCATTCAGTGATTTGAAAACCGGGACCGACTGCCGGTCATTTAGCTACATCGCCTTCTTTAAGACGAGCGCGGTTGTTTAAAAGCGCACGGAAAGGTTTCTTTGTCGAGTCACACCGGGGGTTAAATTTTCGTGACATTATTTGTGCGCGACGCTATTTATGGCTCTACAGTTATTGCCATGTGATCTCCAGCTGACCTTTATCAAATAAAGGGAAAGGGATATATGCAGGGGAGGAAGATTGTGTGACGAGCCCACCTGTTGTGGCACTAGATGGATTTGTTTTCGGTCGTCCCGAATTCAACTCCTCCATGCTAAGTATATAGCCAACTGGTCTGCCTCCAATCAGTTTGGATTTTTAACAAGTTCCTGTTTATTTACAATGAAAACTACTGGGACATCAGTAGTTGTATGTACTCTATTTGTTTCCTAGTCTATGGAAATCAAGTAAGTTTAAGTGCAAATTCTGTTTCACTTTTTCTCTGTGTAACTCACATGACCTCACATGCACGACGACCTTTATGCTGTCGTTTACATATTTTAGCTATCTTTTCGAAATTGTCCACAGACTCTACATCGACTCTGTATAAAAATAACTAGACCATTACTACAGCACTTGTTGTAAACCGCCTCTAATGTTGGGGGTAACGGCCGCGCCATACAGTCAAAGTATTATTGTGATATTCACAGCAAATGATTACCGTACCTGTCTCTTGGCATACGCGTCCAAACTATGATCATCCAAGCTTTTGTCGTAAGTGTGAACGCCAATTTGAGTCGCGAATTCTGGACTCTCCTTCAGTCGCCACTCCCAAAATGACTTCAAAATATTCTCCACCTCAGCTGACATTGTTAAATTATCGGTAAATATAGAGCGGCTGAAACTCAGAGAGGTGCAGTTTGCGAAGAGAAGGCAGAATAGTTCTAAAGAGCACGAGTAACACGAGGAAATCACGAGTAATTAAGAAAAGAAGCGTTTTCCTCGTTTCGTGACACGAAGCCAGCATAGCTACCTGGGAATTGTGTTTATTGTATAGACACAGTGTTTTACCGGAAAGTAATGCACGTAATTTTTGCCGCTGTTTTGTTTAAATTTTGAAACCTTTCATGCCAGCAGGGTTGTTTTTAACGTCACTTTTAATGCCCCGTTTCTTTAAACAATGTGCGGTTCCTAAAATAAATGCATGAAGCGTACGTTTGAGAGAAAATCCTGTTCAAGGTCGAAAAGCAGTCCTAAGATAATGACAAATTACTATTTACAACGTTTACTGGGAAAAGGGTTGTTTCCCAAATTTCCTACGGTACTAAAAAGGACCCACGAACGCCATTAATTTTAGGCCGTGAATGGTCAGATTTATCAAATAATAGAAATAATCAAATGGTCTGGATAGTAGCAGACATGTTAAAATTTTGAGAAACAGCACTACGTTTTTCAAAAGCATGTTTCAACAGAATCTTCTGTCATCTCCAGGTTAAATTACAAAGTACAGAGTTGAATATATAGTGTACGCAAAATGCTAATTGACTATAAGAACAAATGAAAAAATGACAATGTAAAATATTACAAAGAAACTTAACATGGGCAGCCCATCGATTGCTAATTGCAAATATCATGTTTATATTCCTTTTAATTTGCAATATACCATTTCATAGCAATTTTGAACATTTATAAGCAATAGTTTTGCACAGTTCCATCAGAGAATTTTCACCTGCTTGAATAGAGAGCTTGTACCTGTTTAACCAGTATTTAAGAGGAAAAAGAAGAAAACAAGAATATCCAAAGGATGGGGTGTTTTCACAAGAACAACAAAACAAATCATTTTTGATCCGTTTCCTCAGTAATTAGTTTTAATTTTGAATACACATAAATTATGATCTACCTATATCCCTAATTAATCTGGTACTTATCGGATATTTCTCACATTAGTAAGAGGATTTATTTGAAAAGGATAATTAAAAAAAAACTTGATGCGAAAGTTTATAAAAATCCTTGTTACTAAACGTTCGTGAACAAATTCACTGACTGGTTATAAAAACATTTACCTCCGTAAAAGTCAGGAAAGTGATAACTACAGATATCTTACAAAAATATTTAATTTCTTTATTTTCCATTAAAAAACGTCTACTGTGGTGATGTGGTAACTTTTAAGAAAGTGCCTTTTTTAATTCGTATCTCTGAGCATTGCTCTCTCTGCTAGGTATCTTTGATGCATTGATTGGGTAAGCCAGCCCCATACCCAGTAAAGAGGTTCATTATTTAATTTGGTAAAATCTCTGAAAAGAACTACGAAAAAATACTATCCAAATATATTTTTCGCCTCAACAATGTGGCTGTGGAATCCAATTCTAAACATTTTCTAGTTCATCTGTTTTGTCATAAATTATATTAAATTATATGTTATCTTACGACTAGAGATTTCATTTTGGTTCCTAGATTCTTCACCTCTACAGAGGTTTCAATTAACTGATAACCAGGAGGATCAGTGGTAAAAGGGTTTCAATTGATAACCGATGTCATCTATAAAGGCCTCAAAATTTAGCAAAACAATGCAATTCGTACAAGTCCACCTGGACCCGCCTTTGTTTTGGAAGTCCTACTGCGCAACTTGCTCACCAGCATGTGTGACTTTGTACCATGTGACCGGATCGTGCAAAGGGCCTATTTAGGATGAATAGTCAGAGGGATCGTTACAGAACCAAAGGCTTTAAAGTGATCCACCGCACAACAATTGCTGCGAGTCAATAATTCCTGTGTTTACTGTGCGAGCGTGCTGTCGATGTACTCGTCCACAGCTTCTTCCAGCGTATCCAAGCCCATTGGTCCAGCCGAGAGAAAAACGTGGTGATAATCTTTAATATCAAATTTAACCCCTGAAAAAACAAAAATACGTAATGAATGATGTCATCTCGACCTTCTTGTACTTCAAAAGTGTTCTTAGATAAAAAGTTTACCCAGTTTCTGTTCCGCTTTTCTTCTCAGTTCCCTTATCTTGATTTCTCCCACCTTGTAAGCACAGGCCTGTAACAAAGCAATACACGTAAGCACAAAAATGTAGCATTATCTGAGATCCCACGACTTGTTACATTAAGAGATTACGCATTATAGGAAACCGAAATCAAGCGGAGTCTTTCTTTATTGCTGCGCAACTGAAAGTGCGTGTCATTACATATAAGTTAGGAAGAAAGTTAAAATAATAAAATATCATATAGTCAATTGCATACCTTCTTTTGCCAGCCAAACCCACATTCAAAGTAAAATGGATTATTAAAACATCTCCTATTCCAAATTGAAAGCATAAACTGTACAAAGTCAGGTAAAGAAAGACAGATACCAACCTGCCCAGGCCAGATAATGTAACGATCAACTTCCGTATTCACGTTGTGAAGAGACACTGCAGTGTTTTCTACCATGAAGTCCACGGCCTGCTGTCGACTCCATCTGAAACGTGATAAAAATCAAATGTTAGAAAAAGAGCAAAACCGCCATAGGGTTAATTGACTCAGAATAGTCTGTCGGTCTGCCTGCCTGTCTGCCTGTGTCTGTCTGTCTGTCTGTTTGCCTGTCTGTCTGTCTGTCTGTCCGCCTGCCTGCTTGCTTGCCTGTCTGTCTGTCTGTCTGTCGGTCTGTCTGTCTGCATGCGTGCCTGCCTGTTTGTCTGTCTGCCTGTTTCTCTGTCTGTCTGACTGTTTGTAACTCTTTTTCTTACCCGAAAGCATGCATCCCTGTATCGACTACTAATCTGCACGCTCTCAGAATTTCAGTTGACAATCGGCCAAACCTGAAAGAAAGCAAATAATAAAAGTAACTACATTGTTCAAAAAAGTCTGTACCATAACATTTATTTTTCACGCAAGAAATAGAGCGTCCACTATGGGGCGGGAAGTACAACACTGTTTATGGAAAATCACAAATCCATACAAGGAAACCAATATAGGGTGCAAAAGTTTTTATAACGAAGTAATCCCAATTTTCTCCTCAGTCTTCGGGAAGAATGTGCGCCACAACATCAAAATAGACTCTATTCGAGAGAGACTAGGGACCACACAGACCATACTTGACAATGTATGTCTGACAGAGCTATTTACAAGAGGATAGTATGGTAATGAGACCAGAAAATGACAGGTTTAATAGTTGTTCTGTAGAATAGCCATAGAACTATAAAATGAACTTACAAATCGTAGGGATCTTTATACAAGCCCATCTCCTCGCCAAGATACTCACAGTACAGGCCCCAGCCCTAGAAGACAACAATCACGACTTCACTTGAATGCTGAACAAACGTTATGAGCGTCTATTGGGTATCGAGTGATTGAGTATGTTACCTTCGATACAGTAAGGGCGAGATTAAAAATCAACGCAAGACTGTAAGTTTACGCCCCACAAGATATCAATACTGTTGTCAGTGACAATCCAAATCATAATTACTATTGACAATCACCCTTAATAGACACTCAAATGCACCTTTAAAGGTGCACAGCACTACTTAATCACATAGTAAGTATCTGAACCAATATCTTGACAATACTCCTTTAAGAGTGAAAATTTAAAAGAAAGGAGGTCGACTTAGTCGAAAAAATAAACTACTCACTGACTCACTAATCCATAAGCATCTTTATCTTATGTATATGATCAAGCATTTAGTTTCTGATGAAATCGCACTTTTGTTTCCTCTTATATTATTTATATTTATTTAGGTAACATACAATACCTCCATGTAAGCAGTGTTTAAAGCAAACCGAGCTGGTACTTCATAGTACCTCCTGTCCTCCACATGCCGCCTGAAAGAAGGCTGTTCTTCCTGCTCCATGGCAAACGCAGTCTGAAATAAGGTATGTATTTCCTTGTTTGTTTTTTGTTTTTGTTTTCCCTTGTTTTTATTGTTTAATTAGTCAACAATCGAACGCTGGCTACTCTTATAGCCACGCATGAACCTGAGTTGACTTTCGTTTCGTTTTGTTTCGTTTCGCATCAAGTCGTTGCGTTTTGTTTCAATTTATGGCACATAAAAAATCGTTTTATGACTTACCTGTAAGTGATGACCTGGTTCAGCCTCATGAAGAGCAAGAGAAACCATCTCGTACTTTGGTCTGAAGAAATAAAACTCGTGTAAATAAACAGTTCCTGAATTTGCTGTGTATAATTATCAAAGTCAGATCATAGTTTCCGCTGGTTATGAAGGTTACAATTGGGTAGGAAAAGAGATTTACCGGACTCGATATATTTTGCATGCATGGTATCGAAACACAAACCCCGATACAAATCATTAACCTGCAATAAAGTAAATATAAACTTGATCATGTGCGAATTACGCTTATTCTTCCATATTGTGCCTTTTAAGTCATTCAGGAGATCAAACAGTTCTCTATTATAAACGGTCTGGATTTTCGACACCACGCATGCAATACAACCATACAAATTAAAATACTAAGAAGGAAAGAACTAAAGAGTGTAATAGGGCGAGAAGGGGAAAGGCAATAGATCCTGACGTTGTGGATACAGGCCTTAAATACATGGGTAGTACCTGGTATTGTGTTTGTAAGCGTTTACCATAAATACCCCTGGGCGCGAGCCGTCCTCAGATGGTCCCATGTAAAAAGCTGCTGGAGCCACTGGGGCTGCATCAGCTGGCGTCTCCGTAATCCTGCAAATTATAATTAAATGTTTCAACGTTGATTTCTCGAGTGCCGGAGTCGTAGTCGGGGTCAGAAGAACGCTTACTACCGAGTGAAAATAAAAAAAAACCGAATCATAAGCTCGACGGAATCGCCGTCGGAAGAATCAGAATGTTTCGATTTTCTTCGACGGGTTCCACTTACGAATCCGCCGCTTATGCTCCATTGAAAACTAAATAATTGTCGGAGTCGGAAGCAGAAGTAGCTTGCGGTACAGCGGGACGTGTCACCAATCCTCGATTGTCTGTGACGTAGGATAAACCAGAAGTGGAAGAACCAACCAATCACGATACCCAGAGTCGAACAGTAAGATTAATTTATATAGTTTGCAACTTCGACAATCCTGTTTTCAATAGATCATAAGTGATGACTCCGACTCCGTCTGGGTTCTCTAAGACCATGAAAACCCACTTCTGTACTCCCGCTCTCGTGTTTAACAAAAAAAGGTCCAAGACTTACTCGAATGGAGTCTTGGGTATTTCTTTGAAATAATCCTTCAGCTTCGGCTTGACAATCTTCTGACACAAATCTTTATAACCATTAAGCAGCTCTTCCTGTAAATTAAACCAGAGCAAGCGAAACTCATCAACAAATTTTGTAAACCCATAAAGAAAATCACCGGTACATTGTCCACCATAGCCCTCTAAGACTTTTTTTTTTTCACCAGTCACATTCTAGGTATAAACCACTGATTATCTAACGCACACGTTACCAAACAAATTATTAGCTGTTATGTTTCATCCATGCAGGATTCAGAAAAGGGCTAAGTTATAGCGACTGTGAAATTGAGCAAACGTGGGAAGCCACTTAATCAAATGCTTAAAATATCATACTACTGTATAAAAGCACCCACATACCCCAAGGAAACAGGCGAGTCTAAAAGGAGGGCTCGCTATACTTTCGGGATTTATTAGCGGCAATAATTTTTTGACGTTACTTTCGGGGTTTCGCTACTTTCGGGAGTCGTTACTTTCAGAAGTTTACGGTATTTATTGTGTCTCCAAATTAGTATGCGATTTTCCCAGGCTACAAGCAATTGACACGTTAATACAAAAAAATAAAATAAAAATCAATCAAATTAACAGGCAAATCTAAGATGACGAAGACATAAACTTACTTTTGTGTCATAATAAAACCGCTTTTCAGTTCTAAGCATCTCAAGGAATTCTTTAAAACTGCCTCCAAAACCCACCTCCTTGATAATCTGTAACAACGTTAACAGGAAACAAATGCGTATACATGAATTACTACGAGGAAGCCTTGAATATAAGTTTCTTAAATGTCTACCATCATAGTTAGTAGAGGACCTATGTTATGGAACAGTCTACCGGATTCTGTTAAAAATACAACATCTCTTTCGTCTTTTAAATCTGCCCTCAAAACATTCTTGTTTCGGAAATCTTAATTTTGATTTATTTTATTTTATGAGGAACTGTATTCTGATTAATTATTTCATTTATTTTATTTATTACTGTTATTAGAAATATTTTATAGGATTTAACTAATTTATTTTTTATAGCAATGTAAGCGCATTGAGTTTTTTAAATGCGCCCAAAAAACTTTATTATTATTGTTATTATTATTATTATTATTATTATTATTTTTAAAGTAGAGTTTTTGCCATTTAAATGTGTAGAGTATTTTTTACTATTCTTATTTAAATTTTTTCGACAAATGATAATAGACAAATTTACAAGGGTTGTAAAGAATGAGTGTAATTTGTAATTATTATTACCGAAAACTTAAGGACAACAGAATTTCTGAATTTTTTACCAGATACATGTAAGATTCAAGTTTGTATGGAAGAGTGCTCAATAAAGTTTGTTATTATTAAAATAAAAAAAATAAAAAATAAAATTATTATTATTATTATTATTATTATTATTATTATTATTCCCACAAGAACAGATCGTCCCCACTGTCCGCCATCTTGAATGAACTTGTGTACGGTCAGAGTCACGTGACGGACCTGTTCAACATCAGAGACCGCTCTATTATTTTGCCCTTTGAGGTTTACCGGCTTTCATAACCAGTCCCCTCTACTAACTATGCTACCATGTAAACTGAAATAATTCAGTTGTTTAATCTATATGTGTTGTGTAATCTTTGCGACTTGTTTATTTTGATGATTCTTTGTATTTTTTTTTAAAGACATGAAATATGTGCGTTAATGTAAATGTAATAGATGAAACTCACATATTGAGACTGCTGAACTTTTGATTTTTTTCACACAGTGACAACAGCCAGAAACACCTCTCAGAACTCTGCCGCGAATTTTTTGACTTGAATCTCAAGAGGTCTCTTAAATAAATATTGTCTACTGGCCATGGTGTACTGAATTCGGAATTCTAGCATTGCTCAACGACAGTTACGTAAGTTCTCGACGAAATCTGGCGAATTTTTTGCCGATATTCGGCACATCTATCCAACATAACTGCAACAGATTTGCAGCAAAAATTTGTCCCTCTAGTCCCCGTCTATATTGATTTCTTTTCGTTGTTTTATTTCTGTTTTCCTTTTAGCCCCCAACAAAGTACGTCTTTTAATTGTCTCTCAAGGTAAAAACAGTGTTACATTTATTTTAGGAAAAATACGGTTATTAACGTCGACGGGCTCAGCTTTGCTGGGTTTATTTTGTTACCTTATCCATTCTCGACCTTATTCTCCTGACTTCATTTTGTCCCAGATCATGAACTTCTTGCGCTGTCATGTCACAAGCAATGTGAAACTTTAGAGCCTGTGTGAGAAAGCAGAGAATAATTACAATCATTACAATTATTGCAAGTAGTTTCGAGGTAAATCCGAGCGTTCTGATTAGTTCTTTCTTGGTCGAGATTTTTCCATACGTATGCTGTATACACATACAAGTACATATAATACTTTTTTACATGTAAATAAAAAGTATATCCTGGAGTAAGAGGGCGAGCTATTGGAGGGGACACGGCACAAGAAAAAGCATTAAGTAAAAAAAAAAAGGATCAAATAAGAAGCATCTTTTTTTTTTCTTACAACGAGTTTCTATATCCTAATTTGAAGCAAAATTCGGTTATGAAGTTTTATTACCTTCAGTGATGGCTTTCAGTCAAGACGTTGTATGCTTAAATAGCATCATCTGTTTTAGTTTTTGTTTTGTTTTGTTTTGTTTTGTTTTTTTTTCAATAAGAGCTGACGTATTTTTACCTTGATCACTTCTCCATCAACCAGCTAACCTACTCCTTTTGTTCCTCTCACCTGCTTATAAAACTCAGTTCCATTTGGGAAATTAGCGCATGAAATGGAATCCCTTGTCTGACGAAGATACTTCTACAAAAGATAAAAACACTGATTATAAAGACAACATGATTGAACAAAAGCCATAATTTATTGAATCTTGACTCACTTTAATACCAGGTCTGCAGGTGTTAATTATTCATAGAAAATACAAGGCTTCTATTATTTAAAGATAACATTTATCTCAAACTAAATATAAATATACTACGATGGACTGATTGCCAGCCATGCATCTTGCGAAGACTACTTTGGATCATCTTTACTTACATCAAAGTAATAATCGTGGATCTTTTTAAATGCTAGTTTTACTTTTTCTTCTATCAGCTTAATACCACGTTCTTTGAATGATTCCCTAGGAACAAAGACATCTTTTAAAGTGAGACTTTCCTGAGTAATGGAGGAGCCAGGGACAAAACATGATGACAAAAACTAACTCAATACTTATAAGAGCCATCCATTTAAATTATTAGGCAATGCAATATTTCGTTTCATGCAATTAACAGTATACCTTTTAGTTTACAGTTGAGAACAACTTGATTTGAAAAAGTAGATTAAATCAAGTGTCTGGTTTGTACTAGTTTGCGCAGTTCAGAGATGTCAAGGTTAAAAAAGTAGCCAATCTGCAAATTTAATAAGCACCCTTCCTTGACCTGCCAAAAATTAGTAATTGTCCTGAGTGCTAATTAAAATTTAAGTAAAAATAACCTTTCCTCCCAGGGTGATAAATGCACAAAACAAATTTGATTATTCCGAATAAAAACATAAAAATGCAAAAGACATGTACATGTACATGTAAGCAAAACAGATAAATGTACCTCTCCTCTTCTGAAAATGTTTCTGGAAACCTTTTTAGTGGGGTGAAAAGATGGTTGTCACCTGTAATATCTGCATTCAACACTTTCTTTATTTGCTCTGGAACATGTGACTGAAAGAAATAAAATACATGTACATGTAATACAAAAATGTAACTATAAACAAATCAAGTAAAGTCAAGGTTTGGGCATAAGGCAGATATAATTGTGTTTCAACACTGTAATGACCTAAAACTGAATGTAATTACATGTATATGAATATGTATATATGCAGTAAAAAGTAAATATTATCACTAGTGTCTGGAGTCCTTTTTTTTTTTGTTTTTTTGCACAATTTGACAGCAGAAGATAAGATTCTAAAGAGCTTACCACTGTTAAATGGGGAGGTACATAGTGTGTTCTTACTCCTTCTTCCAGCAGAGCAATAAATTCAGAAGCCTGCAAAATAATTATAAATAAAGGCACAAAATTAGTGCGAGTCCTAATATATATCTTAGCTAAACACAGACTTTAATGTACAAATCAGATCAAAACACAGGTTTAATCAAAGCACAATTTTCATGTCACTACAATCGATATCCTAGTGCGAGTACCTGCGTTGGAAAGGCCTCCAGTCTTGAAAAATACTTTTCATAGTCTTCTTTGGTTTCAAACTTCATCCATGAAACCAGCCTCGAAAATTCCAACTGCGGTCCCTCCAAATTTATCAGAGGAAACAGGTAGCTGATTGGAAATGAAAGGTATACTGTTACATTACATGAAACGAAAAATTACAAGAAATTACACGAAATTATAGGGACATCTGTATCTTCCTTTATACATCTTCGCTCCGTTGCGTTGCGTTGGGTTGCATTTCGTTTTCTTTCGTTTCGTTCCGTTTTGGGTTCGTTTCGTTTTGGGTTCGTTTGGTTGCGTTTCGTTTTGGGTTCGTTGCGTTGCGTTAGATTTTGAGTTTGTAACGTTGCGCTGCGATTCGATTCGTTTAACTCTGGATTCGTTGCATTTCATTTCTCGTTCGTTGCATTTCAAATCTTACTCGTTGCCTCTCTTTTTAAAAATCGATTCGTTTGGTTTTGGATTCTCTGCGTTTCATTTCTCATTTGTTGCGTTTATTCTTGGATTGGCTGCATTGCGTTGCGTTTCAATTAGATTGGTTTCGGATTCGCTGCGTTTCATTTTGTATTGGTTGCGTAACGTTGCGTTCTTTACTTCGCTCCGTTCTCTTCCGCTTCGTTTTATTTCGGATTTGTTTCGGATTCTCTTTGTTTTGCATTTGTTCTGTTCCGTTTGCTTTTTTGTACGTTCCGTTCCGTTGCGTTTTGGAGCCTTTGCGTTGCGTTAACGCGTTGAGTTGCATTGCGTTGGGCTGCGCTGCGTTTGTGTTGCAAACGTCAACTATGAAACTACCTAACTGGGCTCCGCCCAAATTTATTGGAGGAAACTGGTAGCTAATTGGAAATAACATATATACTGTAAAATTACATGAAATTACATGAAATTAGAGGTATTATTGCGTTGCGGATTGGATTCATTGCGTTTCGTTTGCGATTCGTCGTGTTGCGTTCGTTCGTTCTTTCGTTCCGTTCTGTTTCGTTCCGTTTCAGCTTCATATGGTATGGTATTGTTTTATTGTTAGTATTATATTGTGTTTTTTTTAAAACTGGATCATTGGATAATGCAAATTCCAGAGTTTTCATTAACTAAGCCATCTTAGTACTTAAGTCATTACACCATACTGTAATACGGTAGGGGTTCTCGTAATTTTGGGAGGCATTTTTGCTTCTATTTTATTTCATATCCAATGTGTGCTCATAGAATATTGTTAAATAGCACTCTGCCACATGACTGTATAGTGTATATTGCATAATGTTTCCTACCTTTTATGCTTAGAGCCATCCAAATACATTTCAATTTCCCTTTGAAGAAGTTTAACATTTAGTACATCACTCTGAAAAAAAAAAAATAAACAGTTTAAGTATAAATTTTAAGCATTGGTTAAACAGAGAAATGCTTTGGACACATGCATCCACATCAATCCTCCCCTACCCCCCTCCCTTTATTGATCCCCTACCACCCCTTAGACTAACAATACTGTTTGTTAACAACTAAAAAAAAATGGCTTCCATATTCAACTGACATTGACACGTTAGAAGTATATCTGAGTTCATAACAAAAGTATATGATTTCCATTCCAATAAATCTACTGTAAGTATCCAACACACAGCTGCTTTCAGTCAGTGTGTCACAATTCATTTTCAATTGTTTTACATAATGTATTTTATTGCTTAAAATGCGCCTATAGAGATTAACAAAAATGAACATCGATGATTAACTGTATTTTAATACATTTCCTTGAGATACAGGTGCAGAAAGTGGTCACATGAGAAATTGCTTTAAATTAACTAGACTAATACCTACATGTGGATAGAATTATGCTGTTCACAATAATATGGTAAGATTTTGTACACGTAAATCTTTTTGTCTGAACAGTTTAATGATGTACAGGATATAGTCTACATGTACCTTAGAAAGTTCAGATTTGGTAACTGCTTTTAACTTCTTGATGAAATCTCTGCAATCATCCTGAAATTTCAAAACACAGCAGATGTGCATTTTTCATTAAAATTTCAGTTAGGTTCAATTAATCCATTATACAAACCAAAGAACCTCAGGGTATGAAGGGTAGTGGTGCATCTCATAGACTACAAATTATATACCATGCTAACACAATGCAAGAGACTAATTTCATTCAAAAGAGTTTAAAGTCTGTGTCAAGTTAATTTTCCCTTATTGGCAGAGTTTCTGTACACTACAAGGGACTACTCTTAGTCTAGAGTTTCTGTAGGTTTAACCAACTCTGTTCTCCCCAGGTCACTTCATCTCTAGCATTCAACTTGCTAGCCATGGTATGCATCATTTTATACTCCTGGGTGGAAAGAGGGACTATGAGGATAGCGTGTCTTGGCCTAAAACACAGAGCAATGACCTCACTCAGGATCAACCAGGGCAAACACCCTAACCAACAGCTCGCCAGCACATCTCCCTCTGACAAATATTTTAAGTTGCAAAAGCTCAAGAAATAAAACTCTATTTAAAATCTACTCTGCAAGTAATAATAAAAATAATAATAATAATTATAATAATGATGATAATGATAATGACAATGACAATGACAATGATAATGATAATGATAATGATAATGATAATGATAATGATAATGATAATGATAATGATAATGATAATAATAATGGTTTATTAAACAGATCCATGAGGTCACTCTTCTCTGTTAAATTACATTATTTACAATTAAAACAAATTGCGTTATCCACAATAAATATTAACAACAACTCTAACTATTTGAGATCCTAATTTACTCAAACATATAATGATTTATCCCTGAGTCAGTCATAAAGATTTTTGTTTTTCCAAAAAGGACAGATAAATAGAAACTTGACCCCAAATTTTTTATTGGGCCAACTCTTTTATAAGTGCCTCCCTTTTCACAAGGAGCAAGAAATTCAAGTGATATGGCTGTTACATGTATTAACCGGAGATCTTAAGATGTTCTATCCTTCCTCGCTCTATTTTCCTACACTATCCCCAGTCATCCCCTGATAATCCCCCCCCCCCCCCAACCCACTTTGCCTTTACAACCAATACAGTAAATTTCAGACTGTCGTTACCACTCTATTATCATACCAATCTGGGCACAAATTGACATATTGTATTTGCAGTTGTGGGGGAATTACTGCTCATACTGTCACACAATAATCAATAACACTGTGCAACAATTAAATGATCATACTTTTGGTAAAAAGGGTCATGGCCCATACATGTACAGCCAAAGCTTATGGTCATCTGATGATGGTTTATGTAGATGAAGTGGTAAGGAGTATTTCTACTCCCTTCTGGGTGGGATGCTTCATGTAGTCTATCGTAGGGTTACACCCTGACATTTAATTCTCTGGTACCCATTTTTACACATAGATGAAGTTGGAAGTACTATGAGAGTTAAGTGCCCTCCCCAAGAACACAACGTAACACTTGATCTGGAGTTCAGCACACTATCCATTAGGCCACCACGCCTTCACATTTATGATTAATATAACAAAAATAGAAAAAAACTAGAACCTACCAGTGTTCCCTTTTCATCTGTCTATAAGCACTCCCTATCTATTTACAGTGTAAACCCTTCCCCCTTGCCCTGTCTAAAATACAACATCTTAAATCTTGAAGTGAAGAGCTAGCATTGCCCATGTTTCAGATTTGGACCCTCTCCCCAGTATAAATTTAAATATTCTCACACTGATTATACTAGTGAAGTAATAAAAGCACGCAATAAAGTTCTCTCACTCCCTAGTTTAAAACATAATTTCTAGTGGGTTTAGCCCTAGTAGTTAGGGTGCTGGACTTGTAATCCAGAGGCCATGCAATCTCCCTCCCCCTGCTACGAACGCCTGCCAAAATACAGGGCTACTTATGTACCCCAATCACAGCACAATACTAGTGTGGCCTTTTAAAGAGTGTGGGAGACATTGACAATATCATTTTCAAATCCTCTTAGAAACTATAGCATATATTTTTGCAGTGAAAAAGATGTTTGAGTGTTTGTTGAGTTTTGCACTCTCTAACAAGATGCAATCCAAGATATAAGCAATCCAAGCAGTTGTGAAATTAAAGTCTCAAAAAAAAAATTCAGGCCTCAATGGTATTCGAACCCATGACCTCTGCGATACCAGTGTCTTCATATCTTTCTCCGCAGTTCAAATATATGATCTTTCATATAATTATTCACTTGCATTCTTCACCATCTACAGGTATATAATGAACTCACAACACGATCAGCTCCCAGTTGGCTTGATAGCTCAGTAGGTACAGCACTGCACCGGTATCGCAAAGGTCATGGGTTCGAATCCCGCTCTGGCCTGAATTTTTTTTTTCAGGCTTTAATTTCACAACTGCTTAAGTTGCATATATAACTGCGATGATCAATCATGTCTTTGGGAACCTGTTAAGTTTAAGAGTGGCTTTTTATTTCACAATGATCTCCAGCTAACCTTTACAAACAAAGGGATAGGGATGTGCTGTATGTTTCAGCTGACGTTCCTTGGGGAGGAAGATTGTGTGACGAGTCTAAAAAGTGTCTGCATAGGAGCCTACCCTGCCACTAACTCAGGATTTGTTTGCGGTGGTCCCACATTCAACTCCTGTATGCTGTGTACCGGTGTATAGCCAACTGGTCTGCCTCCGCCAGTTTGGATTTTTAACAAGTTTCTGTTTTGAAGAATATATGAAATAATTCATATTTGAACTGCGGTTGTAGATGAAAGTGAAGAATGATCATCACAGTAAATTTTCCAATTAAAACATTTGGAAAGAAGAAGCCTGAAAAAAATCAGGGCTTCAACGGGATTCAAACCCGTGACGTCCACGATACCAGTGCGATGCTCTACCAACTGAGCTATGAAGCCACACTGCAGTTCAAATATGAATTATTTCATATATTCTTCACATCATTTCAGTCCTCAACGGGAAGATATGAACTCAGTTAATTGACCTCACTCCCAATGTGTGGCTTCATGGTTCAGTTGGTAGAACATTGCACCGGCATCACAGAGGTCACGGATTTGAATCCCATTGAAGCCCTGATTTTTTTCAGGCTTCTTCTTTCCAATTGCTTAAATTGGAAAATTTACTGTGATGATCATTCTTCAATTTCATCTACAACCACGGTTCAAATATGAATTATTTCATATATTCTTCACATCATTTCACTCCTCATGGGAAGATATGAACTCAATTAATTGACCTCGCTCCCAATGTATGGCTTCATAGCTCAGTTGGTAGAGCATCGCACCAGTATCGCGGAGGTCAAGGGTTCGAATCCCATTGAAGCCCAGATTTTTTTCAGGCTTCTTCTTTCCAATTGTTTAAATTAGAAAATTTACTGCGATGATCATTCTTCACTTTCAAGTTTCTGTTTATGAACAAAGTTCTCATCAATGTAAACTACTGGGACACCAGTAGTTGTGTCTACTTACATGTAGCTATAAATTAATTTTTTTCTTGTTTATGGAAATCACGAGAGCTTAAGTGCAAATTCTGTTTCGCTTCTACCCTGTGTTACTCACATGCACGACAATTTTTATACTGTCCTTTACATATTTTAGCTATCTTTTCGAAATTGTCTATACACTCTACACATGTACCGACTATGTACAAACATGGTACACAAGATATGGGGACCCTTCCAATCCGCTGCTATTGTTTGTATTTTTGGTGGTAAGTCGGCCGCCCATAGTCAAAGTATCATGTGATGTTTATAGCAAGTTATTACTCTACCTGTCTCTTGGCATACGCGCCCAAACTGTGATCATCCAAGCTATTGTCGTAAGTGTGAACGCCAATCTGAGTCGCGAATTCTGGACTCTCCTTCAAGCGCCACTCCCAAAATGACCTCAAAATATTCTCCACCTCAGCTGACATTGTTGAATTATCGGCAAATATAGAGCTGCTGAAACTCAGAGAGGTGCAGTTTAACGAAGAAAAGGCAGAATAGCTCTAAAGAACACGAGTAACTCACGGGCAAGGAAAATCCACGTTTCGTGACACGAAGCCAGCAAAGCTACCTGGGAATTGTGTATCTCTACGAGCCAGCGATATTCATTTGCACGTTTAGAACAATGGCGAACGAACCGGCGTCTAATGGCTGCGTTACTAGCGAAGGTTTAGCCACGAAATTCAGCTCAGAAGAAGCTCTTAAATTTGCGAAAAAGTTGTACATACACGGAGGAAACATTTCCAACTGGAACAGAATCAAAAGAAAAACAACCCCGAGTTCTGCTGATGAGGTTAGTGACAACTTGCGATAGTCTGGATAGTGCAGTGCTTTGGTTTATGAGAAATGCAGTAGCGATACCAGTTTGTTGTCTTATTAAATAGCCTCACCTTTATACTGCAACCACAATTAAAAAATATTGTCATTATCCTCGTAAAGGAAAAACGCATGAAAGCTTTGCAAAGCTTCCTGCTTTTGGTTGGGCGTTTTCAATTTCACTGGGAAACGTGATTCCTTAATGCAGTGTACGATTGGCTGCAATAAACCTGCCAAAGATTTAGGCAGGTTAAAATTCTTATTACTAGTCACTGAGATTCTTGTAGGTTCTAGATGATAGGAATTCATTTATTTATTTATTCTTTTATCGAAACTGTTCGATATTTTGCCGTACAAATGAAGAATGAGGTCATGATAAAAACAGGTACCTCCTACATCCGATCGTGACTCGACAGTTTTAACTAAAATTCTTGCAGAGTAACATGTTCAAAACAATCGATGAATTCTTCGTTCGATTCTCGCTTTGCATCATGAGAAAGTATTTGAAATATTAAGGTAGCAGACAATGCATTGATCAAAGGCATTATAACTAGAAAATAGTTTGCTTTCAAACAAAATAATTGCAGTGTCATGCTCGTCTGTAAACATTTCCTTAATTTTAAGGGCAGTGATGTGAACTGCTATTTCTCGGAATTAAGGAACAAGTTAGGGAATCCAATAACTGTAACTGTTTTTCCTAAATCTGCAAACTTACCAAAAAAGGTCAATGGTGTTTAGCATTCATAATTCAATTTCCAGTTCTTGGACTAAAAATTGGAGATAGTAGAACATTAATGTACTACATTTAAAGTGATTCTAAAGAGATTAAATATCCAAAATGTACAGGAATTCTAGGATTACATTTCCAACTGAAAAATAAAAAACAATCACAACAGTAGGTTGTGTGCAGTATAAAACTACTGTTAGTGAGACAAGTAGTCTGCACTGAAAGTATTGTATTAGTATGGTAAGTTTTGCAAATAAAAGAGGGGAAAACATGGAAATTGATCAATGCCAGGTCTAAGATCCTACTATTTTTCTTAGCTTTCAGAGAGCATTGGAACAACCCTAAGTAGTGGTTTGCTGCCGATAAACAACAATGAGCAGGAGTTTAGCCCAGTGAGTTCTGTTTGATAACAATTTCTTGTCAGTTGATACAATGTATTAAATCTGACAATGCCATTAAAACATCCTCCTTACACATGTAGCATGTCATGCTGTGGCCAACCCTTACAGTTAAGTTGTCTGCAGATTTCTGATATTATACCGATTTCTGCAAAGATACTCCCACGATCTACTCTGGTTGTGACATGGAGTAATCAAATGGGAAGACTGTAAGGCAAGACTAAATTGGTCTATTCCCAAAATAAATGTAAAATTGTGCAGTTGCTGAAAATATCCACACTCCCCCCCCCCCCCCCTCCCCCTTCCCCTCCTCCTCACAGAAAGGATTGGAATTTCCTGAGGTGGGGAAATTAGAAAAAAATCCCTTCCCATTACGGATTTTTTGATTTCTTGGCTATATCTGAATGCTTGGTGTATTTCTTATCACAAATTCCTCCCCCCTGCATTTTGAAATAATTTCTAATCTACTTATCCGAGAGAGCTTTCTGCAGGTCCAGTGCTAATGTGATGGTTATGTGTTAATATCCATCCTACAAGCAGAACCTCTTGTATTTCTTTTTCCAAGAACAGAGAGAAGCATCTGATTGCAGGCTGGGTAACATCTTTAAATGTAATTTAATTTAATTTTCTATTCGCAGAGAAAAGCAATAAGGTGTGTCAACAAAAATTTTGTGGAGAGAATAGAGCGAGGAGAGAGAGAGCATCTTAAGATTTCTGGTAAATACATGTAACAGCTGTATCACTTAAATGGAGCCTGGCGTAAAATTATTAATATGAGTAATAAAGCTGTCAATGTTAAATGTACACATGTACACATATGGTCACAAAAAGAAATATTTGCCTGGATTAAACATTTGCAGTTATACATTTACAGTTATAATGTGTACATATATGTACAATTTCTAAAATAATTTTTATTATTTGTTAATTTACATGACTTTTGTATTTAACAGTTAGCATTACTATTTACTTTTTTCCTTTCAGTGAAAGTGTTTGCAGTTGACCTCAGACCTGCTATTATCCAAGATGCATTATTTAGAGGTAATGCTGCTCTTAATAACCATGGTGAATACTCTAGACTGTCTTCTTTTTCGCTCGTACAGTGTTTGACTCCCAAATTAGGAGGGAGGTACAGACAGTGACCTTGTCGGTAGCCAGCTGGACTCTAGATTGAGCTGTTCAAGTTGGAGCCTTGAGCAAAGGTTACTGTTATGTGCTGTGTTCTTGTGCAAGACACTTGACTGTCACACTGACTTTGTTGTCAATTGGGTACCTCTTCCAGGTGCCTCTCCGCCCATTTGATCTTCTTTGACACCCATAATAACCTTATATTAATTTTATCTTGGGTGCAAAAGCTATGTGTGAGCTTGGAGTGGAATCTGTGGAGACGTTGTTCTTGGCATTACCTGAAAATTTACAAGGTGAAGAGAATTTAAAGGTGCTGAAAGGTTTCTGGGAGGTAAGTCTTCATAACCAAGAAATACACATCAGACATTATTGTTAATAAGTAGCCACAGCAGTAATAAAAATTGACGAATGCATCCAAGGAAAGAAGTATACATGTAGGCGTGTTCATTCTTAAAATCATTTATAGTAATTTTGCAAGATCCATATGTACGTGTACAGAGCTCTGTGCATGTGCATTCGAAATTTGTTATGGGTAGAATATTTGGAATGAACTAACCAGGGAATGTTTTCAATTGGTTATGTTAGGAAATGGAGTGTTTGCTAGACAGTGGATATGTGGACAGTTTGGGTGTATGTGACTTGGACAAAAACATACTGGAAAAACTTTACGAATGGGCACGGGTAAGAAATACAAAGTTATGTACAATATGTTTGTAAATGACAAGTTAGATTTTTTTATTGGTGACATGTGTAGTCTTGCCCATCATACATGACTCTTTCTCTGTAGTGCTGTATTCATTTTTGACTGTTTACATTGTCAGCATTACAATTTTTAAGATTACAAAAAAATGTATCTTCCTGCTGTAGTTTTCTCTTCATGTTTTGAAAGAAGCATGAAAAGTGACAGTGCCCATGTGCATGTAAATGAAACACTCATGGCACCTATTTAAGTGGAATAACGTTATTTAATGCTTAAAAACACTTATAACTAACTGATGTTATCGATGGCCATCTTAAAGTATGTTATGTTGTGTCTTGTTTCAGGTGAAGCCTCAGATCAACCAAGTCAATCTTGCTTCTTGTTGTGTCATGCCAAAGGTACCTAACACTTGTTAAATTTAATAGAAGAGTTGACCAGAAACGGGAGGCGACATTTAAATGCGCATATTAAAGAGGTTTTTCAAAAGCAAGTTACAACCTGTTAAGTGCATTTTAGGTGTATGGTGAACGAGATAAAGGTGGGAAGTCATCAAGTACAGTGGCATATATCGTCTTTAGATATCACAATGGTTGCCAACATTTTAAGGCTACATCAGAAAACGTGACAGACGGATGTACCTAGATTATCGGGAGAGTTCTAACATTACAAATTATTTATTTGGTATATTGCGTTCCGCAGGAGCTTGTGGCATTTAGTGAGAAACATGATATTCAACTGCTGACACATGCCGATCCAAAAGGTACGTGAATAAACGAAAAGTAAAGTAAGCTATAATATTAGAAGTACAGTGGAAATTTTATTAACCACGCTTAAGGTCTCGTGCCCCTCAGTAGAGTGTCAGTGGCTCTCTAGTCCTCTTAGTTCTCTGTTTCTTACAAGTGGTTTTTGTAGTTCTCGTGCTGCTTGTAGATGTTGTGGTTGTTTGTTTGCCGTGATTCTCGTTTACCCAACATAAATAACCAGAACCTAACGTGGAGAACCACAGCGACAACGGGACCCTTGACAACCTTAAGAACTAGAGAATCGCAAGAACCACATGAAGACAATACAAGACAATCCAAGACAATAAGAGCAAAGAGAACCACAACGACGACGAGGGAACCAACAGAACGATATGGACCACAAGAAAGAGGGAACTGGCCATGACATCCAAGATAACCAAGAGAAGCACTGGAACCACGAGAAACATGAAAACCATGTTTCAGGGGCGGATCTAGGGGGAGGGCGCAGGAGGAGCGCACCGCTCCCTGAGATGGAGCCTTCTTCGTATTCGCTTTTAAAAGTTGTTTACCTCACTAGTCAGTTACGCCATTCCTTAGTGGTGCACCCCCTCCTAAGAAAAATCCTGGATCCGCCCTTTTGACTGGAACCAGAAAACCACAAGGGCCAGTGAAGTACCTTGGGAAGAACAATGACGTGACTCAGTACATGTATCATGACAACCAAGCCTGGACAACCAAGATAGCCTCAAAAACCACAGGAACCGAGTGAAGAACTACGGAAACCAGACAAACACGAGAAATACAAAAAACGGAGAACCATGGACTGCTAGTTAAAATTTTTCTGAATTCCGGGTATCAGCGAGCCATCTACACCAAATGTAAACTATGTTGCAATAATGGAATTGATAAATAGATAAATAGATTTCTTCAAATTCATTTTAAATCGAAAAGATATCAAGTGGTATTCTCTTTTACAAACTTTCCGCAGACATCCTGACCAAAGAGAGTCTGCAAGAAGTGCTGACAGAAGGCTGTGAAAATGTACCGGTCCAAGGTTGGAGGCCCGTGTGGGTCCTCAGGTATTCCGTGCTTGTAAAGTGCCGTGGAGTTATCAAAAATAAAGGGTACGTTGTAAACAATGGCTTTTTTTTTTTTTTTTTAGCAATTTTGGCATACTTTTGACTTTATCTAACAGTCCTATTTCGTTTGTTCCACTTCAGGTACATAGTCAGTTGCGAGCAAGATTAAATGGCCCCTTCTGGATAACTTCATGTTTAATACACTCTCACGCCAAGTCACAGACACTTGTATTTTGTCATCTGATTGTACTGCCTTGATGGTGACTCCAACACTACATGTCGCACAATCGTAATACTCACTCCACGATTTACTCCACGAATAATTGTGTTTCATTCATATAGGGCAACACAGAACTGTTATTTCATTTACTATGAGTAAAGGGGAAGGTGTAACTTAGGAAATTTTTACAATGTGCGCTTGTTTAATACTTAAAAAAATAACGAGTGTGAAGATTTAAGACCCTTGATCGGTAGGTAATGTACGAAACTGGTGAATAACATTGATCACTGAAACTCTGGATAGGGTGGTTGTAAATTATCACTATAATTGTTGCTTCGTGTATTCTAAGCGGTAAGACTATGATGAACGGTATTTTTTTTAGCAATAGAACAACTCAACAGTCTTTAATTACTTACACATAAATAGCAACGCAGTGAACTAACCAAACCGAAGGTGATGTAAATTTGACTTTGTAGATTATTTGTATTTTCGTTTTGGTGCTGTACAGAACGTGTGACGCTATATCGAGACATAATTGTTATTTTGATACAATTTGTTGGTTTATTTATGGGGAAAATAAAAACTGTAGGTAAGAGGTGTAATGGATAATGGTAAGAACTTTAAATAGTGCATTGTTTATCTCTGTAAATGTTTTACTATCTCAACCTTACATCACTACTTTCTTAAAGACTTTTATACAGCACGCATGAAAACACGGGAGATAAATATTCAGCTTTAAACAAACTGTTAACTTTTGTGCGTATTTGTTGATTTATTTGTCAGTTTTTTTCGTGTTACTGGTTTGCCCAGTTTTCTTCAACAGTTTGCTCACACATGGAATCGTTCCTGGAAACGAGTGAAGTCGTCTGATTTTACGTACGTTTTCCACTTTAAAACAAAATAAAAGGCTTTTCATACTACATGTACGCGAGTCCATGATGGTGTCCATGAGTATATCAAGATGCAGTGAGCAAACCTTTTGTTGGCAATTTAAGCTGTAAATTGCCTCTCGCAAACAAGGCGGTTGGAGGTTGACGAAATTGGCGATGTCACAAGCATTTGTTTCTTCCTCCTTCATACCTTGCACCCGTTTCCGCTACAATCTGAGGATCTCTTGAGGATCTCTAAAACAGGTTAAGGGCATTATAATGATCTTATGTGATCGATATTTCATCATAGCATAAACACAAACCTTTTATTTCTACTTAAGCACATGCTATATTACTGTATTAACATATTATTAAGGATTTTTCACTCATTTTTTCCAATATTTGTATAGTATCCAGCAGTATATCCGGCTTACATAACCAACAAGCAAAACGTACTTTCTAATGGATTTTTTGTCATGTCTGAAAATGGGATATCACTTTAACAGCATTATATACGGACATTATTTGCGCAGCAAGATACATCATTACCTCGAAGCTAATAACAGTTTTCGTTTACCGTCGTGGCGAGAAAAGAGAATTATTTGTTGGCTGCTGCCTGTTCTCCGCCCCAGATCCCTTATAATCATTATTCGATGACTCCATTTTTTTCTGCCATTCCTGCCTATACCTGTCACGCAGGCTATGTTTTAATTTACGACCCTCTTAATTGCTAAAAACAAAATTTTCGTCGTTTAATTTTATATTGTAGCGAAGCGATTGCAAGAGGGTCATTGTTTCTTCCAGTGATTATGAACAGCAGTACCATTGCCGCAGTATCGCAGGAAGCTTTTCCCGGTTCCAGGGAATTCATAGACGTAGAAATTTTTACACCGACGGACCAAAATTTGTTGTTTGAAGTAACAGCAATTACCGAGCCAGTGAAAACAGACTTCTCTGAGCACTGCGCCGTCGGAATGAGCAGGATGACCGTCTTTCAGCCAGCCAGTTGCGTGGGTGCCACAGTGATACAACTTGACGCATTTATCCGCCATCTCAAGTCCTATCGAGACAAGAAAGGTCATAAGAATGGAAGTCCGGGGGAGGTACTCGGTATATCTTTGGGTGGGGGTGTGCCTCTGGGCCACTGAAATCCTTACCTATACTAGACCATGATCAGCTTGATTTTGCAACCCTATTCTAGACTAGGCACTTACTAACCCCTACTCTATCCCCGACTGTCTATTTTGAATACAGAAACTTTATCACTATCATAGCCCAACTAGCCTGCGAACAGGTTCCCGGCGAGGACGGAAAAAAATTCCGGCGAGCGCGAAACAGAAGAATTCGGAGAGCAAAGTGATCGGGGCGGGAACAGCCTGCGAACAGGCTCCCGGCGGGAACGGAAAGTCACCTCCGAGTTTAATTTCTATCAAAGAACCCAGGATAAAGCTAGCTAGCTCCTGGTCTAGATTAAATGTTTATACACTGGCCACTTCTCCGTTAAATGATACCCCATTCTAGATCAAAATTGCCAGATTTCTATACCCTATCCCAGACTAAACCTCCTGAAAACAATACCCTTCACAGCAACACATACCCATATAGCTTATATCTGGGAGTAACCCCCCGCCCCCGCCCCCTTCGGGAATGGAAGCAGCATAATGAGCGGATTGTCGACAAATGCTGCAAATTTTATTGTTGTAGAACATTATATTGTAAGAAAAGAGGCTTAAGTAATTAAGCGACGCGAAACACAAAGCAAGTTCTTTTTTAGTTCTCATTGGAACACGAAAACAGTTTTTGAACATACTGCAATTGTAAATAGAGCCAAACTCTTCAAAGCGGGGGAGGGGGGGGGGGGCATATTTTAGAGCCAAATCTAAACAGAGGCCCATGGGTTATGAAGGAGCGTACCACTAGAAGACTTTAATGACATCTAAGGAGGCTTATTCTGGGGATATGCGGGGGGGGGGGGGGGTATAACAAGGCTAGTTACTTACCCGCTTCATCTTTAAACCTGTACCATCCAGGAGTAAGTCCAATGTCAGTCAGTGATAGAAAAGGGTCATAAAATCCCTCTGCTCTGTTCATAGCGTCTAGCACGCCGTGATTCTTGCACTCGTGGGGAGCTGCATATTCAAGATGATAAACGTATTAGGAGCCAGTCAGCCCGTCTGTTTGTCTGTCCTCTCTCAATCAGCCAAAACGTTTTGTGTCAGTCAGTCAGTCAGTGATCCGGCAGCTAGTCAGCCCTATTAAGTGGGCAACTGTCATTGGCACGTCAGTCAGTCAGTCAGTCAGTCAGCCAGCCAGCCATTCAGTCAGTCAGTCAGACGGTCAGTTATTCTGCAATTCCGTGAATACGTGAATTAGCATCTCAGTCAGTTAGTGTGTCAGTCAGGCAGTCACCCACTAAGTCGACCATCCCGTCAGTCATGTGGTCGCCAAATCTGTTTTTCGGTAAGCCAGTAAGTAAGTGAATAAGCATATTGAAATCAGTCAGTTACTATGTCAGTCAGAGATTCAGTCAGTCAGGTAGTCAGTCAGACAGCCAGTGAGCCAGTGGAAAAGTCATAATCAGTGATCACTCCAGTAGCTGCTAGCACTTACCTTCCACAATACTGGAGCTAGTTTCTTTGACGGCGTCCCCGCAATACCTCAGCGGACACTTGGGTGGAGGCTTCAATTGGTATACCATGAAATTACCGCAATTCCTGACATTAATAAATATCCACTCCTTACAGCACTCTCCTTCAAGATGAAAGCACACTCGTCGGCTCACCCTCCCATCCTGGGGCAAAGGATGGTCGCCGTCCAGCCAGCCAGGACCGTAGGCCCCGCAGTGAAACTTGGCCACACATTTCGTGGGCATCATGCGTCCAGCCTGCTCCGTAAACCTGTACCAGCCGGGCTGTAACTGGTTATCACATCTCTCGACTTTAAAGTCGTAGTAGGTGATACTACGATATTCGCTGGTTAATTTAGTATACTGGGTGCATTCGTCAGCGTCGACAGCAGCTGCAGAGGGGAAAGATTAAGGATGACAACCAGAATTAACACAAGGAACAAGAAAAAAAAAAAAAGCCGGAAAAAGGATGCTAAGTTTGAATCGTATCTTCTGGTGGTGACTGAGTGTCCGTTCGTGTACTTCACTATAGCACTTGCAAAACAAAATTCTGAAATTACTAGACTTGTGCGTAAAAAAGCGAAATGTTACCAGAATAATTAAGCAGTGGAAATTTACGCATGACGAATTTAGTCTAAAATAGTCTGCAGAATCGATCGAGTCTAAAAGAAATCTAAACGTGAAATGTGCGCTAGGGATATGCAGGGACTGAACCTATACGGACCCCTATACGCTTGGACACCCATGGCAGTCATTTAGACTATGTAGCTTTCAGTGGATGCACCTTCCATTCGGTGGCATTGAGACAATCATAAGTGTTCACTTATTTTTAGTTAACCATATTCTTGTGTTATTTACTGCATAGTAAGAAAAATGATAAGGACAAATGATACGGGTGATTGATTACGATCACGCGGTTAGTGTTGTCATAAATTACTGAGAACAAAAGAATTATTATGTCTACTTTTTAGAAATGAAACTGATCATAGCCATTTCCACTTGATATTCCAGTAAACACAGTAGGACACTCACATTAGAAAAATGGCTTTCCCCCTGAAAATGTGTTGGACTGATTTCAGCTCAGCCCTGTCTGCGAGCAGTACGTTGCTCGACATTCTTTCTGTGGTTTCTATTTTGTTTATCAACTTTAAACTGATCGACCCACGCCTGCAGTTATGTGCTTTACGGACGCATTAATTACATGTCCCGCCTCGTAAAGACTCTCAAGACAAGACCGTTACCTAGATGGCGCAAGATATTCGTCAAGAATTAAGTCGGTTGATTAAAGTTACTTTTATCCTCAGCCCTCTCTGCAAGTATTATACTCTACACTCTTTCTATAGTTTAAATTTTCTATGCACTTTGAATCGACGCCTGCATTTATGTGCTAGATAGATGGCTTCATTTCCCGCCTTGTAAAGAATACATCCGTTACCAAGTTCTCGCAGAATATTCGACAAGAATTTTACTGCTGAAGTCGACTCGACCTGCACAAACTTGACAGAAATCCATGTGACGCTTTTGAGTCGAGAGACAAAGAAGAAGCTTAGCTTTATACAGAGAATGCTTTAGCGCTTCCTTAGCTTTGTAGGCTTACTAGTACGATCAACACGTCATTGATAAGTATTATGTTCTTAAGAAAATATAACAGACTAGAGAAATATGAATTTCAGTAACAAATTACCTGCCACATACAGAACACAAAGCAAGGTACTTTGCAGACGTGCTAAGAATCCAGCGACATGTAAAACGGAACGCTTCATAGTTTCAAACATAAACAACCTCTATCACTATTCTGTATATACGTTTATAGGAAAATCGTTACACTTGATCAAACATTCGTTAAAAAACTGCATTGCAAATTGTAGTCAAACAAACGCGCGAGAAATTAAGGGTGAACTCGACCGTGCATATTATAACATTGGTTTTTGACGATGTTTAGTTACTTTGTTGGACAAGTTGAGTGTCGTATACTTCAGATAAAACACTGATAATGCCCTACTTTCTATCTTCTTTTTTTCCTAAATATCTTGCGAACTTAAGGCGTGAAACATCCTGAATATAAACTGATGTTTTGGCGCCAAAGTATTTTTAGGCAAAACTATTGTTCTCTCCTGTAATGTATTCCTTTTTGCGTCCTTTGTCCATTTGCAATCAGACAACAGACTTCTACATTGAAGTGTTTAGACTATGTACGAAGAATAAAATCAAAATGCGATGTGTATATCGCCAGACACCAGACAATCTGACTATTAGTATTTTATGTTTTCATGTCAGTATATAATTAATATGCATATATATTATTAGCCTCACAGAATACTTAGAAAACCATATGCAAAAAAGTATAAGGGTAGTAGATTCTCTCACACCCCATTCAGACGTTGTTTTGCTTAATTTTGCTTGTAAGACGTTAAAAAAATAGCACGTAAAATGACTTAGAAAGTGATTTTCAGCTACCATATGTAATACAGCAATCAGTGAAGTTCCTTTTGTAAGCGGAATAATGATCCGTGTCACATGGATAAACAACACGGCTTCATCGTGTTTGTGTGACTCACGTACCTTGGCACAGCACCAAATAACTCATAAAGAACAGCAAGGAAATGCTCCCAACTATGTTGAAGTCTTCCATTAAAAAAAGTCCGCAATTAAAACTTTGAACTTTTCTAAATGGCCTGCAGTGCTCCAGGATGTAACAGTTCAAACGCTCTCAGCTTCCGTGAACCAATGAAGTTCAAGGTTTCAATCGATGTCGTTACCAGGAAAACTGAGGAGTCGTTTTTTCTTAAGTCTTAGCTAGTTTCCTCAGCGACCGACTCTTGCTTCAGTCTGATGGATGACAGAACGCATTCAATTAAAAAAAAAAAAAGAACGGAAATACGTATACATAACTGAACTTAAGTAACTGTTTTCCTTTAGACTTCTGTTTGAAACCCTAGAGACGCATTGCAAACCGAACGTCTTGGAAACCTTGTTGACCTGTTTTGAACATTCTGTTTCTTTTTCAAAGTTAGTTCAGAGTTAGAAGAGTAGTGCAGATCTGCAGTTGAATAAATATTATAAAGTAGTATTTTGTTACTTGTACTTTCAGCGACAGTGAAAGGAAAAAGAAATACAAAGAAAGAAAAAGGTCAAAAAGGGAGGTTAAGGATATAGAGAGCATAAAAAAAAATTAATTGAAATATATCGTTGGTATACAGGAGTAACATTTAACAACGGTAAGTACAAATATGGACTAGGAAAACTATAACTAAATATTTGTCAGTTCAGTCTCCTGTTGTGGTATCCTAGGCAACAAACGTGTATCTAACTGGAATCTGCTACCTACCTACACATAACACTTGCAAATACATTTGTATTGATTCTGTTCACAATAGCAAGACAAATGACAGAATATTGGTTATCTTTCAGAAGGATTAGTTTATCTTAGAACATGGCAAATAACGCTCTCAAGCTATTACTCGTGTCTCTGATAGTTTGCTCATATCTTCAAAGCACTTGGTTGAAATCTTATGAAGGTAACGTACGAACCTCATTAACCATCCCTTACTAGTGCCTTTTAATTTAACGAAGCCAGCCATTTAAGTCCTCTCAAGAAACAGAAACTGTTTTGTTCATGGGAATGTTTTGGCATATAAATTGAGGGTGAAGAAATACCTGGGTTTGTTTTACCTATTTGACGAGCGATGAGGGTAAAGGATGTCCAGGTAACGATTCACAAAACATATTAAGCTATCCATTGGATGATGGCTTCTCCCGGCCGGTAAATAAAGAGAGAATCAAGAAAACGGTAAGCGTTTTTTTTTTTTTTCCTTAAATGTCTAGAGAGTGAAGTATGAAAACGAAGAGTGTCGCAAATTTTTATCACTCTTACAGGTTTATATTAGAACTGAGTAGTATCAGCAGATGGCTGGCTTAGTTTCAGTCACATTTCGTTATTGTTGATGACTTGTGGTGCATGTCGATTCATTAAAATTAAGGTCTTCCAAATTATAATTGTTGTCCATGTTGGTGCATCTAAGTGACTCAATACTGACTTAGCTCAGAGCTCGCAATAACTCAGTTATCATGATGAAAACAATGTTAATCGTACGAAGTTTCTGAATATCAAACGATTTAATCTAATCACAGCTGGATGGACTGTGAGTCGGCAGGTCTATACATTAGGCCTCGGTTTTCAAAGGACGATATATAATAAGTCAAATATAATTCTCGCATTTTGATTGGTTTTTACTTATGATCTATTGAAGGAAAGACGCAGAGATGACGTCATAACACCTTTTTTTGTTTTTGTTTTCCTCAAAAACCTCTTCAGTTTTTCAACTTGAACATTTCGCCGAGTAAATAATATCTAAAAAACATTCAAGTTAAAGCCGTTTAAACTATATGCATTGAGGTTTTCGATCTTGAGATCATAAAAGTTATGATGATCTCAATGTTCAAAAACGTTGAACGTACATAGTTTTTCACAGCTTTTTATTAGCTTAAAAAAATTAATATCTTTTTCAATTGGTTTTCTTCTGTTGCTTTCAATTTCGAGCACGTTCAATTCAAAGGAACGTCAATCTCGGGCTAATAAACTAGTTTGACCTACGACTCGTCCATGGCAGGCAAGTTAAACAGACTGATCCAAACTATCTAGGTCAAAAAAGAAAACCATTGGCTCGCCTTCCAGAGTCACCCTACCTCAGTTCAAAGCGAATGATCTTTCGAAAAAATAATTAAACGATGCTGCTGGCAAACTGTAAAGCAAGACAAGTTTTTTGCATGTAAGTCTTTCCAACAAGGGCTTTCTTAAGCTTTAAGCAGTGTCCATTGCTAATCCTGGTTTTGTCCGGCATTTCTTAGATCCTTCACAACAAAAAGACGCAGAAGAAAATAGCTTGAGCTGTGAAGAAAAATGCTTCCCTGATTGTATGACGCATGCCCTCACCGAGTGTGTGGAGGCCTGCCAACGCTTCTGTCCAGTTATATAACCCGTTGTCGCCTATTTACCGAGGTATTCACTTTAGTTGCTAATAACAACGAATTTAGAATCAAATAGAAGCATAATAAAACCCCGAAACGCAGCTACATTCACTATAGCACAAGAAAAGATCAAGGTACTTGCCTTGACCCTCTATCTCTTGCTATAGTACTAATATGTGTCCAGTGTGTTTCACTTCATGAGTGAAATCAGTCCTCGGAGTATCAAATGACTGAACTGTATGACAATCTGTAAAGAAATTTCAATTTGAGAGACCAGTGAAAAGTCGAAGTTAAGTATATAGTCTATAGGCTGCTCCTCGTCTCTCCCATACACCTGCTGAACTAACCTTGTTCCCAGGGCTCCCAATTTTTAGGGGGAAAGCCCTGGGAACGAGGTTACTGCTTAACCTTCTTTTACCTCTGGTGGGATGCCAGGCTCCAAGGCTTTCACTCCCTGTAGTGTCTTTGTCTTGTTTTACGTAAGCTTAAGTATGGTTTTCAAAGTGCATGCAGGCCCGGGTTGTTCGAAAGGATAAATCGCTATCCAGCGGAAAATTGTTGGCAAAAGAAAAAGTACGCCATAGTGATTTATACGGTGGATAGCGTTATCCACCCTTTGAACAATTCAACTGGGCCCGGACTGCCAAATAAAACCACATAAGACACGTACTCAACGGGACCCGACCAAGTCTAGTTCTGGCCCTCTACGTCTGTACCCAACGCTACGCTTTAGGGGGGAGAGCTGAGGGCGTAGCGTTGCGTGACAGAGCTAGAGATGGCCAGAACTGGATTTTATAGGACCCGACTGAAAACGATAAATTATCTCCGAACTCTCATATTCTCCGTATAGTACGAACAAGAACAAATACTCCTTTTCAGAGAACAGTGGAGAGGAGTGAGCAGTGAAAATAAACATTCTGCATCTATTTTAAATCATTTTTCTCGCTCCCTCCACCCTTGACCGTTCCCTTCTCACAAAGCCGTTTTCATGGCAACGAAATGTTTGCGACAGAATTTGTTACGCCCTGGCGAGTGTTTTATTGAACGATTGTAAATAATTGGGGAATCGAATTAGTAAAACGTCAATTCTATTTTCAACTCTTCTGGAGAGGTTTGCTTTTTCTGCCTTACCAAACAGGTATGTCAAGCTGTACGGCATGAACTAAGCAGGGTAGTTTTAGATAGTACTGCAATTTGTACCTACCCCATTTTAAACACGTTTTGCCTTTTAAAGTGGAAATACTTGGGATTCTTCATTCTCCGGGGAATGCTTACTGCAATTTAGTTTTAAGGTCGATAGGAAGGTTTGGCGTCACATGATAGGTCATTCACGTTGATGATCAGTCCAACCTTGATTGTTGCCAGTTTGAAAATTAAAAGAGCTGCTATTCGCCACCTTAAAAATTTGTTGTACCATTTTATTGTTCACACAAAGACAGATTGTCCCGTTTAACGACTTTTGCGTCGAGGAGACAGCATTGGCTTTATTTGCCACGAAATAATTCATTTTGAGCGCCCGAGGTGGCAAATGTATACGATAATTTAGATTGTAACGTTAAGATTTAAACTGACTATAGTACTGATCCGTTTTAAATCTTGTGAAGTGAAGTAATTTTGTCACCCATCGACCAGATCCTGACTGCAGTATGGGCAACACAACAGAAACATTTCACTGCCTCCGAATACAATGTATGCATTTAATTTCTGTTTGCCTTAGTCAATTGTCGGGTTTTGAAGTGGTCTTGTAAACAGAATAAATTTACGGGCTTGCTTGCTAAGTGAGGCAACCCGCCTACGGTCGTAGGAAAATAGCCCGCGTTTATAAGCAATACTACCAACCCCGCCATTACAGGGTGAACGTTCTTGAGGTTAACTTCGTAGAAAGACAAAATGGCGGTTGAACAACGTGTTGCTCTGTTAGCCTTTTTAATTCCACTAGCTGCTTCTGCTGCAACGATTTACTTGATCGACTGTCCATTCCTTGTTCTTTAGAAACCTCTTGCAATTCTTGGCGGCTGCTACCTGGTTTTCGTTCTCGTAGAGAACGGGGACCTTTCTCTAGCCTTGTGCTATCGACGGCAAAGTAGTCGAAGTGGTGGTGTTTACACGGGCTTGAAGCGTCACTTTCACTCTCAATTCTTGGCAGGGCAGAAGAAGTCGGCAAAAACTTGCTTGCCGGGTTTGTAGTCGCGGGCAGATATATATACAGTTGTGGTTTAGAATTTGGTGAACTTTTAGATATAACATGAACACCACTCCGGCTAGGCGGGTTATCCTACCTTGAAACGTTTACATGGTAAAATATGACAACCGTTGAGAGGGCTACGCTATCCGCCAGACCTGGCAACCCGCCTGGGTGGATTACGCCACCTATCAAGTGAAAGTGATCAATACAAGATGAGAGATTATATGGACCTGCGGACCTACCCGGGATGCCCCACCTCCAACTGAAACAGGCCCTAAAGCTTGGGATTCCAAAGAGTGGTCGGGTTAATTAAGTTTCATTTTCAGAAATTTCCTGAGCATACTTTTACGGGACAGAAATAAATGCCCGGATTGGGACGAAAGTAAGGTGGGCTTCCAAACGTTTTTCGTGATTTCTTATAATTCGTTTTTAAATTCAGAATGAGGTGCTCCGTTGTGCTCCTGGCGGTCATGATTTCGCCTTACATGTTCGATCCAGGTGAGCTGCTGTGATAATGTAAAGGAGAGGATATTGGGGCCTATTGAAAAAAAGTACATTAACTAAATGATACTTACTCGAGTGTTTGTCTGAAAACTTACGCAGGCAAATGTAACAATTATGGAGTGTAGCCATGCAGTAAAATGCTTTCGCAGCATTGTCTCATCCCATACAAGCTAAGAGATATTATGTCACACAAAAAATGAGATCTTCGGCTCGCCCACCTTTCGATATGGACGACTACTTACGCTCGCTCGAGTCCCGTCAGACACGTCCATAAATCTAGTTGCAAGGAGGAATGCTTAAAGTTTAGCAACTTGAAGATTAGTGTACAGTCTCAGCTGCAGTCTTTGCACCAAGGATCCGTTGTATTCTAGCAATGTATTAAAGTAGTAGACTTAGAGCCCCTTCAAAGGTCATACGTACATCAATATGATGGAAATTCTCTTTTCGGATTGTCATACACTTCTTTTCACTCAAGTTTTGAAACGTTGATATCCACCACTGGAGTCAAAGACCCCAAGTCGATAATTTTCCTGTTCTAGTTTCATCAGAGCGCTAACATATGCTGGTAGAAAATATTAAATGGCACGAGCTTGAAGCTTTGATAAGAGGGTGGGTCGGGGCTTGGACACATTTATCCTGAAGTAAGACAAGCTTTCTTTGGCCTTTATCTGATCACAATAAGTTTAAACGCCAGGTTGATTCTCCTTCTTTAAAACTCAGTTTCGCTTGTTTGCAGTCTTGTCTCTTCGCTGCCATGTGTGCCTCAGCTATTCGTCGTGGGAGGACTGTGCAAAGTCACAAGATCCTTTAACCTGTGAGCCCGAGGATACGCACTGCCTCCGTCAAATGGTGCATGTCGACATGGGCTTCTTTAACACAACAACGTTCGTGAAGACTTGCGCAACATCTGATAAATGCACACCCGACGCCGTGCGTCGGTGCAAAAACAGCAGTGGTTTTGGGCAGATGGGCATTAAAGATGTGAAATGTGACCTGGAATGCTGCCAAGGAGATTTGTGTTATTAGTAATAGAAAGACGGAGCTAATAAAATATGGATCAGTGAAAATTACTCTCCGGTGGGTAAGTTTCCCCTTTGTTTCCTGGAACCGTGATTTTGATTTTGAGATAAATATCCATCTGTAATCACGCGAAGAAAATGAAGAAGTATGACTGCTTTATCCAAGACACGTACTCCACCCCTTCCACCTTCTCTTGTTCCACACTATTCCCACCTCTCAGTCACCAGCTTATTTCATGTTGCAATATCTGGTTGCTAAGCAACTGATCGCACTACGACAATATTCCGAGCGCTCTTGAGTTGTTCAGTGGTTCATTGGATACTAAAACTCCGACACTTTACGATGGTTTCAACGAAGATTCCCAAACGCTGTTATTGTTCCCGTGATCACGTACTGCACTATAAATGGAGCCAACAAAGGAGACATTTCAATGTTAAACCGTTTTAATCACTTTTAATGGGACTAGTTTTAACTTATGCTGACTGTTAACAGCTTATAAATAAAGGAACTACTACTGCTACCGACAGCTGAACGACATGTCCAGTAGCTGTTTTAAATATCAACCGAAAACGTGACTGAAAAAAAGCATAGGTGTTGGTGAAGAAAGCACTTATTGTCCCGTTCTCTACACTTTTAACCAAAAAGCGTTTAACATACAGCTTGAATTTCACGATGTGATCTAAGTCTTCTTTTTTCGGAACCCTTAGTTCTTAATTAAAATAAAAATATTACCGCTAAAAATAAATATTTCAAGTGTGAGAAATAACATGACCAATTAAAAATAAAATATACATGTACAATCAGCTTAACCAACCTGCAACCTAAATAGGAAGAATTAGTAGTATTATCTCACAAGTAATTATTTCCTGTACAACAAAATTTAAATCAAGAAACTCCTTTTTGAATTTCAACTTCCCTTGCAGAAATCCTGCATGCCGGTATTGTAACAGGAGTTCCAATTGCAAATTTCGTTTCATAATTAGCTTGCAAGCATAGACTACAACCAGTTAGAAATCTGTTGATAAAATTTAGTCATGTAGTTGTTCTTAATTGTTACAAATGATCTTTCACTGAAAAAAGTTTTGTGTAACTTCAGATATTAAACAGCATTACATGTATTCTGTCCCAGCCTCTCACAGTTCAAATTGCCATGTGTAGAATGAGCAAAAACATGTTTATTATGACATCAGTGATGAAGTACTTTATCAGTGTTGTTATTGTTTCATTTCATTTGTAAATACTTGTAATGTTTTGAGGTTTGGCGATGAAAATGAATGTGTACACTACCTAAAAGTAAACACTACTTTCCACCCTTCTCCCCTTTCAGTCACATGACATTTGTAGTAAATATACATACATGTACCACTGAATATATCACTTTGGTTAAAACATAATGCATTTACCCCTTACGTAAACTACACAGTACATACATGTACATGTATGACAGCTTTCAGTTACAAGAGTAATAGAGTACAACTACAGTAACAAGAAAGCTAACTACACAAGTCATATGTATTTAGAACAGTTACTGTATAAGTAAACTACTAAGATCTCCTCGTTAAGAAACAACATCCACTCCATCCACCTCCATGGTCAAGTGTGGTTTCTCTGTACCAAGCAGCGCATCATTGTCAAACTCACCAATGTCTGTGCGATAAACAAATGGAATGTCAGTTATGGGATCCAGGAGTGAGAAGTCCAGGTCATCATAGTTGCGATTTGTGAGTTCTACTGTCCAGAAAGGCTTTTTAACACTAAACTGTCTGCTTTTGAAATGGCGATAGATCAGAAATGCAGTGGTAGCAAGGCAGCCAACTCCAAATGTGGTACAAACAGCGACTATGATTTTCTCCTTTGTTGAAAACCCTGAAGCAAAGTACAGTGTGGTAACAGGAGTTAAAATACATGTACATTGTACAAGAATTATTTGAAAAAAATTAACAGTAACCAACTTCTGCACATGTATACAATAAATTGCACATGTACCAGAAGTGTTTATTATTTCATGCAACCAAAAATACTGTGTACAAGAATGACCCAAGTGAATGATTCATTCATGATGATACCTTTTAAAACCAATGACAATTTAGGTAACAAAAAAGAATTTCATAGAAATGAATGTAACATATAATTCTCAAACTCATGAAAAATTTATCCAGTTTAAAGAAAGGAAAACATATCTGTGATGGGATTTGGATATCTGATCTTACAAAGCATGATACTTTTACAATTTCATTTTTCATTTTCTCTCCACCTTTAGTTTCAATTGAGAAGACATACATGTATGAAACACTTGAGAGTGTGTTTCACCACATTTTCAAACACCTTGAAGTCCATAAAAAATATTCTGAAGCTGTGAGTTGCTTTTTCAACTCTCTCCTCCGAGTTTGGAAAAGTGATAAAACAGTCAATATGTTGTATTTGACATACAACAGATCACATGACCTTCAGCTACATCAGCATGTCCTCAATAACATCATCATGATGTCATTCATTCATTACACTCATAAAGCCATACTTGTGTTGTTCCATGAAATGTCCACACCCCTCCCTGCATGGCTGTGGTTTGAATCCTCCCCCTTCCCACTGTCACCCAAACCCCACACCTCTGGAAATTCCAGTTTAGCCTGAAGTTCAGTCCAGTTTAGATTGGCTTTAGAAACCCTTCTCCATCTTGGAAAGTATAGATCCACAGTAACCTTTCCTGGGTTGGGCATAAAAATTCCCAGGAACCACATGTTAATGCCATTTGTGACACCCTTATATGCAGAAATATTTACAGAATTGTGCATAAACATATGAAAACCTACCAGACTTTTTTGCTTCCACTTTGTCCTTCTCCATGACACAATTCTTAATAAAGGAATTTACATGACGATCATTGCCTGAACATCCCTTGCAGTCCAAACTTGTACCATTATATCGACAGATAAAGCACTTATGATTCCCTTTATCACAAGGATCTTTAAGCTGGCTAGAACCAATATTACACATGCAGGCATTACAAGATCCTTGAAGAGTAGTTTCATTATTATCAAAGCCTGCTGCACAGTTACTACATAGCAAGTTGTCTCTTAAGTTCTCTTTGCACTTGACGCAAGATATCGTTCCATTGTCTAACAGTCTGCATGCAGCTGATGAAACGTTCCTTAGGCATGTTAGGCAGTGGATTCCAAGCTGGTCTGTCAAATCAACTGCAATGAGAGAGAATAAAGCTCATGTTGGTGAATGGCTAAAAAGGAAACATAATTTCAGTGATTCTTCTTCACAGTAGTTAAAATCATCCCTTGGATAACTTCTATTGGGAGTCAAAATGTGTCTGCTGCTACTGGATTTTCACCTATTGCATTTCATATATTAGTAAATTAGTATGCACCTGAATTATATAAATAGGACCATCACTATGCATTTACACTAAAAGTAAATTTTCTCAGTGTGAGTCTTGCAATTAATTTGTATTTTCATGAAGCCCTGAGCATGAGTCAATAACTTATACATTTGTTCAAGTTGCTCAAGTAGTGAGTACGCTGGGAACTAGTAATAACTCAAGAACATCAGCTCCTTGCCTTTTGGTATTTTTTTGTGCGACACAACATTGACAATGAAGAAGATGGGAAAAAACTATGAAAGCAGATATCAAATACATGTATACTTATACAGTGTATGTCTTTTCTTTAATCCTTTAATGTTTTTTGTATTTCAGGCCTTTTTATTCTCCAGGTGCGCTTTGCTTTGCAACATATTGACCAACAATCACTTCTCAACTTGAGAAAAGGTTGCCATATTCTGTTGCCTGAAAATTCACATTTTGCTGAATACTTTATTCATTTCAACAAGGAAATCTACTGTAGTCTGATAATATAATAATAATAAAAATAGTAATAATAATAATATAATAATAATATAATAATAATAATAATAATAATAATAATAATCAAATATTTATCCAGGATAACCCTTCAGTACAAAGTCCTGTTATCAACAGGGTCCTGCTGACTAAGAATTAAAAAGTAATAAATAAAATTATTAAGATATATAAAATAAGATACTGGGGATTGACCTGAAATTGATAAAGAGTTGCCTGCATTATGTCATGAATGGTACTTTTGGGTATCATGCAACCTTTTAAAAGAAAAGCAGGGAGTTATTTACTTCTGTGAGCAAAAATGCAGAACTATAAGTGCCTGGTTCAAGCTTCCATAAGCTTCTTGTTCACTCGGCAAACGTAAACACATCTGGGAACATTTTGGATTGATAGAAATCACAATAATATCACAGTTGACTCACCAGTTACATTTAGTATATGGTCAAATAAACTCTTAGATTTCAAAGGTGGAAAAAAGCACTTAATATGACTGGCCCCAAGGGAAACACCTCAAGGCGAAGCCAGAAAGAGCATTGACTGTCGAGGGAAAACAAAACTCACTGTTTCCTTTGGTGTCAGTCACTTTGCATTATATTAGACCTCCCAACTAAAATACATGTAGCACAAACTGAAAAACTTATTCACTTGACACCAGCAGGCACACAAATCTGACACAGTTTCAAGGTACATGACCTGATCACGTCATATGCAAGTTGAAAATTCCTGTTGCTGTTTGCATAGTGTGTTAGGGAGTCTTTTCTCTGCCCTTGGGACATGTTGAGAGCTAGTGAGTTTTGATCGATGACATCCAAAACATTCTCCTCCAATCAGAAAACGTATTTTAGTTGGGAGGTATAACAAACCCATTAAATGACACTGAATAATCATCATATACCAGTCGGAAAATAATTGAAGTGTCAGATTCAGACATTATGAGCGCTTTTATAACGAGTTAAAATAAAAATAATGAAAATAAATACCTCTACATTAAAGCCATAAAACAACGACTGGGATAATACATTGTAATTTTGATTTGAAGAATCAGTCTCGTGTACATCTACAGGAGCTTACACCTCAGAGAAACGGATCACAGCACAGATACACGCCTTGCAACCATGACTGCAGGGCTCTTTCATGGACCTTAATTAACGCTTCGTTAACATAAATATTGCACGTGAAAGTGAGAGCTAGCCAAGTAATATTACTGGAACATATGCATATTCAACTAGCTTGCTCGCTCTGTCTCAGATTAATTTGCTGAAACGCTCTTAAAACATCGGAAAACACACGATCTAGTCCAAAGAAACGTGCAGCAAAACTTTCCTACCTTTGGCTCCGTCGTCTTGTGCTTTTATCGACGCAGAAAGAATTGTTAAAACGAGTAACCTTACATCCACTTCCATGTCGAGTGGAATCACTGTAGAACCACGCACGTACGAATAAAATGATATTGCGATCGGATCTGCAAACTGATTTTGCACAATTTTACCATAACATGAAAATGTGCCCGAAACAAAGGAACTTTACGCTACTTCTGTTGCAGAGTCAGGCATTTGGCGGAAGAATTCACACAATAGTGCTTCGCTAACAATAATTTTCCCAGGCCTTGAAAGAAAAATTTTTTGGTGAAAGCTTTGTGGCCGCTCTCTCATTGCAATCGTGAGGAAACTGGCACGGGCAAAGATTCGATGACGTCATCTTTCCAACCACAGACCTACCAGCCCTGATACCCTGAGAAAAGCAAACGCACTGAACTACTTGAACCTGTCTCTGATGCCTTGTTCTAGTGTTTGCGTTTTTCTTGATTCGTTACTTTTTTTATTCCAGTGTTTGTTTACAGCCGTCTTCATGGGATCAACTGATTTATCAGGGGCGAATCCAGGATTTTTCTTAGGAGGGAGTGCACCACTGAAGAAATGGCGTAACTGACTGGTGAGGTAAACAACTTCTGAAAGCGAATACGAAGAAGACTTCATCTCGGGGGGGGGGGGGGGGGTGGGGGGAGTTGCGCAAGGGCTGCACCCCGGCTAGATCCGTCCCTGTTTAAATTGCCAGTGAAGTGCCGATTAAGGTGGATTCAGGACGACTTTCGTTTTTGGATAGGACAAATCAAGTCACTGCACTGGCGTATATTGTAATTCTTTCCCAATTTTATTCCACTTCTCTTTATTCAGTTCTCTTTGCGCCACTTACCTTCAGGTCATATATGGTCTGTCCACAGCAGTTTATTTTTTTGCTACGACTTATTTTTCTTCGAGCGTGCCTGTAATCCCACGCGCAGGGTTGACATTTCGCTAAGCTTACGATTTCGACGAACTCAAGATAAAAAAGAGGGTCTATGAACAGGCTAGTTCATATACACCATCATATACTAGTTCATATACGCCACTCTCCAATCAATTTGCGAACCTTACTCACCATAAGTTTCTGATTCAGGTTAATAATATGGCACCCTGCTGACGAGAACAAACAAATAAACATAGAAGAGTCTGTTTAGAGGTTAACGGAAATGTAATTGTCTGTTTTATTTGCAGAAAATTATTTGTTTGTACAACTTCTGATCAGTCTGACATTACTCTCACTGCCAGTTGGCACTGATATACATCTGGCAGAAACTTGTCGAACAATGAAAGCTATTCAGAATCTGCCAACCCACAACCCCTTCAGCCTTGCATGATCAGCATTAAATTTCCCCTCAAAATATCACCAGAATTCAGGCAACCTGACCATGAGAATTTCTCATCTCCATCTCTTCCATGAGTTACATGAAACATTTGTTAACAGTTGAACCTCCACCTTCCTTTAATGGTACCTCTCTACAACAGGCCAGGGGTTTTTCGTCCCAACCGTCTACCAATTTACACACTTTCTTTTCTCAAAACCTTAAAGCAGCCATTTATATTCAACGGAGCTCAGTTGCGATATTTTTAGCTGTGTTGGCCACGTACAAAATTACCTTTAAATTGAAGGGAAACCTAAAATAATAGTTTACTAAGATAGAAAAGCACCAAAGAGATAATAATAAACCATTAAACTCCAAGGATGGTTAAAGACGGAGAAGATTAACGGGGATTACAAATGACCAACTTAAATTATTTCTTTTCAACTGAGAGGCACAAATCGTGACGTAGCTCCTTTAATCTGTCTTTAGAATGGCCGCTGTAGAAGGGTTAAACGTATTTTCTGCAGTTAGCTTCTACTAACCAACAGTTCAATAGGAAAGTGTTTTCAACTACGCATCACTTAATAGCTTGTAAACACGACTACATTTAAACTTCGGTAAGGAGAGGCGTTGTGAGGCGATTTGGATACCAGTTACATGTAGCTACGAGGAAGAGCATCAGACGAGTGTAAATGAATTGTTAACGCAACAGATTCATTTAAGATACTACATATGAAAGGCTCACCAAAACAAAGACGGATAGCTTGGGCCCAAAACTAAATCGAGGAGAGAAACAAATAGCTTATGAAAACTGGGGAGTTAGATACAGAAAACCTAAAATAACTGTTTGGACGACAAACTTATAAAATGTCACTTGCATCAAAAAATGTAAACGGATACTACACTCTAGTAATATTTCGAAAGCTTCAGACGCTTGCAGTCTTTATATGACTTCCGCCGGAAGTAATCTTGTTTTCCCAATTTATAATAGTACCAATAATAGAATCCCATGATTTCCATCGCATATTTAAGCATATTGATTAAGATTCAGTCTGTCAATGAAGTTTTATCATCCGCTTGATAAAGACCCTCCTTCCAACTGACGTGCACAACAAAAACCCGGACGCCTTTCTCTGCCCATGTCCAAAACGTTCTACCTTGGCTTGTAGAAACTTTCACATCCTTAGAAACACTGACAGGACGGCTGTCACGTGAGAATTATGAAATTTAGATGTCACGCAAGGCCTTCTGTCAAAGCTTTTCATATGTCACGCCATCTTGGACACCCTCTTCGCTTTTCGCTCTACTGTGTTTGCTACGGTGCTTCTTTTTTTTTTCGCCTTCTTCGTCCCGACTTCTTCTCCCGTCCTTTCCTTCCTCGCCTTCTCTATGTCGTGATTTTCGCCTCTCTTTGTCCTTTCTTTCGCTATCTTCCCCTTTTTCACCTTTATCCCTGTGCTTTTGTTGCTTTTGTTTACTTTTTGATTTCTCGCCACTCTGTAAACACAGCAAAAACCCTATTTAGAGAGACTTTCCAACATGGTGGAAATTTTGGTGAAAATTTAAAACTACAAGCGTTCCCTATTCGCTTCTCACGAGACGCTCAATACAGGAAAAGGGAGGTTAAGAAACAAAGACTGTAAGAACATTGCCTCAAAACCTTATGTGGAGAGGCATAACTGAAGTGGCTTAATATATCAAAACGTAAATTTATACCTTGTGCTCTTTCTTCTTACGGCTTTTGCTTTCTTCATCTGCACAAAAATGGAGAGACCATTAAATCTCTTAAAATTTAAATATCAGATAAAACCTAAATACCTTATTTTTCCAAAGACAATTCAGTCTCTCCAGAAGATCCCAAGAAACTGGAGAACACACTAATTCTAAGGTATTTCCGAGTCCGTCAACATTTAAGTTTTCCACACATTTCTTATATAATTAAGCACTTATTGAGAAAACACAAACTCCTTTGGCTGTCAGCCTCGTTGTTACCATGGTCTAACGCCACACAAAATATTTGATGAGAAAATCAACAGTGATCGTTGTAACGGTTACACCATTAGTATTTCTTTTCACTTACTTGTATCACCTTTGTCGTCTCCATCCAAACTCATGTCTATTAAAGAACTAGACGCTGAAAAAGAACAGATTCAGAGCAATGTTATTTGGGAGAGATGATTCTACGCAGGTACTAATGCGATAGCAAATTAAGATCATTAACGAACTCGCTGATTGGTTGATTATAGTCGTTTGACCGACTTTTCGTCCGATTTTCATCATCCGCGCCCTAGTTTACGCGGAGTTCCAAAAAATTCAAACCACAATTACTAGATTTTGCTTTAGGTATCTAGGAACACTTTTCAAGATCTTGAAAAAGATCTAAGAAAAACTATACATAGTTAACTATTCAAAGCCGTCCCTTTCAGGCTCGTATAACATTTGGAGAAAAATGGCGACTGCCTTCAAAGAGGCGTAAATTTGAGTAAAAAAAAAAAAAAATGGGGAGTTGGGTGAGGGAGGAAAAATAAAATCCAAAGACGCGGCCTTCAAAATGGAAGAAGTGAGCGTGAAAGGGAGTCGCAAGCGATGAAGATTTAGGCTAGGGAACAGAAGACTTACAAGTTGGGGTTCCCTTTAAAGGTTGATAAGGAGGAAAATAACCGAGGGATTTAGAAAGTACGACGGAATGAATAGCAGATCATCAATTCCTAGGGAGACCAGAAGACTTACAAGTTTGGGTTCCTTTTCTTTGCGGTTGCATTTGCGAAGCCATGAACTTTTCCCACTCATCTACAGGGATAGCAGGTGCAGATGATTGAGTGTCACTTTTCCTGTTGAAGAAATAGACGCAAAAAAAATGCAGGTCAAACCCAGATAAACAAAATTACAAAGTCATTAGATTGCTGAGGGAGTATTAAATGATGAACGTCCTACTTGGTTTACCGACCTTGCCTTATGTTCTTTATGAGCGGCTGATGTGCGAAATGGAATCTGTAGAGTGAATAACAAACACAGTTGTGTTAGATGATGTCGCACACAACACTGCAGCTCAGTTGTTAACTTAAAAGGAACGGGTTACTTACATGGAAATCAAAGATTGGAATATTAAGTCCTCTTATGCATTCTGCTTACGGCTACGATTATTATTCAAGTTGAGCCGCACATAACACAACATCCCTTAGTTGATGACGTACTCTACTCTCATCACAAGTTTGCTTGACAATGTATTAATGTTGAACGGACTCACTGTCGACGTCACGTGCGCCGACATGCGCAGACGCAAGTAGAACGTTGATAATTAGCGCCTTTTGTCAGGAACATTTCTTAACAAAAGGCGCTACTTGGCAGCACTCTAATGGGTCTGCATATGGTGCTTATGCTTATACCACATAAGGCTTATACGCTAGTGAACTTCTCGGACGAACATTATTTTTACTGTTATATGTAATGTACATCCTGATTTTGCGTACTTTTCAATAAAACTAACGTTCACGCAGAAAGAAGCCAACCTGATTCAGGCAATGGAACTAATAGACCGCGAACGAATACCAAAACGCATAATTATATGAATAACATTCTTTTGTTACTATAAAGAAGTATCGGGTTACAATTGACTACAGAAATTTAAACCAAATCACACTAAACCGTACCTTAGGATCTGAATCAGGCGAGTTTAACCAATCATCCACATCTTCAGTTCCGAGACCAAGACCATCAACAGCTGGTTCTTCCGTCATTAACGACTTCACTGGCATTTCAAGTTTCAATTCCACAGTTTCACTTCCCTCGTTATGTTTTTCTTTACCTCTGTCTTCCTCCTTTCTTCTCTTCTCTCTTTCTTTTCTCTCTTCCTCTTGGTTCCGTTTGTATTCCTCGTCCTCCTCTTCTTCACTTGAAGTTAACTCAACATTCAGAGCTGCAGATGGTTTCTTTGGTGTTCTTAACTGTTCTTTGCTGTTTGATTCTTCATTTACGTGGTTTGCGATTACAGGAGTAGTGGGTTCGTCCTCGGAGTCTATATCCTCGGCGAATCCTGCCACCATTGGGTTTCTTCCATCACTGTCACTACAGCAACACACAAAGAAATGTTTGAAAAAGTGAGCCCGCGCTATCGTGATTACATGTACCAAATTTGGTGCTACTAGTGTCAGTCATGCGCTTTTCTTCATCATGCCAATCCCACGGTTAAAATGCAAAGCGCAAACTTGTAAACGATGAGAAGCGCGAGAAAAATCACTTGCCGTCTTGGGTAAAGATCTGACTGACCGAAAACAACGATGTGTTCAATCTGATTGGTTACGACAAGCTACTCGAGTATTTTTGACTACTGACAGAAACCGTTACGAGCAAAAACAAAGGAAGTAACTGTACATCATGCATTGAATTCCATCTTTATGTCTTAATTTTTCTAGAAATCCAGATTTTGGAAATGTCATCCTGCCTTACCTATCACTATCTTCGCTGACGCTTAGTTCCACTTCAACTGGAGCTGTTTGCTTCTTATCTGCAGGTTTATTCGCTCGTTTTTTGCCGCGTGAGCTTGCTTCCTCGTCTAAAAACCCCGCGTCCAGTTCGTCCTCTGGCACAAACTCGTCAATGTTAGTGGTAGAATGCGACAAACCATTTTGAGGTAGAACTGTATAAATTATCAAAAATAAATAAAGTTAATGTCTGATTGTTTGTTTGTTTGTTTGTTTAAATAAGGAATACATGCGCTAAGTGAGCGGACACAGTAAAATAGAGTGGCTTTCAATTGAGTGTCGTAAAACCAAAACCAAACCAATAACTTACCAATTACGTCAGACTACTCAGCCAATCTCAAACCGTAGTAAAACCAAAATCGAAACCAAAGTAATTGCCTGATCACTTTCGACACTCAATTAAAAACCGCTCTATAGGCGAAACTTTGCTGACGTCATTGTTTACATTTTTCCATATTAACATACGACTTTGCGCATAGAAGGCATCAAGCTAGACACGATTTTACTAGAAAAACTTACAGAGCTTGTGAAAATTAGTAAGTGGTGAAATGTTTGGCTCTTTGGGTGTAATATTCGAGGAGAAATTGGCTTTCAAAAACATCAAAATTTCTGTGTAGCAAAAGCTAATGAGCTCATACATTCTTTGTAACATTTTGAGCCTTCAAACCCTCGTCGCACAAAAAGTATTCAATACACCGCGCTCAAATTCCTTGGGAAAGTTAATCGTGCTGTGCTCTTTCAATATTCAGTATTAATCTCTTTGTAGCTCCATCAGAAACTGTATCGCTTATGGTAATGAGGCAAATATTGTAAACAAAGATTCTCCTATAATATGAAAACTTGGTTACAACATAATTATCAGAATCTCAGCTGGTGGGGGTGGGGGTGGGGGGGAGTGGAAGAGTGCAGACAGTGAAGGAAATATGACCTGCTAAACGATAAAACGATCAAATGGACGTCTGGTGTTAATTCTATCGTAGATGAGTATCTACAGTACGTAAACCGTTTGGTAGTCTAGGACAATGTTCGTTAGACCGAAAAGCCACATCTCCAGTGACGAACGCATGCTAAGCATTACCACTGTCTCCATCAAAGAAGAAATCAATTAAAAAAACAAAACAAAACAAAACAAGAAAGACATGGGAGAGTGATATGTATGTTCGTAAAACTGTACCTTCTTGATTGGCGTCTTGGCCTGTTGCTGAGGGCGTTCTCCGTAATGGTCTCTCTTTACGTGATCTTCCATCGTTCGCGGAACTGCCATTACGAGATTTAGCTACCAAAATCAAAAGACAAAAAGAAGCGATGAATGGTGAGAAGAGTAGTATCAAATACTCTGACAAACGCATTTTGGAAATTTCAGTTCCCCCCGAGTTTCGGCTCTGCGGGATAACCTCAAAACTCGATCATAATTGCGAACATTTTTTCAGATGTATTGGAAAGTAATGGTACACATTGGCCGTTTCACTTGCTGAGAAGTTTGTAAAATCAGGGGAAATTTTAGTGATGCGGTTACTGTAATCACCCAGCATTTTGACCTCTATAAGTTGCTAGTACTACTCTAAGCTCAGCCCGACAAAAGCCCATTTATGTACACTGTTGTCTTCCCATCTTATCTTAGACGCTCTTTACCGTAAATATAAAGGGGCCACTTCTTAAATTTCTACCGGCTTCGTGTATTTATAGAAAGGCCATCACCCATAACATTACAGCTGTATGATAATGTTTTAACGTATGCACCTTCTGTGTCAACATCTGAGGGGGTGGTAGATGAAGTATTTTGCTGACCTTCCCCTTCTGCGACGGTGGCCGCGGAAGCAGCAGCTTTCTTGGCTTCGTGATCCCTTCTCCTTTTGTCCAGCAAATTTACAAATCTATGGGTGAAAACACTAACCTTACAAACCAGGCAGGGACGGCAAAGAGAAATTTCAAGTTTTGGGCCCGGAGGAGGGGGAAGGTTAGCCTGCGAACGCAGACGTATTTCCGGTTGTCGCTTGTCTCCGCCGAAAATAGCGTCTGCGAACCCGAGCCAGGAAACGATCTCTGTGACGTAATGACTTCTGTTTCTCCTTGGCCAATCAGATTCTATGATAGAATGAAACTCGAGTGCTCCTCGCAGCGAATACCTCGCGCAGTAGTTCTGGGGTTACTTGAGCTAAACTGTGATTGGCTTAAAATTCCTACGTCACAGAAATCGTTTCCTTGCTCGGGTTTGCAGACGTTATTTTCGGCGGAGACAAGCGACAGCCGGAAATACGTCTGCGTTCGCAGGCTAGGGGAAGGTGAAAACCTCCAAGTCTGTAGATGGACAGTAGAGGGGAGACCTTTCAGGTTTCCCGGTAGTCCACGGGTGCACGCTAGTGAGTCGGACAGCCGGTGCCATTTTGGCGGGAAAACAACGTGGCAGCCGCCTTCGTCATTATTTGTAATTACAAGTTTAAATGCCGTTAGTGACAAAACAAGGACTGATTTTAAAGCTCTTAAAAAGTAGGTACAACTGTAAGTTTGTGCTTTTACAATAACAAAAAGGTGCATAATCACTGATCCCTAGTAAACTCTACATTATGTGGCTCAAAGAGAGAAACCTTTTTGGGATATAAGAACTTACGCTAGTCTTAACTAGGCATTTTCGTTCAAAACCTAACCAAGTCCTTGGAAGGCTTTTAAATCAATCAGTGACACAACTCACTTCTCATAGTCTTGTTCTTCTGTTTCCTTGTGAATCTGAAGCTCTTCAAGGGTTGACTACAACAACAGTAACACGGTTGACGTCACACTGGTTACCAAGTAGAGGTAAATGATTGATTATCATGTTAGATAAATGTGTGCTTTTAACTAGCCTTGAATTTGCTAAGGTCTTTTGTACCACGGCGGAGTACAGTGAACAGCTGGAAATTTTAGGTAGAATTTTGGCGATAGTATTTTATTCGGAGCATGTCGAAACGAAGCATATCATTGTGAAACTACTCATGATAATTTAAACATACTCTCAGGAACGCAACTTAGAGTAAAGCGATAAGATTTCGCTTCTGAACCGCATACTATCAATAATTTCGATGGCACCGAAAATGGCTGAGGCTGATTAGGGTCCTGTAGGAAAATTATCTATTACATGTACTATAGATTAGTGTGTCATGTAAATTTACAACTTAAAATACTTTTTTCATGTAGCTGGATAACACCGTAGCTGATTTTAATAAAGAAAAAATAAACTAATTCACATATAAATTGTACCTCCATGTCTTCTGCATTGACTTGCAACTGCTTTAGAAGAGTTTCTCTCTGTTCAGGCGAAGAAATCATCAAAGCATTAAACAAGGTGGCATTGACAAAGAAAACTGGAAAACAGCTTTGGTATCTTATTACAAACTTCTGCACACGTTTGTTTGTGCTTGCTCCTACATATAACTGACTATCCATTAAAAAGTGTAAAGTTATCAAGCAATAATATAAGGTTACTTTTATACATGCATTGTATTTAAGAAATACATGTAGAAAACATGTACCGTGTTTCTAATTAATGTAGAAAACATGTACCGTGTTTCTATCGACACAAACACAGAGAACATGTTTTAAATTTCTTTTGGAAAATACTGCAATGGAAAAAAAAAAGAAAAAAAAAACCTTAACTGTTTAATTTGAAATCATAATGTACTAAATACTCTTTGCTCACGCCATCATTTCATCAAGAGCTTGTACTAGTACTGTGTTTCTACCGAGTTTTAGTATAAATCCGCCGCTACTCACTACTCACTATCTATTCTGTGATAGATAGTGAGCTACTTTCTAAAATTACTGCATGTGCTAGAAACTAACCTGTAATAATAAAAAGGGCAAATTAAGAAACTTGTGAATGTACTTGAGTCCAAAGCCATTTTTCATGGATGTCTCAGCATAGTGTACAGGTGGAGATCTATCAGGTCTGATACAAAAGCCAACTTACATCACAAGAAGAACAACAGTATAATATCGAACAATCTGGCCAAAATGTCTACAGCTGTATGCCTGTAGGTCTGATGTAAAAGCCAACTTACATGTACATCACAAGAACAACAAAGTACAATATCACACAATGTGACCAAAATGTCTACAGCTGTATGTCTGATTATTACATTTTACGAACACAAAGGTGGGGAGTAACATGGCATTGTAGAAGCTATGTTGAATATATTTACGGGCAACTTATTTCATACATCAAGTTCAATCAAGCTGATATAAACCAAAATTTGAATTAATCTTCTTTAAAGGTATCTAGTTCAGCATTTTTCTTCAAGCAGTACATAAGTGCACAAGTAACGTCATTAATCTCTGTATGATAGAGTGTGTAAGACTGACTTGCCTCTCCAGATGTTGAATGAATGCAACAACTTCATCTTTTGGGACTAACCGATGTTCTCCCATGTCACGATGGTTTGCCTGAGAGAAACAAGGGATGAATATAACATATAATCAATGTCATGTACACTACATTGACACAATAATAAGCACTGAATCACTATTTATTAAATTTTCGTACCAAGAAAGGTATTTTTTCTGATAATAACAGTACGTGCCTATGTTGTAGATTAAACTGGATCTCAGGTCAAAATGATGTCAAACTAGTTTGATTTGTATTAAATCTGGAACAAAGGAACATACAAATCATTTACTAGTTTAAAGTCATTTTGACCGGAAATTCATTTTAAACTACAACATCTATATAGACAATGAAGCAAAAATCTTTGACACTTTTTCCAGCTGAAAAAGTGTTTTTAAAAAAATTCAATTTTTAAAATTTCCATACACTTACCAGGACGAGGACAGGTATATGAGGTGGTACTTTTGGCAACTCTCTTTCAATGTATTTAAATGTCCTACCAACAAATTCAAAAACTTTATTTGCTTAACCATGGCCTGGGATATTAAATTCAAATTTGGTAGCCTTATTAAAGGCTATCACTTTGCAGTTATTGACAAAATAATCACTCAATTATCAACATAAGATATTACATTTTAAAATTTGTCATTGTTTTGCTCTTTGCTTCTAATCTATAGATATGTATAATCTTAAAGTTACCACCTATCACAACTATTGTACTAAACAATTGCATACATTTGTACATGTACAGTATCTTGATCTAAAATGGGTTTAGCTTAAATTTTAATCCTGATTTTAAAACAAGGTCCTGAATAATGACAGTGTACAAGCATGGAACTAGCTCTGAGTCCTCGGTGGTTCTTTAAGACTTGGATTTTAGCTATTGTTTGATAATTTTTATTCCAACATCACTAACCATGGTTTCGTGATATCCATAGTCATCAACACACCATGAGCTCCTTTATACACATCTACAAACTCTGCATCTAAAACTGTAGCAGCTTTTTCACCCTGAAATGTTAAACATGGCTTGTTACTGAAGTGTAAGGTACTGCTAAATTTGTTTGGACTCGCAGACATATGGTACAGATATTACATATCATTGAAATTCATAGTGTATACATTCTGTACATGTACATAAATGCAATGTCAACATCAGTGCTCACTGCCACACACTTGCAGCTGAAATCCTATCTTCTACTACAGTGAGTGAGCCCAGCTCACAGAAAGTTAGGGCACAAATAATGATAAAGAAAAGAAAATATGACACAGTCGCAGGTACATGTACAAGTAAAAGGATGAGCTGAAAAAGATGTTCACCCAGCAAAAAGGCCTGTCATTGTTAAAAAACAGTGTAGCATGCAGTAACTCTGTAAACAAAAACATAGTTCAGAGACATTGCAAGTCAACTCACTTTACATTGTAAAAATAATGTTAAACACGTCATTTTTTTTTGTATTTTATTGTTTTTATTTGTAAGTTGTGCAATGGACAAGCAAAGAGATATTATAATGCTAGTTTTACAATTTTACATTAAAAAGGGATACACACACAAAAAAAAGAAGAAAAAGAAAAAGAAAACACATCAAACACATCATGCTAAAAATCATCTTTTCAATGCCACTTAAGACAGAGGTTTCCGACCCCCAGTAAATGTCCTGCCAAGATACCAGGCTAGTATACTTTAATCATAAAGAAAGTTTTAATAATTATGTGGTGTACATTGAAGAGTTTTTAAATTGTATGAACCAATCAATATAATTAAGCATCTTCAATTAGATGGCTTCTTATGGCTAGCTAGATGCATCCAGAAATTTATTAATATGATAGTTATTGATTTATTGACTGATTGGTTAATTTAGGTAGTGATTCAATGCGAAAAGCCTGTTTGCATACTAAATGATTCATCGATTGATTGATTTCAAGATTGATTGATTGATTCATGTTTGTTTGACTCAGTTTGTTTAAACAACATTGATATTAAAAATTAATAAGAATCACAGGCTAAAATACAACAACAATGTAGTACAAAAGTTATAGAATGGCAGACAATTGATTAATGGTTAAGTCACATTCAAAGTTAGACCTCTAAGAATTCATCATCAATTGTCAATAGAAAACCACCATCAATGGAGTGCTAAAAGCAAGAGAGTAAAAGAAGATGAAAGTCAGAGAGTTAGAAAGAATGCGAGTCATCTTGAGCCGTTAAAGGGCTGTATGCTTAACCATTCAGTGTACAGTACCATGCTAACAAGATGCATATCAAGAGAGCCGAGGCAATGATGTCTTGCAACAAATGAGATGAGAGGTGGTAGCTTACATGCACTTTTGAGTGGTACATGTACTCTCGTGCAAAAGAAAGAGAGCAAATCTTCACACAAACCTATCAGGACTCATACATGTACATGTAGGTCTGGAAAAAAGCTTCTGCTGTATGTACATGTACCATTTAGCACAATGCACACTTTTTTTTTTATCAGTCCAGAACAATCAAGGGTGAGGGACACTAAATGCAAGCCATTTACAATTTTACTAGTATTAAAGTACAGAACTGCGTTAAAATAAAAGTTACCACCTTGCAAGACAAGAGCCATATCTCACAAAACAATAATATTCTAAATTATCAAGAAACATGATTCTAGTATCAAGCAACAAGACACTTGGACAAGACGAGACCTCGTGATAACATCCAACATACAATAATTATTATTCATACATGAATGAGAGCTCAAACTTCTCTCATTAATAGCTTAAGACTGTGTTTGATAACATTTACTGAGAAGTTTCAAGATTATTCTGTATATCACGTGGTAAATGTAACAAGATGTACAAACTGTACATGTACGTACAGTCATAATTTGCAATATTGTTTCCTACTTAATACCCTTAAACACACTAATCATAAGTGACTCTTCAAACATCAATGGTCTACAAGAATGAAAAAGCAAAAATTACAGCTGTAGCCTGTTACTGGGAGGATTTTCAAAACAATCAACTGAACCATGTGCGAGTATTTACTGTACCTCAGCTTTAGTATCATTCTCTAATTTGAGACTATTCTGGGACTTTTTACTCCTCCCTGTATAGAAAAAGTCAGAGGTTAAAAAGGCAGTATTACATGTAAAATTAGACATTATCATCACCGTCATCATCATCATCATCACCATAATCATCATAGATTGTTTATTTACCTGACAAAAGTATTATTAAATTATTGGAAAGTATCATCGATTTAAACAAGTTCAGGAGACATCCAGAAAGTCATGATGCCACCTCGTTTGTCAATTACATCTTTTTAATTATACATGTAAGCTATGTATGTGTGGCTAGGCCAATTCAGTAATTACTTCTGGGTCATTAAAAATCATCTTTTTCATAAAGCTTTGCAACAGCTTGTTGAACCAGTGATATATTTACATGCAGGTACATGTACCAGTCAGAGTTCCAAATTTTACCTGACATAAAAGTCAGTATTTTGCTTAAGATTAATTTATAAAACAGTCTGTGGTACTGACTACCGGTATACTACATGTAACTATACAGTATGCTCTTACCCTTGTCTACCACATCCCAGACTTCTACTTTCACAACATCATCAGTGGCTAGTAAAAAATTCATTAGAGAAAATACCAAAATACACATCTTGCCAGTAATTGATTGATCAAGATCAATCAATCAATTATTAGCACTAGTTACATATATCTACTACAAACACGGACAGTGAGAAAGATCAATAAATTACGACCCTGGATAATTTGATGGCCATGGTAGAAGAGGAAAAGTTGTATGAATTGATCACAAGGTTGATCAGTTTTGTACAAAACCTTTGGGTTAATTAAAGGCAAACTATCTCCTAGTGCATGTATAGACTGAGAGCCTTTGGACTTGCTACAACTTGCTGCAGAAAGTCGGGTATTTTTGTTGTTTCACAAGGTAAGGCCGAGGCAGAGTGTGAGGTTGTCTGATGCTACATGTACTGGCCCAATAGCTTAGTTGCAAAAGGCTTCATATGCACTGTACTTTCTGTAGTGTACATATATGCACAAAACATGTTATCAGATAGATAACCATGTCCCTATGTACTGTAACATCTATTTCTAACTGTCCTGTAGTTAATAATTATAGCTGTGTTGAAATTTAGTACATAGGTGTATACATTATAACTAGCAGCTACGCAACTAAACAAATGCACAAAGCAACTAACAAAACTCAAAACAAAGCAAGTAATGTTTGGCATTAGATATGGATCTAATAAACAGAGAACCTCTCAGCTGATGACCACAGGTTTGAGCACTAATGAAGGTTTAAATTTTATTTTATCAAAATTATAAAATCCAGCTCAAATGTTCAAATACAACTTAATAGCTACATGTACTTACAAAATTATACAAAGCACTGTCAGTTACTCACTTCTATAATTCCAGTGTATACTTGCAACCTAGGGAACGGAAAACAGGCAGTTCTTTCACTAAAGAATTACATTGTAAATTGCATCACTAGAGACGCATGACTGTGCATGTGGCTTAAATTCTACTTGATTCAAGAAGGTTTTCAATCGGTAATGTGGTGGAGGCACCATTGTGCAGCTAAGCGTGCTGGACTACAGTCTACTGATTGACTGGTCTGAGATTGAGCCATGACTGGGTAAGACGTTATACTCTCACAGTGTAAATGTACACAACTGTAAATGGGTCCTGGCAAATGGGTCCTGGCAAATCAAATACTGAGGATAACCCTGCTATGGACTAGTATCCCATCCAAGGGAGAGTACAAATATGTCTGGTTGTTTCATTCTTTAAAAGGAGACCACAACTACAGTACCGCTCAGGTACAGGCATGATAGGCCCTTGTCTCAAATACTGACTTGTTTGCTGTGTGTTGATGCACAGTGCATACACCTGAAAAGTTCAGTGCACATGTACAGTGTATATTTAACACAATAAATGTAAAAATTACACTTGTAAACTCTAAGCTAACATGCTTTTCCAAAACTCTTCATTTCCTGTTAGCAATCAACATCTCATATTTTGATCCACTTTCTGCCTGGTTTCCCACACTACATACATGTACATGTATAATTATGTACCCTTCATAAACCCATTTATCTCCTTCACCCTCTTAGTTAGAAACATTTTGTAAAATAAAAAAGAGGTCTCACTCTCACATATCACTCAAAAATTATGAAAATATTTCAAACTCAGGTAGAAACTACATCAGGGTTCATATGGGTCACAGAAAACCTGGAAATTCATAGAATTTACTATAAATTTCCAGGCCAGGAAAGTCTTAGAATTTAAGTGTACGTCATGGAAAGACATGGAAAAGCAATATGCTTTCTGAAAATAAAAAGGCAAAAAGACAGAAGATTGAAAAAATCAACAGATGAGTCTGAAACAGGCTTTAATTTCAGTACAAATAGTCACAAGGACACATTTTATCCATTATAATGCTGGAAAATATGTTACATAAATGATTGTTTTGATACTACTGTGAGAATAGCTACTTAACTTTGGTCATGGAAAACTCAGAAAGGTCTTGGAAAGACATGGAAATTTGAAAGCTCAAAAGAGTATGAACCCTGTTCATGTACATGTAAATTGTTCTCTGTCACTACTGCACTTACTAGTACATGACTTGTACAATAGGAGTGGTTGTAATAGAATTCATAAGTCACTCTATTGTGGGTATACTGTAGATGTACATGTAGTAGCAAAAAAGCACCAAAAAATAGAAACAATTAGATTATAAGCCAAGATTTCTATCGCATGATAGTTGGTCAACGAGGACGCAGCCTGAGTCAACTATCACGCATAGAAATCGAGAGCAATTAATCTAATTGCTTTAGTATAAATCTACTAGTCATTTAAAACTTTATCTAAATCCTCTACACAGACACTTCGAAAATGCAAAGAAGCAGCCACCAGTTTGTTGACTAGCGCTCACTGCTATGCTACAGAACTGTACTCACTATCTACAACAGAATAGATAGTGAGCAGTGTAGCCAATCAGAGAACACCATTCGTGATAGAATGCTAGTAGATTTATACTAATAATAATTAGTTTCCTCTTGTGAGTATACTGACAGAAATTAATTCAACACATAATACCTGAATTTCATTTGTTGGAATATATTGTTCATTGAATGATTTTCCTTGCAATCTTTGAAACAGGCAGGTTTTTCCAGTATTTCTATCTCCTTTGATCACTATTTTCACTAAAAAATAAAATAAAAACAGAAGTCTTCATTATTACAGTCAAATACTTAGACGCAAAATGAAGATGTGACCATCGCAGTTGTAAGTTCTGCCATTTATTAAGCAAATGCAAATTGAGCCAAAATATATTTTGTTGTTTCACTTGATTCAGTCTTTAATGAATTCACCAATTTATGGAAACTGATTTCGTTTATAAATTATTTTAAACTTCCTCCCTTATCAAAATATGAAAAGATCTAATCCAGCACTAATAATTTTTTTATTTGAATTAGCGATGCCCTGTTTGTCTCATCAGGCAAGTGACAACATGAAAGGCTTGCCTATGAATTTGCATACAAAGGTATCAGTTAATGACCATCAACAACACAACATTTTCCCTCACAACAAGCTTTGTTAACACCCTCCGAACTGCCTGGCCTCTAAATATGAGGGGATTGAGAAATTTAAGAGCATAAAAATATGAAGAGCACGCTATACATGCAAGTGGTTCTTCATATTCACAACCATTAACTACAGCTGTATAACAATATTGGAGAAGTCCTGCCAAATCTGCCTGTCACATGATGCCACCCTTGTAATTGTATGTGCAAGATGAGTTCAGAACATTTACAATGTAAATTTAGGAACACAAGTTTAAAATAAAGAAAAGAAAGGTTTTGTCATCTAGGACAAGCAGATTTTCCTGCCAGGTAGGTAACTTTCATTGTCACTTGCCTGATGAGTGCAGACCCAAGCAAGTTATCTACCAGCTAAATAAAAAAAAGTAAACTACAGAGTTGCATGGGGCAAGTAAAAGTTGAGAGCTGCTTGTCTGAAGAGCAAGCTGGAATTCAAGGTTTTTTCCCCCCCCAAGCCCTGGTTGGACTTTACATGTCATAATATGTTATGGCTGTGAACCAGTCCCTTAGTCATTCCCGTGACATGAAATATACAGGTAGAGATGCACATGTGTATTCTACGTCCAGGTTAATCTGCAGTACATGCTACATGGTGTATCAGCCTGATTTGACTCACATTTGCTAAGATGTTTGGGCAGAAAAAAATCAACCATGACTCTTGAAAACGCTATTGCATTCCGACAAACTTGACAAATCAGACTGATTTTTATGCACATGTTTCAAATAACCCACACAAAAGAATTGGAACAATTGGGCCAGCAGATTCTTTAAAAAAATGTTGCACTGCATGCACATTACTCAAAATTGACATATTGCAGCCTGTAAATTGGTTTGCTGGAAAATGACACCTACTCATGCCAACAAATCACACCTGTAAACTAGCTTATACCCTTCCCCAAGGAGTGTCCAAGGTACATTTTGTTGAAGTTGTACCAGATGGGCTTCAAAAGTGTGATCATCAAGATGCATGTATTGCTAGGCAAAAGCAAGCATGTCAATGAACTTCACCCGGTTTTGAGATGTACAATGAAGGGTGTAAGGGTTGGACTGTCCCACAAGCACTATCCAGATTTATGATGATTTTAGAGATGACATCTAGGTGATCAACCCAGCAAAAAAGCTTTATGTAGCACCAAGAGTGAAAACATATCTATAAACTTATATTTAAACATAAAGAGAAAGTTGTTTATAATATTAACCATTTTGTATGGGAGGCATATTTAGCAATAGTAAATTAATAAAGATGCCAGAAAAATATGATGAATTTAAAATCTTCTTGAACAAGCACAAGTTGAATCTGTTATATGTGGCTGTCTTGGCCAAGGATTGAGCTCAATTAAAATTTCAATCACTTGTAACTTGCGCGTGCCCGAGAGATCAACTTCTATAAAAGTCAGCAGAAACTTTTATACTTGAAGCTCACTGTACGATTTGATCTAATTAACTAACAACATACACATCATGGGGTATTCCAATTACTATAAATTAAAAATAACTTACTATTATACTGAATGCCTCGAGCAAACTTTCTTTGTAACGCCTGGCCCATCGCCCGTACTCCCATGGGAGTACTGAGCTTCGAATCTTCATTTCCTCCCTTAGCCCACTTTTTAATCGCGGACAACATTTCCAACCAGTGCGCTAGGAAAAGCTTGTTATACAAATTAGAATCCACTAAAAACAGCAATCCACGCTTTGTGATGAAGGTAAAACATTTCTAGAAGAGAACCTAGAAGATGCTCAAAAATGGCATCGCCGTCAATTTCGTGGTAAAGATGGCGGGAGGCTCGGTTACCCAGCCAAAACATCAATGAACGTTTACTGAGGATCATGGGACATTGCTGTCACACAACACTTCAGTGGCATGATAACAAATGGACTGCCCTGATAGATCCTGATACTTCGAACACTATTTAAAGTGCTTTGCATCTCCGAAGACGTCAATGATTCATTGCTGTTACGTTTTGTTGTGATATGATGCGAGTCGCAAATTGTGTCAAATTTTGTTCGTGGCTTTTTAGAGAAAATCCGCAGACCACTTTGACAATGTTATGACGAATAACAGGACGGACGCATGGAAAAGTGACGTCAATTTGTTTTTTTACGATAACAAATTGTCAAATTGTCTGCCCTCACTCGTTGACGCATCGCATAAATTAAAAATTCATGTGTCTGTCCGCATATTGACAACGAAAATTAGCCAATGAGCGCGCGAGAATTTCTGCAGTTATCGTAAAATTCGTGTGTTGTGAAACGTGAAATCTTATGTTTACTGTCTATTAGTTGTCCATGAAGCCGGTTTGGCCTTTACTGCATTGACCACACCTGACAAAACAAACGGTCTGAGTTGTCTACAATGAGCCTGCATTAAAGGAGACATCAAGACGGTCAAGTCAACTGCAGCCCGGACAGACTTGACAGTGCTATAGCTTTGAGTGTGAAGATTGCTCCCAAAGCATCTCATTTCGGAAACAAATCTATTTTGACTGCCTTGAGGCAGCAAGATTCTGCAAAGTGTGGTCAGATACGAGGAATAGTTGAGACTATTCTGAGCTATTCTAAGTCTCAGTCTCTTCTGCACCTAGCCGCGAAAAAAGGACCCCCTAGAGCATCTTCACAGGTTACTTGATTGTGGTGAGCAGTGGCGGATCTAGAGAAGGGGCTCGGGGGGGGGGCCGTCCCCCCCTTTATTTTGGGTTAAAAAAATAGCAGAAGGAAGAAAAGCCGGCAGACCAACCCCCACCTCCCTTAGCTCAAGGTCTGGATCTACCACTGGTGAGTGCGCTAATTCTGCGTCACCAGACTCAGAAGATAGTAGAAACTCCGCTGATGTTGGCGACGAGGTTTAATGAAGAATAGTGTAGTAGAATTTCTAGTTGAAAGTGGTGCATCTCCTGAGAGTCGAGATGAGAACGGTTTCACTCCATTTCACCTTGCTGTAAGGGCTGGAAAGGTAAGAAATGTACTTCGCTTAGTATAATATAGAGCTTGAAGCTAATGTACTGAACATCAGTTACAACGAAGTATCAGCTATACATATGGCTGCAGAAAATGGTCACGTAGATGTCATCAGCCTTCCACTAGAGCTCAGTCCTGATGTAAAGAAAGTGGCTGCAATTGGGTCGCCTCTACATTTTTTTTTTTTTTTTTTTTTTTTTTGTATTTTATTGATATTTAAATAAGTTTACAAATAAGAATGACAATAAAAATTTGATTCAATTGTTATTGTCGCCTCTACATTATGCTGCCTAAGGAAACCACACAAATGCAGTGAAATTTCTTCTTGAAAAAGGTAGCAATCTATTTCGGAGAACATCTAATTACGAGGATCAAACAGTTCTCCATTTGGCTTCTAGCCTGGATTTGGTCAGTTTTCTTATTGAGCATGGTGCTGGCATCCACGCAAGAGACTATTGGAATCAGACACCGTTACATTCTGCCGCTAAGAATGGTCAGACTGACTCGACGATCAATTATTTATTAGACCAGGATGCTAGCGCAAACGCAGGTGCCTATTCCGATTACAATCAAGGTTACTGGGCTGCTGCTGTCAAGCTATTGATCGAAAGAGGAACCAATTTTCAGTACACCCCGGGGGAAAATGTTTCCTAGTCTCTCGATGACCATTAAATGAGTTTAGCTTCCGAACATGGCTTTACAGATATACTACAATTTCTCCTCGACAGAGGTATACCTGTGGATGTAATAAATGAAGATGGCGAAACAGCCTTGATTGACGCTGCAAGAGCTGAACAATTAATGTAAAACAAATTCCAAATTCCACCTCATGGCATGAGGGAACTCTGTGACGTCCTTTTTGAGTTTGGAGCATTTGTTACTCTTCAGGACCAAAACGGAGAGATGCCACTGCATTTTGCGGCATCGTTTTATACCATTATCGGTACAGTGTGGCTCCTTCAGCATGATGCAGACTGATGGAAGCCCTAGACGCGAATGATCGCACGTCACTCCTCGTAGCTGCCTAGGGAGCGCACAGCAGCAACGCTCAATTGTTGATACAAAATGGCGCTGACGTCCATTTAGTTGACAGCAGGGGCTGGTTACCTTTGCACTTAGCAGCAATACCACCACTATTCGACGTCCGTGCTGCCGAGATTTTGATTGAAAATGGGAGTGATATTACGGCACCTGACAACGATGGAAGAAGTGTCCTTCATCTGGTATTGAAAAACAGAAGGATACAGTTGGGTGAATCTCTGATTCATCGAGGGTGCAACGTTAACGGAAGAGATCCTGACGGAGAAACAATGATTGGAGAATTGCGCAGAGCGCGTGGCTGTGCTTCTGGGAACATTCTTCAGTTTTATCTTGATAATGGAGGTGACAAGCACGCTGTCGATGTACATGGTAGCACCGTCCTTCATTTTGCTGCAGCAAATGGATGTGATCCAGCACTGCTGGGCTATCGCTTAAAACAAGGATTAGAGATCGAGGCAGGAGACAAGAATGGAGAAATACCTCTGCACAGTGCAGCAGCAAAGGCAAATTAGGGGATGATCGAACAGCTAATAGCAAGAGGGGCGGAAGTATCTGCTGTTAACAACAGAGGTCAGACACCACTGCTTGTCATCTTAACTGACTGTTATGGCATGCACAATATCACTGACGTAAGAAGAGCGATTAAAGTGCTATTAAGGTGTGAAAGCGAAATGCGACTTTCAGATAAAGAAGATAACACAGCCTTGCATTTGGCCATTTCACAAGGTCGCAGCCTTCCTCAACTAATTATTGAAAATGGTGGAAATGTCAATGCAGTTGATGGGCACGGTTGTACACCACTTCGGGCTGCTTACACAAGCTTAACTACCTGTACGCTATACCAAAGAAGCAAGCATTCTTTTAAGAGCAGGGGCCAGTGTTCATTGCAAAGATCAGCTGGGGAATACACCCCTTCAGTAGCATTACACGCGCACGTGGCAGCTATGACACTGCCAAGTTACAACTAATCGAGAACGGAAGCGATGTCGACACTACTGATATAAAAGGAAGAACGTGCCTGCACATGGCGAGCTATTTGGGATCTGAAGAAATGTTGCAAAAAGTCATTTTGCATGGGGGAGAAGTTAATGCTGTTGATGAACTGGGTAGTACTCCACTTCATCTTGCCAGTTTGCGGAAGAGAGCTTGGCGGGTGGTAAAGGTTCTTTTGAAGCGTAGCAGTGATCCGAACGCTACAGATTACAAAGGAAGTGCTCCTTTACATGTAGCTTGCTGTTCAGCGGAGCAAAGCAGCGGCGTCGCATTTGATTGATCACAGAAGGTACGGTTTAGATTTGATTTTGTCTTAAAGGCGCTCTCGCCTGGATTTACTTGTCTTTTCGACGTAATGTACCTAGCTTCTCGTCTGACACACACAAATGTTGAAAAGCGAAACTGATATCGAGAGACATGACCGGCACCGGAAACCACGCAAGAAAAACCTGTGGCACTCAGGAAGTGCCACGGAGTCTGCAGCAATATTTGAGCACTTTCCTGGTTTCTTTTGTCACAAATTAACAATTTGCAGAATATTAAAGCCACTAACTCGGAAACGTTTTGGTCTCTCTTACAGACGCAATTAAGGCTAGAAATAAATAAGCCGTTAATGAGAGGCTACACATTTCCCTTCTTTATTTAAACCCTGACAAACATACTGAAAAAAGCAGATGATATTTGTTGAACCGAACTGTGGGTAATTCTAAAAGATACGTTTCACTTTTGCGCTACAGAGGGACAAGTGGCACTACCTGACATTCCATGACATATAGAAAAACCGCGTGGAAGCATAGAATATAACACTTACGATGCTAGAACGCATGCCCCTTACATGTTGGGTTCTACCATGAGGAAAACCACTCAACATTTGTGTGTTATCCCGTATGTAATGTATCCTCCGCCTAATATATAGAAGACACGAACGCTAACTAATCTGCGCCTGCGTTTAGAGCAAATTGGGTTTGTTCTAAAGAGAATAGTACCACAAGGAGAGCACGAGGTTACTTGAAACAAATATATAGCTTTGCGATGTTTACTCCCAACCGACGTAGATGTAACATCTTTTACGCAGGGTACACGTGTACCTTTCCCACCTCACCCCCACCATTAGTCTACTGGAAGCCGGTTTTTTCTCTTAGGGTCACTTAGATAGTGTTCAGTTAGTCATCGCGAACGCAAAAGGGCAGTATGGCGGTGGCCGAGTGGGGAAGAAGGCGTGCCGCGCCCATGTCTCGTCCCATTCCCCTTTACGCTAAAGCGTCATTCCTCATAACCCCTGCTGAATTTAGAGAGGAAAACAGACTGCCAGCAATCTATCCCACCGTTAATTAAACAAACATTAAAGTTTACAGCTTAGCGCTTACGGCAATATAGCTTTATTGCCTCAACGGCAGGCTGACCCTAAAACCATCCCGATAGTGCACTCTATCTGCACTAACAAGTAATTTATATTTAGTTCATATTTACGTTGGACTCTAATGACAGATTCCCCTACCCTTTCATATACCTCAACTTATGAAATCCCTACCCGTTTACATACCTGAAGCCTGAAAAAGGTACCCCTTTCGGTACCCTTCCCTGTGTAGACCATTATAGGGAAAACCCCACCCCCGGGGGTATTTTATTCACCATAACATCGATGGCTTTGACCACTTTACGACAACGGACACATAAATTCCTTTCTAAAGAGTACTTTTATTGTAAAAAAAAACAACAACTTGACTAAAAAACACGATATGTAAAAGTGCCAATAACTGAAATGCTTATTCTTAGAAAAAGTCAACAATTTGCAGTACTTCATGTTCACGGTCTTAACGGGTTGGTCTTCACGCACGAATCGTTCATGTTATCGTTCCTTTTAGGACTTTGAGGCCCATTTCTCTGCAGTCGAGTATTCTGTAGCATATTTCATTTCCATTTTTGGCTCCACAAAGGTATGTTCCGATCAGGTTTGGAATTAAAAACCCATTACGCTTCAAAGGGACAGGACGCCATTTTGAATCTGTCCAAATAGTTGGACATATTCTCGCCTTTGTACTACCCCCCTCCCCCCCCCCCCCAAAAAAAAATACGTACACTGAGACAATGGCGTGACTTTGAACAACGTAACAAACTTGTCGGGGAAGGGGAGGGGGAGATACGGGCGAACGTGTTTAATCCAGGTTAAATGCATAAATTAATTGTCTAACAAAGCGAGTGAGTGATTTTTAATTGAATTTCACCCCCAAACCCTAAACCTCATAGCATGACTTATGTCATACCATGAGGTAAAAAGCGAATCTGTCAAAATAAAGGTCATTCTCGTTCATTGCATATGTCGCTTGACTTGTGTAGAGAAAATGAAGGCAATCCATTTTCCACGAAAATGTGAGTGGTCGGTTCTAACACGGACACGCTCTTAACAACAGGTACAAAAATTTTTATTCATGACAATGACGATGCTTCTTTGTCTGCCAGTCAGCTTTATAGCTCCACACATTACATTCACAAAGCAATCTTAAGATAAAAGTCTTCAATTGAATCAAGGCCGTTAGTAGTACATGTTACATCCAATTAGTATGTGCACACACGCACTCTTATACAGCCCGCGATAATTCTTGAATGGCTTTTAGTGGCTGCGTTAAAGTAGCTTCACAATAATGATTGATTTGAATTGACCGAGGACTCGGTATTCTATAAAAGCCGCTTTCTCAAAGGTGCGACGGTAGCTAACCACAGACAATTTTGAAAATTAGTTCGAGCTACACACCTATCCCTGCGTATGGGTCGTAAATTAAAACAAGAATTCAAAAAAACTGAAACCCAAAGATCAAATTTGTAAACAAGACGTAGTTTATTTCTCCATAGCCACCTTTCTATGAACAGCTGCCCAGCGCCCTTACTGCCCTACATTCAATCAGCGTGACGTCAACACTTCCGGTTAACGAAATTACCACAGCTGATTTCTCAATAATTTCTCAATACTTTCTTAACACAAGAATCGCATCAATTCTACTATTGAAATATTTTGCGGTAACTCAAATTCGTGATGAAAGAGAACACTTTTAATTCTTATCACTGCTGCTTCAGTTAAAACGCTGGCACAGCATAGATTAACTGAATACTGAACTTATTTTTACCTCTCCGCCAGCGGGGGTTCATCCCTTAAACCAACCCTGACAAAAACAAAACTAATCAGTGAGAGAACTGTCTGTTAATTACAATGAGTTAGTGTGTATGAGTTTCTTTTCTGGGCGACAATAGCGTCTTGTTTACACAGCAGATTCTTATTCGAGTCCTGCTAGCGGATGTCATGTTGTCGGAAAATTGAGTAAACCTTCGTTTAGCCAAAAGCCGCGTGTAATAATAAAGGAGTGGGAGAGAAGGTAGAAGAGCTAACTTTACAGCTTAAGTTGTTCAAAACCACGTTCTTTCTGGACGCCGGCCTGGAGACTTTCAGTTGAATATAATTACTTATCAAAAGTAGTCTGCCATATATCTGGCATATCAGTATAGTGTTGAATCGATCCGTATATCTCAATTCATGGTTACTTTAAACAGAAATGAACTTCAAAAAATGCGGTTTTCAAAAACACCTTCAGGCTGTGAATAATTTGTTAGCAGACGGGGTATACGTCTCATTGATTTTGATTGGCAGCTTCACAGTTAGCTTGCCGTGCTTGTTACAGTGACCTTGATTTTTATTCACTAAGAATTCGAAGTCAGGCAAAACGAACGCGAAGCAGGTTCTTCGATAACAAGATGACGCGCTACAAGTCAGCGAGCTTCCTTTCTCTCCTGACTCTCCTGCTATGGCTGTCGTCGGCGGAAGCATCGCATTTTCGTTTTGCCAATATAGCATGGGCTCCGACTCCGGGCTCCAGCAGCAACACGGTAGAGTACTATACCCAACTTTACACCAGCCACTAATTATAAGTAGATGGGCAAAGCCCGTAATGATCATTTAGAATATAGTTATAATGGGATCACTTCATGGAGATACTTTGAACGATTGCTGCTCATTTGTCGAAACGTTTCTAGCAGCAACTTACTAGTTCGCTACTCGTGAATGCTCTTGGATACTAGAGAAGCAAATAAGCATTTTCTACGACCCTTGTGCAAATGTCACTCGAGGTACTTTTATAATCACTGTAACTGCGCGTCTTTTTGTACTCGCAATGAATTACTCTTTATAGTCGCTTCCTTGTTAAACTACCTAAATACTGCGATAGCAGATGGGTGTGGAAGTTTGAAGCTGACTATTTTCAGCAGTTTGCGGCTTGTTTAATGAGCGATTCACATGTACGGCGGAATACTGTTATATTAAATTGATTATTGGTCGGACGCAGTTTGTTTCAAAAACACTTTAGAAGCTGCCTGTGCAAATCCTTTTGGCAGAGGCATTGATATAAAGTATGAGCTTTTAGCAAGTTTTGGGCCGATAACTAGGCAGGTGAAACTACGATGGGCTGAATCATGATTTTTGCTGCGCTAATTTGAGAGAATTTTGTGATCGATGTCTGCTTTGTGCCACACATCTTTCTTTCAACAAAATGTGAAGTTTGTATGCGCCAAAAATCAGTGTTACTTTGCCGGAAACAAGTCTTGAACTGTGATCGACAGAGTTCTCTTTGATTTAAACTGCTGAGGCTTCCTTTGATCCCGAATGCTTATGAGTTTCTTCAATAGCTGACATATTTAATTTTCCATCATGGAGTCTGATCTAATTCAAGGTTTAGCATGCCTTTTTTAATAAGCTCTCTCGCATCCTTTTTTACTGGCGTCTGTAGCCGTCCTCAGTACATGTGGCAGGGTATTTTTCAGACTACTCCCTTAGCCAGGGTGTAGGTTCAACAGAGTGGCTGGAGGCCACTCAAAACAAAATCTCACTACCTATATTAAGCAGCCGCTAAGTCTCGTACGCTATTGCGCCTTTCTCTGCTCGCCTCTTAAAGACAAGTACATTCATTGTTTCATATTTCCTTACGTACCAGTACAGGCTAACCCCTTTTCAATGTGTTCAGTATGTTAAAAGTTGCTCACCTACGTTATACATTTTTTCTGGTTTGTTCTTACTCTGTCGCTGGACTGGTATTTTTTTGAGTCTAAGATTTTTTTCCCTCTGCCCATGGCGCTCCCGAAGCATCCTAGCAACGCATTTTCTGAAGATAAGCTCGTTTTCCTCTTCTCAAGTATAATCGTCGCCGACGTAGAGTCACATCCTTCATTGCTTTGACCATTTTTTCAGTTTTAAATGAAAGAAAGCGGAAGGCCGTATCTACATGCATAAGACCCGAGTTTCGTGAGATGGCCGTCGCGGCTGCAGGGTACTCACTACTCGTGACAGTGGAATTTCAACATTCGCGATACTAGTTCGAAGGTCTTGAACTTATGGAACTGCTGTACTTTTAATTGCCAGGAGAGATTTTGGTAGCGATTGTAATTGAACGAGTGCTTTACTATTTTCATCTTGAAAAATTTAGTGATAATATATTGTTCGTGGCTAGTCTTACGCAGCTCGTTTCGTCCCGGCCAAGGGACTCATCAGAGACCTTTCTGCTTGGCAAACTCGTTGGGCATCGCGCTCAAAGTCCCGTTCGCTAACAAAATGATGACGGCAATCTCACCTTATATCGCATAAGGATTCCCGACCGCACAGATCCACGAGTAAAAATTGGCAATAAAGTTAACAGTGCTTGCGATAATACATTGTTTCCCTGAAATAGCCATAAATTAGCGCTTTGTGAGAAGCAAATGTTTCCAAAGCATCATTCCGAAGTTTGTACGATACCAATTCTCGACACTTAGCATATAAACACGCCCACAAGTCTTTCCCGAACGCACAATTAACGAGAGTAAAAATTAGTCGAAACTTTGTAAAAACTACGATTTACTTTCGCAGGTGAACTTTTTTCCCATGTATGCTTTAAATATATCTGTCACAAAATCAATTTAAAGCTTTTCAGAGATAAGTGTCTTTATGCGGCCAGCCTTTGCAAAGGGCGTGTTGCCTCCAAATATTCCACTTAGCTATACATAAATCAACGTCACTAAAGATCACTCAATTAACTGCAATCAGCCAGTAAAATGCATCCCGCTATTAGGAGAAAGAACTTTGTTTATGATGCGCTCTGGAAAGATCTTTGCGATTTCTTTATAGTAGTCCTAATATCACCTAATGTTAGTCATTTTTTTTACGAATAAGATTAATACCAGCTGATAAGATCACTGATAGAACCCTAGATATTTTCTTCAGACTGTGCATGCCACCAAATTCCAACGAAAAATGCCGCTTTGCTCACCCGTTTAATTTGCATTTTCAATGCCTTTGCAACCGCGAAATGTTATCTATTAGCATTGCAGATATTTTCGTTATTATACTTAGCCAACTGTGTCCATTTCTTGGAAAGATTGTTCGCATTCCTGATAATCATCCATATTAACGAGTTATTTGTAGACGCGACTTAATCTAACATAAGTTAGTCCCTTTTTGCTTGCCTCATGTCATGGTTTAATATCAATACTGTGAACTTGGCTGTAAAGTAGACTGCATAATTTACGTTGTCTGAAATGACACGAGTATTGTATTGAAGGATTGCGCGAATTGCACGCGCTACCAAGCACTGTTGCAACTCATGCCTTAGCTATTTAAACAAGGTTGAATTGAACAAGGAGCTCTTTTTACTTTGCCCAGCTGCTTAATTTTAAGTTTTGGTGCCATTGCAACTGCACAATTGTATATAGCAATTATTTCAAATATTTTCCTCTTCACACGCAGCCGACTGTGGCCATTTCTTGGAAACTGAGCGCGTTCGTCCGCCCTTCTGATAATTTATGCAAGTTAATAAGCCAACTTTAGGGGCGATGCGGAAACATACGTGTTTCCTATCACGTTTGAATACTTGACTCTGGCTTTGCACTAAAGTTAGCCTAAAGGAAAGTGGTGGGGGAGTGAATAGATTCACGGACCGACGGATTTGACCTTGAAAAGCCAAAGGATTGCAAAATTTTGTGATAAATTTAAAGGATTTGCGGATCAGTTTCGAATTTTGGCCCTGCCTACCAGTTCGCGCTGATCCATCACACAGCCGAAGCCGCCGGACATGTTGGTGTCCTCTATTTTTCGGTCTTTTTTATTAAAATTGGTTTAAATATCATTTTTCTTCACGAAAAATTCAGCAAATTATAAATTACATTTACCATTTATGCATTGCAGCATTCATGGTAAAATCAACACCAAAACGTTGGCATTTCGCTGCAACACAAAGTAACGTGGATTCAAATGTAGAAAAAAAAAAAAAAAAAAAAAAAAAATAGCGTCGGATCGACTGATTGCTTTGACACTAGCACGGATGGGCGGTTTTGCCTACCCCCATTTACTCCCCTGTAGAGTACTTATTTTATAACACACGAGTAATTGACTGTATTGAATCACTATATATGGATTGCACGCGTGCAATCAAGTACTCCAGTAAGTCATGGCTTGGCTTAACATTTTAAAACTGAACCATAAATCGAAGTGTGTCAAGAGGATTTAGATAAAGTAGATATCCTAAAACAATTAAATTATTCGCTCTCGATTTCCATGCGAGATAGTTCATCACTAAAGTTTCTCCGATTCTTATTGGTTTAAAGTGATCACGTGACGCGATAGTGTTTGTCGGCGGAGAGACACTATCAGCCCATAGTGCCCGTTCGTGAAAAATTTTCTGTAAACCAGCGGGCTTATTAAAAATAAATATCTGAAATTGTATTAAGTGGGTATTTGTTTGTTTTCTTTTTCGAATTTTACATTTTGAAAATAATTCAATATGATTTTTGAACTGGCGCGCGAAAGAAAATTTGGTGGTGAGCAATCAGGCAATAGAGTGTTTCTGTCGAGGAACTATCGGCTGATAGTTGCTCCTTGGAAATTTGATGTTTTTAAAACAAATACGCTAGTTTTAATGAGAACATCAAATTTCCAACGGGCAAATATCAGCCGTTAGTTCCTCGACAGAAACTGTTGTTAAATAGAATCTCTAGCTCATAATCTAACTGTCTATGAATGAATGAATGAATGAATGAATGAATGAATGAATGAATGAATGAATGAATGAATATAATGAATGACAACTTTATTTATTTTCAGTCTTAATATTATATTAGTCTCAGTCTTAATAGCTGATCACAAGTGCTCTACTAATTGGGAAGATACTAATTGGTCTAACAGAAAGACTCTTGAAAGTTTGGCAGAACTCGGAAAAGCTGTGGAACGAAAAAGCTCGAAAAAGCGAACAATCTTTCGAAAAAGCTGTGAAACGAAAAAGCCGGAAAAAGCTGTGGAAGCACGAGCCTGTCGGCTCGTGTTTCCACAGCTTTTTCGAGTTCTCTCAAACTTTCACGAGTCTTTCTATTAACTCGATAGAAACACGGTACATGTTTTCTATTTCTTAAAGGTAGTATCTTGTAATGTATATAGAAAATGTAATCGTCCCTTAAGATCTATTCGCATTGTTCCTGATCATATGAAGAACGCGTTAATACAAGGCTAGTATTGGTTATCATATGCGTAGTTTTATGTATCTTTGGTGTGTGTGATTATTATTTTATTCCAGTGATTATGATGTATTCCAGTGATCGGTGTCTACCATTTTGTCCCAAAGAGACTTTCATTTAATCGGATCTATGAATTTATAAGAGCAAATGTTGCAAAATGAAAAGTGTTCAAGATAGGTCTTGCACAACAATGTACAGAAAGGGTGGGTAGCTTTCAACCAACTCAGTTGATAGATTTTTTTAAACTTATCAACTTATGATCCGTGTCCTTTCTGTGTTAACCTCTCGAGATAGTCAAGACAGGGGGCTTTGAAGGAGAAAGAAGTTAAATTCCCGTGCTTTTTGTGTGCCATCCGGAAACTTTACATTCGCATTTCCATAGCATTGTGAGGTTTCTGGACTTACAATTGGTTTTTACTTTAGATGTTTAATATTTTATAATAACTTAGTGATACTTTTAAAACTGACCGTAAGTTCATTACGTTGTTCTACAATCTAGGTTATCTTTGCATTCCAGTAAGAACTATATTAAAAATTACAGTGAGCGAAGGTAACGTTTACTTAGGTTTTCTGATGATATAAGCGTGCTCAAATTCCTCGTGCACCTCATATGCCAGCAATATTATAGTTTAAGACAAATAAATTAAAGTTTCTCTCAATGAGCTGATAACAGATAATTAAAAATTATTCAAGGTTTTTTCCATTAATTGTTATCAATTTGCTTCATTTTGTTAGGTCACTTTTACCTTTCATCTGGCTTTTCGAAGATCGTACAATTCATATTACTGCGACGAGAATACGAAAAGTCAGAGAACCCTTATTGGAAATGGAGATTCATGGAGAGCAAAATGCAGCGACGCTTCCAATCCACAGTGTAACACAATACGCATTGCATACACTGGATTTTATTGTACTGACTTCAGTAGCACTGAAGATTGGTCCATGGGTCAAAACAATTTCACTTATACTTTTCCATCATACAACTTGGAGTGGACTGTGAGGTATCTCCTCTGATAGACCTTTTTAGCTTGGGCGGTTTGTTTTCCATTTCCAACCCCGTGATATTCTCTAGAGCATTGTTGTTTTGTTTATCTTAGAATTATTCATTCATATACACGCAACAATTTGAAAATTGGTTGGTAGTTTGGTTCAAGTTATGTTTTAGCTCTCAAGTGACATCAGCTTTACACGAGCTGCAGCATCGGAGACTCAAACAGACGAAGCAGAGTTAAATAATTGAAGTCTCAGTGAGCTGACCAGTTGGCTATTCACAAGGCGTAACCGACAAGTTGAACTCAGGGGTCCTGAGAACACATCAAGTCAGTGGCAAGGGGGAGGGCTAGAACCCTGGATATCCTGATTACAAAACCAGAGCCCCAAAAACCACCCAGCTACGCTTCCTATCAGTGATTTGATTTGTGAAAATGGCGGCTCACGAGCCACAGGCCAGCAAAAAAAGTTCAGTTTTTGAGAACTAGTTCTCTATTTGAAATTTATCCAAAGACGCACAGTGCTTTGCTCCTTTGCCACTTCACAGACACTTTTTTCTACTTAAATTTAATTTCACATTTGTTTTCTTTGTCATTTTGTACTT
>NC_138145.1:20572439-20624939 GCF_964199315.1 Orbicella franksi
GTGGACCGTTAATAACGTCGTGATTGTGCGGATGGCTGATGCGCTTACGGCTTTTAATGCAGTATTAAAAGTTGCCGAGGATATATTCGAACCTTGTTAATAGACCTTAGATAAACGTGAGAATCCAAATTTCAGAACCAGGCTGAAAACAGACGAAATATCGTGTTTAGGCTTCAGGACGTGATTTAAAAGTTGCCACACTCGTCTTCGAAATCTCCAATCGAGTACTCAAGATGTTCGAAAAGTACACTGAGCTGTTCTAATCTGTAGCATTTATTTTGGTGAATCGACACTCTGGCGCCCTCCAACGTTTATGATGTGTATTTCTTGTCAAGGCTGGACAGAAATTACAAGGTAGAAAACTAGTAGGTATCGACAATATGAAGAATAAACTTGAATAAATCAAGTGAAAACAAGAGAGAATCTATAGCGCTTCTTGCGTGAATACAACCAGGGACGTCACAGGTCCTCAAACTCGGTTCCAGAGCCCGGGCACAGTTTTGCTCCAAAAAGTCGATTTCAACAACTAAAAAAAGCACTTTCCGTTGGGATTTGACAGAAATAAAGTTCACCATTACTTTAAGCACGTTTGAAGTTATAGATTGGGATAATAAAAGAGAGTACGAAAATTTCGTTTCAGTGGCACTTTAACGGTCTACAAGCTTTGAGTCGAGTACTTCTTTGCACACAGAGGGCATCTTTTTATGATACTAATAAGTGAGAGTTCTTGTGGTAGACAAAATGTATCTTTGAAAATTGTGATCCGCAGCGGGGTTTGCTTTATCGCCGCATACGTATCAGTGTAAACAAATCGGGAATTTCGGTTCTCTTTTACACGTATCTCCCAATTGCGATATTTCACGGCCGATGGATTACTTTGAGTTCTTTAGCACATACTTATGTCTATGATCTTCATTTAATAGTATCCAAGTTCAAAACAATTCGTTAAAACGTCACTAGTTTACACTCCTTTCGAAGGTTTATTAAACAGAATTTAAACTAATTTGCATATATGACCTTTCGCCGCCGACATTGTCACGTACGCTTTCTCTCATTTCCTGAGAACATACCTGTACGGGTCATGGCAGCTTAGTTTACCTTCGCTTAGTTTAAATTCGCTCCCTCATATAAAAGAAGAGGGTTTCCTAAATTGTTGCTGTTGTCATAACTTGTGGGATGTAGCAGATACAACTGGACTAAAGGTCACTGTGGCACAATCTCGTCCGCTGTGAAACTCACAAAGCGTCCGGTTTCCTCGAAGCGAAGCGAAGCGACTCGAAAACTCGAAGCGTTGTTGCTGCGATTCGTGGAGCAGCAGTCCGGATAATATTTTCAAAAGCCGCTTTCTCTTGTTTTCATGTCTTTTTTACTTTATGGGCGTAGATATTGTTTAATCGACTGCTGGCCATTTCACCAAGAGTCCCGATCATTTTGCGATCTAAGAACTCCCACTCGTTTGCTTGCTTACATAAAATATCCAGCAAATATCCAATTAAATAGACTGGAAAGCCCCAGGATCGACTCTCGACCTCTTCATGTCTAAGGCTACTGTTATTATCTGCTTTACAGCTCTGAGATGTCCTTAAGATGTTTTTTGGGGGGCTTCGAACAGTAATCTCTTCTCCCATAATCACTCTAAATTTTCAGCGCGGCATGAGAGTGATACAACCAGTGACGTCACTAGGCTGTTTTGGCCGCGCCAAAACGGCCGCCAATTTCGGGCTTAACCAGCCAACTTCGAACGGCTGAAAAAGCAGTTTTCGCTTACCGTATGCGAAAAAAAAAGTTTGTAGTGTTCCCAAGTAAGGTTGAAACTTTATTAGTAAGCAAAAATCTCACATACAAACATTTCGTTTCAGTGGCACTTTAATTAATCTTGAATCTAATATTCTTGGATATTAAGTGTTATGTACTGTCAATAAGTAAGCGTTCGAATAGCCATAGAGCAGGTAGCTGTTTTTCTGAATGTCCTGGTGTAAAGCATTTCAGGCGGATAAAACACTGGTTCGTGTTAAGATGTTCAAACAACTTGAACCTATGTTAACGTACTTAAACGTGACGGAAGAACCTCCTGACATTAATACACAGTTTGATAAATACGCAGTTTCATAAATATGTTTGGTGGTTAATGCCTTAATCTCTGTCTGATAATATCTGCCATTATGAGGTTCTAAGGCTCGAACCGTTTCCAGCAATCCAAGTTGATATTATTATCCTTATTACACAGCTTAGTCTGCAATATCACTGTGTATTTCTACGAGTCTTGCAATATTTTTGCAAGGCGAGCTCATAAACTATCTAAATCGATCATACAGATAAAGAAACCTCGTTCGTCCGCCTACATCCGACTCGTCCTGCAGCCCAGCAGTTATACAGTTTATAAAGTGGACACACTCTCTCAGTACGTCATTATCGACAGCAACCGCATGGTACTGCACTTTGCCACGCCCAAGGCAGCATTGAGTATGAACGGATCATACGCTATCTTGATAGACCACGGTGCGGTTGTAGGACAAGGCTGTTCGTATGATGGGCCACCCACACCAGGCATCACGTCCGCGAGCGACTGGGGTTTCACTGTAGACGGAGTTTGCCCTGTTGGTTCTTCTCTTGCTCCTCCAGGATTTAAAAGTTGTGTTGGTATGTTGTACGTTATGACTGAGCGTTGATAACATTAATAGAACTGCCAGATTTGAGAATCAAATTCGACTGCGATTTTGTGCTCGTAGTGCAACTAAAGATTGGCTGAAACATTATAGTCCCCCTTTAAAGCCCTTTGTAGTATTCTCCTGGCTTCTCATCCAAATTATCGACACGACATAACGAGCGTTGAAATACTAGAAATCCGTTGTTAGATTATAATTCTAGTCCCTTTTCGCTTTGCTCAGCCGAATAGGAAACATTTCTAGTTTAAATAAAGGACACAAACAATACAACAATATTTGCAGGGAGCCGCCAGCTATCGAGTTCATTCTTATAGAGAAGCAAACTGTAACAAGCTAGAGAATTAATCATTAAGGTGGAATTTTAGACGTTATTTTACACAATGATAATTATAATAAGAATTAATAAATAGCCTCAAGTAAACTAGTCGGTGTCAGATAGTCTGATATTCACAAGGAGTGATTTATAAAGGATCTGATTAATAGAGACTGTTGTTATTCAATACAAGCAAATTTAGCAACGAAAAGAAACACGTCTCACTTCTAGATTATCGTTTTTCTATCCTAAGATTTTTCCCTAATTCCGGAAGGAAAATGTACACAATACTACCTTAGACTTGTTATGTTTAGAGTAATTACGAAATACGAAGCTCTCTCTACTAGATCAGAAATAAATTGTAAAAGATTACTCCCGTAGAAGCATTTGTACGTTTGTAAAGATACAGAAAGAAAGTTGATCTCACAGAAAGCAAATGAGAAGTACTACTAATTTTCTTACCTCTTCGCAGACGTTGATGAATGTGCTAGCCATTCAAGATCTAAGCGTAGTTTGTGGTGGTGGCTAAATCCAATTTCCTCTTCAACAGCTGCATACAGTGGTAAGTTGGGTCCGGCAAGCTACCTTACGCATATACCCTCCAAAAGGATATTGGCATTCTCCAACTGAACTAATTGTCTAAGCGATAATGAAGCGACTATTCTCTTGAAGAGTCCAAATATGAATACCTTATAAAACCATTTAAAGTTTAAAGCATTTTCTTGCTATAGTTTCATCAACGAAACTTTGGCTTTTGATAGTTGTTCTCTCCACTGTGTATGTGAGAAGATCAGGCTTTTTACTTTACGTTGTAAAATTTGTGAGGGACGCTTTTTAACAGTTTGCCTAGAAACTATCCTAGCAACACTCTTCCATTTTTCATTCACAGGCCAAACTGTTTCTTCCAGCTCAGTATCGCCATATTCATCAGGTTTGTAGTATTTATTTTCCTTTTACATAATTAATTGAGAGAAATGGTAAGGAAACTTTCCCTTTACCTTTATTCAACTGAGGGCAGAATTTCTTACGTAGAACTTCGATTTTTGTATTTCGCTTTCTTTATTTGTTACATTTAACGTAATTGATTATTTTTCATTATTTTATTGCAAGGCAGTCTTGAGGTAAATCCGAGCGTTCTGATTGGTTCTATCTTGGTCGGCATTGATTTTAACATAAGGATGGTTTCCATTCAAACGATAATAAGCCGTATATCATCGCAACGAAAGTCATCTAACTGGACCAAATTTCTGGTTGAAAAAAATCCTTATAGCCATTCTTTTCCCTGACAGAAGACGAATTTTTTTTGTTTGTCACAGCAAGAATGGAAGGCCTTTATGGCCAACTTTTCATAACATCGGCCAAAGTGTAAAACTCATTTTCCCATTTTTTTTTCATTATTAGTATAATTTTTTTCTTTCCTCGATGTTCTGACAGAATGCTCCAACCACTCGTACCTGGAAGACGCCGCTAGAGGAATACACTTTTCTGGATACTACGGTTATTACCAGTGCGATAATAATCTTCCATTTGGTTGGTATCGGTTTCGTGGGGCAGCGGGGACTCAGATGGCCACATCATGTGTAGGGTACTATCGATGCGGTACGATGTACCCAGGCTGGTTGAGTGGCTCACATCCCTCTGTAACTGACGGAGCTGTGCATGCTACAGTGTGCTTTGATTGGTATTCTTGCTGTTCTTGGTCTACGAGCATTCGTGTTCGTAACTGCAGTGGATTTTACGTGTACGAACTTGGTCCAACATCATATTGTCATTCACGTTATTGTGGAAATGGAGGAGGTGAGGATACAAAGGAAGACAAGATAAATAAGCGAACAAGCAACCTTGTTAAAACTGTAAATAATACTGCGAACCTAACTAACAAACTCATTTCACAATTACTTTTCACAAAATAGAGATCTGCACCATTATGATACAAGATCTGCTAAATAACTTCACATGGATTATCGCAGAAAAAAAATTACGGGAAATTCTCACTAAAAGCCATAGGTACCAAAATATGCAATGATCTACTTGACGAAGTAAAGAACTCGCACTCATACTATATATATTCAAGATTGAAGGAAAATGAAATTGATCTTGCACAACAACTAATTGCTCGACTGTCTTAATTTGCTATCATTTTTATGGCCCTGTTATTATCAGCTCTCCGTTAGATAGATATAATTTTATAGCGGAAATTATAAAATTGTAATAGAAGATCCCCAAGAAAAGTTTCTAAAAAACTTGCTAGATCTCCTGCCAATAAAATCAATACCATGTAATAACGAGAAATGTAGAAGCAATGGGTCACACAAGAAAAAATTGAAATTGAACATATTAAAATTTAACTTCTAATGTAAATGTATTCGACGTCGTGAAGCACAAGGTACAGCGACTTGTCATTTACAGCCTTATTTACTTATTTCCACAGCGAACTATACAACAAGTATCACAAGTACCACCGTTATATCACCTACACCAGGTATTATGACCTTATTATCAATTCGTTTTTGTTGTCCAGCAAGGCCACTTCTAGATTTCAAAAGAGCTAATTAAAGTGCATCCAAGCCCCCTCCCAAACCATCCCCAGTTTTTTTGGGCTAAAATGAAAATACTTTCTACTTGAAGCATTTCGGACAAAGAGTTTCGAATTTTGTCGAATCTTCGATTTTTTACGCCATTTCGAAGCCGCTCTTGAAGTTTTACCCGACCGCGTTCAAGGAGACTAAGGCAGTGAGGATGATGACGTCTACTCAGGAACCAAACACGTCATTGCCTCAGTCATTTCTCTGCGTTTGCTCGAGACGATAGAACAAGAAACTAATCGTTCTAATATCTATTGAAGATAAAGGGTCCAAATTGTGTTTCAGCAAAATCGTTTCTTTTCCGACGGTAACGGGAGTCAAGGTTAAGTTTCCATTCAGAAGACTCCGAAGCAGTTGAAATAATCTCATATTTTCTTTATATCGTTATGAAAATAAAAGTATATTTTTGTTCTTTTCCGAATTTGCTAGCATCGATAATCCCAACAGCGTCGGCGTCAACCACGCCAGGGTCTTCTTCAGGTAAGACTGAGTTATTTGGGTTATTCTGAATGCACTTGATAGCAAATGAGTTGACAAGAGCAAAACGCATGTGACTTTCAATGTTTTTATTTGAAATATCTTTTTTTCATTTTACTTCTTTGCGATCTAATAGCAACTGAATTTAATATCTACTTGCTTATTTGATTGTGTGGGTTACAACAAACTACACTCTATTTCGATTTGGATTTAATTATCGCAGACTGTTTCTTTTGACTTAGATTAAGAATATTCTTTTTTGATAATCATTGATACTCTTGCGTTGGATGAGCAAATCCTAACTGGTCTCAACGACATTAAAGTTCATCTGTGTGTAAAACATCATTTCTATGATGTGTCATGTACACTATAAGAGAGATGAAGTATTTAATGTTTAATACAAAACCCCAAACATCACACATACCCAAGCAAGCGCACCGTTGCCTTAGCCCTCAGAAAATTCTTACTCACATGTGTGGCCTAATGGTGTCCCTCAACATTAAGGTCCATACTTGTAGTTGTCGTTGCATTTTCTCCACTGAGGGACACTTTTTTAACAGTTTGCCTAGAAACTGTCCTAGCAACACTGTTTCATTTTTCATTCACACACCCAAATTGCATCTTCCAGCTCAGTGTCGCCATATTCATCAGGTTTGTTGTATTTATTTTCCTTTTACATAAGTAATTGAGAGAAATGGTAAGGAAACTTGGCAAAGTTCTTTCTTGTATGTCGTTGTTTGCTGTTTTGGAATCTGACCCAGCGCAAAACCTGACACAAGACAAAAGGTGGTTACGTGTGCTCATACAATTAACCGATAGAAGCATTGCGATTTTGTTATCCATGCATAGGCGATGAGCATAAAACAAAAGATGTGCAGGGTCAAGGGCCTTCCAGCATAAATCTTAGCCTGTTTGTTTGCTTCTTTTATGTTTACCGGCCTTCCTAACCATTTCCCTCTATCAACTATGCCTTCCATGATTATCAATATCAAATTTAAGGTAATTTATAGCCACATTGTAAGCGATCGTGGAAAGATGTGCCGTTTTCTCACTCAAATGGAAATAAGTCGTTAATTGAGCGAAAGATTTCTTGAGCAATTGCAGTTGTTGCCTTTAATTTGTGTCGGATACAATGGAGACAATAGACAACAAGTATTATCTCACTAAAGATTAGATACATCGGCAGATGCAGGCTGGACCCTTAGCGACCCAGGTGCCTGACGCATAAGCACAGGTATTCTGTGAGGTTGCTTTTAAACATTTCCCTTTACCTGTATTCAACTGAGGGCAGAATTTCTTACGTAGAACTTCGATTTTTGCATTTCGCTTTCTTTATTTGTTACATTTAAGGTAATTGATTATTTTTCTCTATTTTATTGTAAGGTCGTCTTGAGGTAAATCCGAGCGTTCTGATTGGTTCTATCTTGGTCGGCATTGATTTTACCATACGGATAGTTTCCATTCAAACAACAATAATAAGCCGTATATTATCACAACGAAAGTCATCTAACCGGACCAAATTTCTGGTTGAAAAAAATTCTTATAGCCATTCTTTTCCCTGACAGAAGACGAATTTTTTTGTTTGTCACAGAAAAAATGGAAGGACTTTATGGCCAACTTTTCATAACATCGGCCAAAGTGTAAAACTCATTTTCCCATAGTTTTATAGGCTTACAAACTCTTTCAAATTTTTTTTTTTTTTCATTATTAGTATAATTTTTTTTTCTTTCCTCGATGTTCTGACAGAATGCTCCAACCACTCATATCTGGAAGACGCCGCTAGAGGAATACACTTTTCTGGATACTACGGTTATTACCAGTGCGATAATAATCTTCCATTTGGTTGGTATCGGTTTCGCGGGGCAGCGGGGACTCAGATGCCCACATCATGTGTAGGGTACTATCGATGCGGTACGCTTTACCCGGGCTGGTTGAGTGGCTCACATCCCTCTGTAACTGACGGAGCTGTGCATGCTACAGTGTGCTTTGATTGGTATTCTTGCTGTTCTTGGTCTACGAGCATTCGTGTTCGTAACTGCAGTGGATTTTACGTGTACGAACTTGGTCCAACATCATACTGCTATTCACGTTATTGTGGAAATGGAGGAGGTGAGGATACAAAGGAAGACAAGATAAATAAGCGAACAAGCAACCTTGTTAAAACTGTAAATAATACTGCGAACATAACTAGCATACTCATTTCACAATTACTTTTTACAAAATAGAGATCTACACCATTATGACACAAGATCTGTTAAATAACTACACAGGGATTATCACAGAAAAAACTTACGGGAAATTCTCGCTAGAAGCCATAAGTACCAAAATATGCAATGATCTACTTGACGAAGTAAAGAACTCGCACTCATACTATATATATTCAAGATTAAAGGAAAATGAAATTGATCTTGCTCAACAACTAATTGCTCGACGGTCTTAATTTTAGTTACATAAAATAACTTACAATGAGTATTATCATTTTTATGGCCATGTTATTATCAGCTCTCCGTTAGATAGATATAATTTTATAGCAGAAATTATAATATTGTAGGAGATGCCCAAGAAAAGTTTGTGAAAACTTGCTGGGATCTCCTGCCAATAAAATCAATACCATGTAATAACGAGAAATGTAAAAGCAATGGGGAAAAAAAATAAAAATAAAAATTTGAACAAATTAAAATTAAACTTGTAATGTAAATGTTCTCGATGTCGTGAAGCACAAGGTACAGCGACTTGTCATTTACAGCCTTATTTGCTTATTTCCACAGCGAACTATACAACAAGTATCACAAGTACCACCGTTATATCACCTACGCCAGGTATTATGACGTTATTATCAATTCGTTTTCGTTGTCCAGCAAGGCCACTTCTAGATTTCAAAATGGCTAATTAAAGTGCATCCAAGCCCCGTCCCCCACTGTCCCCAATTTTTTTGGGTTAAAATGAAAATACTTTCTACTTGAAGCATTTCGGACAAAGAGTTTCGAATTTTGTCGAATCTTCGATTTTTAATGCCATTTCGAGGTCGCTCTTGAAGTTTTACCCGACCGCGTTCAAGGAGACTAAGGCAGCGAGGATGATGATGTCTACTCAGGAACCAAACACGTCATCGTCTCAGTCATTTCTCTGTGTTTGTTGGAGACGATAGAACAAGAAACTAATCGTTCTAATATCTACTGGGGATAAAGGGTCCAAATTGTGTTTCAGCAAAATCGTTTTTTTTTTCCGTAGCTAGAGTCAGGGTTAAGTTGCCATTAAATTCAGAAGACTCCGAAGCGGTTAAAATAATCCCATATTTTCTCTATATCGTCATGGAAAAAAAAGTATAGTTTTGTTCTTTGCCGAATTTGCTAGCATTGATAACCCCAACAGCGTCGGTGTCAACCACGCCAGGGTCTCCTTCAGGTAAGACTGAGTTATTTGGGTTATTCTGAATGCACTAGATACCAAATGAGTTGACAAGAGCAGAACGCATGTGACTTTCAATGTTTTTATTTGAAATCTCTTTCATTTTACTTCTTTGCGATCTAATAGCAACTGAATTTAATATCTACTTGTTTATTTCATCGTGTGGGTTACAACAAACTACACTCTATTCCGATTTGGATTTAATTATCGCAGACTGTTTCTTTTGACTTAGATAAAGAATTTTGTTTTTTGATAATCCTTGATACTCTTGCGTTGGATGAGCAAATCCTAACTGGTCTCAACGACATTAAAGTTCATCTGTGTGTAAAACATCATTTCTATGATGTGTCATGTACACTATAAGAGAGATGAAGTATTTAATGTTTAACACAAAACCCCAAACATCACACATACCCAAGCAAGCGCACCGTTGCCTTAGCCCTCAGAAAATTCTTACTCACATTTGTGGCCTAATGGTGTCCCTCAACATTAAGGTCCATGCTTGTAGTTGTCGTTGCATTTTCTCCACTGTCGAATTAATTATTCGTTCTGTTTCCAGTGAATGGGATACATGCGACTCCTGCTTCAGCGATGCCTTCAAGCTTTTATGCAGCTTCAAGCGTTAATGTCCTGCCCAATCCTTCTCAGTTTGAGCTGCATCTACCTTCAGACTGTGAGCAAATTTGCAGCAACACTTATGGAAGCTACACATGTTCTTGTGTTAATGGATATCAACTGGCCCCTGATGGAAAATCTTGTTTAGGTGAATATCTTGACTTTCACCTTTCATTATGATCCAGAAATCATAGCAGCAAGAAATACAAGTTCGTTTAAAACTGAGACTCAAAAAACAACAACAACAAAAAAAACAATCATAAGTAATTTAAACGTTTTTCTAGAAAGAATTACAAACGCGACAAGCTACCATTCAAGACGATACAGCTCAAAATAAAACGTTTTATTTTTTCCATTAAGGGGGCACGCTAACGAATCATGCAATCTGACTGGACCTTAGTGCGGTCCGGATTTTCCAATCTCTGATCACGCTAACGGGAACGCGCTCTCGATGCGTGTATGGAAAAGGCAAACAGTTACAAAAATTATTTGAGAGAGAGAGAAAAAAATGACTACGTTATATACCGCCGGGCTTAGGGTCAGTCCGTATAGTGAAAAACTGTGACCTCGGGTTTGAAAATATTGTCTGAGGCCGCAGGCTGAGGGCAGCATTTTCAAGAACTCAGACCTCCGTGCCGGCAGATAAAATATTTGTCATGAGTTTACATGTATAAACGAAGCATTCGGACCGCCACGCTTCCTTAATGCCTCAAATACATATCGGCAGCTAACGACTGCATTCTGTTACTTATGTTATGCATGTTCTCTCCGTAGACATCGACGAATGTTCCATCAACAATGGTGGCTGCAGCCATCATTGCTTCAATATCCCTGGGTCATTTTACTGCGGTTGTCCGGAAGGGAGAACTATGGGTGCTAACAATTTGACCTGTGTTGGTAAGCAATGTCACTTAAAATGCGATAACTGAGAACATACCACGGGCGTTGATAATATATGAGGCAAATTGACAGTACTAGTTGACAAATATTTTCATGAGCGGATCAACTATACTATAATTTCAAGCCTTATCTTTGAAAATCTCTTCAGGCTGTTTTCCCCGCGCCATCATACATGTTACAGGTGAATTGACAGAGTGATATCCATAGCTGGCGGTTCTTTCGGAAATTAAAGATGTAAAAAGAGGCTTTTATTCAGTGTCTTTGAGACATTTTATATATAATTGGGAATTTTAAAAATTAATTTTTCAATAGGACGAGTCTATTTGATTAGGATCTTTTTCATAACCTTGTATTTCTTTCTCTCTTTCGCCTCTGTGAAGAGCCTGGCGTGTCCGTTAGCTGTGGTGACAGCAATATGACGGTGTCGTTAGAAAAGAGGACATTCCCTTTCTTTGAAGTTAGTCACCTACACTTGCGTTACTCTTCGTGTAGAGCGACTCAAAATGACACGCATCTGCTGATCAGCACTTCTCTGAATGGCTGCGGAACTTTGGTAAATGAGACCCAAGACGCTCTTATTTTCTGGAATGAAATTCAAGCGGACGCTGTGATCATCGACTACGTTATCACTCGGACACATGACATCAAACTGCCATTTTACTGCAGCTATTCCAGAAGGAAATTACTAAGCTTGAGTTTCACTCCTCAACCCATTTACTTTTTGACAGAAGGTACAGTGTATATGAAACTTTTAACTCATTGCAATTGATATCGTTTCTTTCTTCTAACTCGCAGAAATAATATAAAAAATAATTATACAATCATAAATTATAAATATAATTATAAAATAATTATAAAATAATTACTGAACTGGCAAAGCCGCACACTGTTGCACTATTTATGTAACCGTATTGTTACGTACGAGGTGGCCTTAACTAAAAGCCTGATGGTTTCTAGAGGTCACCTCGCCTCACATTAAAATATTTATAAATACTGTACATTAAGTGAAAAGGCAAAATAAACAGAATGAATGAATGAATGAATGAATGAATGAAAACATCAAATGGCCAGGCCAGTGTTGTTTCCACCCTATACAGTGGGAATTGCCTTAATGGCACGAAAAGACACTAAAGTATAGTCGAAAGCAGCCAAGCTAGTGCCATGGCATCAAGCAAAACAATGACCACGTTTACTCCTGTCCCGACAGCAGATTCTATTGGAGATACACCACGTAGCATTTTGTCAGATTGATTTTGTCAGTTTCCCAGAACCCAGGCCCTTGATCTCGTTGGCGTTTCATTATGCAATTCAATATGTCAGACAAATTTGAACAGTTTGGTTGTAGGTATGCCCGAAATTGTTTGTACTTATTTTAAATTTTATTGTAAGGTGAATTAGACACATTTAACGGCCTAAATGGCAATTATACTCCTAAGAGAAGATTCTAACAGAGATATTAACAAACTTTGTACATTTTTATTTCAGCGGGATACGGCAACCTCACTTTTAAGGTAGACTTTTACAAGAGTTCGTCATTTGACACTCCTTACACCCAGGAGGATTACCCACTGGAAGTCGAACTCAATGATTTTGTGTACATAAGGTACAGTGTGGAGTCCAGCGCTGACCTGACGATAATGGCTGAAACCTGCAAGGCCACTAAGGATGGAAGCTTTTATTCCTGGCCCCAATATACCATTATACAGAATGGGTAAGTAGGATACGAACACAACACTTTGAAAGGGCTTTGTGCTCCCTAAGATAACGTGAAAGAAGCTCCAATAATTATCCTCAATTTTAAATTTTTCTTTCCTTTCGCCAGGAATTTGTCATTTGAAAAAAAAAAAAAAAAAAAAAAAAAAAAGACGCAAGAAACCGGTATAAGATTACGCCGTCTAAGACTTCAATGTTAAAGAGCTGCTTGAATTTGTTTTGAAAGCCTTTGAAGCTGCGACAAATTCTTCTATCCGTGTTAATTTACTTACCTGACCATATTAGTAGGTTCATCTGTATGTGTCAGGTTCCCTTTAACTTCAGAGAAGAACTAATTTCTTGTCTGCACTTGCCAACTTAACACTGATTGAGAACAAAGATCTGATCAGCGATATACTTTCAAGTATTGAAACACCTGCCAGCCGAGGGTCACAGGCCGAACGAACTGGGCGTTAAAAACGAATATACTCGAACATGTGGGAGCAAATCGCGATAATCATGCCTTTGGGACAGTACCCTGAATTTCTCGTGATCGTAGACGTATGTAGATGCAAAGTCATACCCCAGCAAGGGTACAGGGAGCAGTTGAAGTAGTCCAGCCCTTGAGTCAATTTTTAAGACTGCTGCAAAGTATGTATTAAAACCTTTGGTAGATAACCAAAAACGTACGCTACAATATTCTATGTTAACTAAATGTTCATACGAATGTTTCAAATGCATTGTAGATGTCCACGAGATACAACAATGGACTACAGCTACGATACTTTACGAAGCTTCCAAGAATTTAAAATCAAAGCCTTCAGATTCTTCAACGACTATGACACGGTGTACTTCCACTGCGAGTTATTGGCTTGTCATAGATACTCGCCTAACTCCAGGTGAGAAAAAAACAGAATGGTATATCAACTTAATTTTGAATGAATAGTTTGAATCTTTTCCAGGTATGTTTCACTTAAGTTTTAATTACAGCTATAATTTCACTGACAAATCATTATATCATTACTGAGGACAAAACCACACCTGATTATAATAGGTACACATCTGTATTGCATTGGAAAAGAAACGATCAGAGAACGTTGACAATTCTTTTACTGACAAATCATTATCATGGCAAACAAAACCACAAAAGATCACAATAGATAGGTAGACATCTGTATTGCACTAGAAAAGAAACAAAAAGCTAACGTGCGTTGACAGGAACATACTGAAACTTAAAATTGAGGCACAGATAAAGATCACTGATAGCTTTCTCGTGAATAAGTAAAAACATTTCTCCAGGATATGTGGTGCACTTTGTATTCATTTGTGAATTCGTGTCTTCTCCAGCGTGGTGTCTGAAAGACTCGTAGTATAAAATATTATTGTCATTAAATTCTGAAAAAATAGAAACATTTCAGATTATTGAATTTAAATAGGTAGGTGGATGTTAGACTCATTCCAGTAAAGACATGAGGTTAAGTCTTACCGCCGGAGCTAATCCCGGTTTCTGAAGCGCCTAGGAGTATTTTATACCCCCTGGATAAAATGTTAGACCATCGACAAGTTGCAACCCAGCACGAAATTCTGGTTGGAGAGTGTCAAGCGTCTTGCCTTAGAACACAACGCAATGATCCTGGTCTGAACAGTGCAAACTCAGACCACTAAATAACTGCTCGTTGACCTGTAGGCCGCCGCGTCTCCAACCTAGATATAGGGGGTTTCTGAAACTAGTAGGCTGTACTACCTCAGCCCCCTCTTAGGCGTGCAGCAGCTAAATCAGGCATCCAACAATTCACACAGGTGTAGCCAGGGATGTTCAATCGGTAACAAAAGAAAGAAAAGGGATGTGACACGCGATGAAGTAGAGCATGAAGAAAGTACAAACAAGGTCATTTTGACACAAGGTCCACTGGTGTTCAAGAAAGAAGAACAACAATCGGGAGGTAAGTTAAATATGTGTCTTATTGCACAGGGTATGTCAGTAGGTACGTTAAACCTAAAGAAAATGTTCCAGTACCTTGATGTCACTTATTAACTTAATGTACAGCATTCGTGTTACATGGACGTTTGCAAACCAATCAGTGCTATCTGGCTGTAGATATAATTAATACTGGACACATTCTATTCGAATAGACCATTAATGGACTGGGACTAGCGTGCAACTGAGGCTAATGCGGGGAGTCTTATCAACTGCAAGAAACACTAATCTCTTTTTAATGATATTCCCCCACATGAGCCTCCACTGCAAGCTAGGTCCAGTCTACTACCGAGAATACGAATGTGGTCTTTTAAAACTTAAGCCCCCTCTTACTGTGAGCCCTTTCCCCCGGCTATGACACAGTCCTTTAAGGTAATTCCTCTGAAATAAAAGTGACAATAGATTTTTGTTCAAACTTTGTCCACTGAATATTTGTCATATGATAACTTCAATTTTGAAATAAAAAAGGGGGGTGCCCATGCTCATTAAGGAGCAGTGAGGCATTGAAAATGCTCCATTTTGGCATTATTTAATGCTTGTTAGAAGAACGCATTCCCAGTAATTGTAACATTGTGAGCCCAGACTCATAAGAACACGCATTAAACTACAGTCAATACAATGTGTCGGACACAAATAAAAGTTTTAGGTTTGATTCAGACAGAAAGCTAAATCCTTGATTAAAAATTGGAACCAAATTTCTTGACGTGGTTACCGACTGCAAAATAGAAAAGACCACAGTGTATCTGCTATTTTTCTTATTTATTCAATTTTCAGCGATAGAAATTAGATCAGTCTTTTCTCGCGCAAAGCTTCTGATTAGTTGATTACAATGACTGAAAAAAAAAATTGGGGTGCCTGTGCTCGTTGGTGAGCTAGAGCCATTTTTCAACTGACAGAGCTCAATATCAAGGCAAATCCGTCATGTTTTCAAAGTGCGCGAGACTGGTTCTAACTAAGTAACTCTAAATATATATCATTCTATGCGACCTTGTGTGACAAGTTATACTGTTTGTTTCTTGAAATTCCTATCGTAGATACCGATCAAAACAAACAAACCGGAGCACTCATTGGTGGCGTGGCAGCCGCTGGAGGATTTGGTCTGATTGCAATCATAGCCCTAGGCGTTTTATTTGTCAAGTACCGCATTGCCCGACGATTTATGAACAGGAACAAGGTTGGAGATCTTTACACCACTCAAGACCAACAATTGAGCAGAAAAAACGCCTACATACAAGAAGATGACATGATTGATAAGGAAGACACTTTTTAGGGCAACGTGAATACTTCCTTGAGTGTTGTAAGAGCAGATGTAGACGGTACAAGTTTGTCGCATGCAGCGCGCAATGATCGCAGCATGCAAACATAGGCAGTAGAAGTGATATATTTGTGAGTTAAATCCTCTGTCTACATCTGTATTTAAACTAAATGCTCTTACCTTAGGATTGTGAAAAAGAAAATAGAAAAAAAAACCCTCAAAATTTCCAGTTAAACAGTGTCTGATTTTAGCTCATTTTTTCAGGGAGAAAATGAATTTACGCACATCCTCGTAGCATACTGTACAAGTATACCAATCTGCGTGTTCTATATAAACTTAAATTTTACGTCCCTATTATCGTGGTAATATAAGGTAGTGTATGGAGGTTAGGTCCTATAACAAATGTACCACATCATTACCATCATCAGTAACAGCGGTAGCAGCAGGAGGCATCATCATCATCACCATTATCATGAATTCCCGATTTCAAAGTGTACTGAGATAACGAGGTCTCGCTTTAAGGTGTGAAAAGGAGATTACAGAAACTTCTCCAGGAGACTTAGTTTTCAACGAATGCTCTTATTATTTTAAAATAACCAAATGTGATTTTTTATCCATTTTTGATCAAAGACGTCGATTCTTTTAAAATTGATGTGTGGGGTTAGCATTACAACCACATTGGATTCTCTTGCAGTAGTTTAATAAAAGCAAGTATATAGATAAATAAAATTAAGTCAGAATTAACTTATTTTTTAGAGGCTCTATATTAATAATAAGGTCAATATAGTGAGCTTGTTCTAAAATAAATACAAGTTAGTTTTGACTGAATAGAGAGAATCCACCATTTTTGACGCACCAGTTCCCCTGGTCGAAAGGACCCCCCCCCCCCTCCCCTCTTACACCCCACCCACTCCCTCTCTCATTCACACTCTTCGAAACACCCAATTCTCCTTACCACGCCCTCTTCCTCCTGAGTAATCATGACTCTCAGTACGACAAACACACACTGAATTTCAGAACTTATATCTAGTTCATTTTCTTTGTGTGCATTTCGGAATAAAGCTGAGCTTATCTAAATCAGTCCATTTATCTGGCAGCCGCAATCAGTGGCCAATTTGTTTATTGGCCAATAAACATGAACTTATTTCTGATGCGCAGTAACGTATAACCGATCGAACACTTGCATTGACATCAGTGGGACAAATACACATTACCAATTAAGGAGGTTTTGTCTGAGTTTTTTTTAGAGTTTTTTAAGTCCCTTGAACTTGAAAATATCGTCTACGCCACTCGGAATCAATCCTGTGTAGGTTAAAATCAAAGTCTGTGCAACTCGGTATCAGTTATTGTGGGGCCCCTCTAAGTCCAAAACGACCAAATACTTTATTGACTATACACATAACCAGCGCGTGCGATCATCTTTAGCCTGTCCATTTAACTTACAGAAAAGGTCTTTGCAATTTAGTTTCAAGTCCCTAGAACTCGAAAATATTGTTTACACTTTTCGGAATCTAGCCTATCTAGCTCAAAATTAAAGTTTGGGCAGTTCGGTGTCAGCTAATGCCGAGCCCCTTTAAGTCTAAAACGGCCTATATTTTACTCACTATGCACTTACCAAACGCGAGCGATATTCGTTGCCCTGTCGATTTACGTTAAGGGCAAGGTCCATGCAGTTAAGTTTCAAGTCCCTAGAAATCGAAATTATGGTCTGGGTTATTCCGAATCAGGCCTATGTAGGTCAAAATCAAAGTTTGCGCTGCTCGGTATCAGCTGGTGTCGAGCCCCTTTGAGGCTAAAACGAGCCACATTTTACTTACTATGCACATATAGCCAACGTCTGGGAAAATCTTTAGCCTGTCGATTTAACTTAAGGACAAGGTCTTTGCAATTTAGCTTCAAGTCCCTCGAAAACATCGTCTACACTTTTCGGAATCGAGCCTATGTAGGTCAAAATCAAAGTTTGCGCAGCTCGGTATCAGGTAGTGCGGAACCCCTCTTAGTCGATCTAAAACGTGCTATATTTTTTAGACTATGGACATAACCAACGCGTGCAATAATCTTTAGCCTGTCGACTTAACTTAAGAACAAGGTTTTTGCAATTTAGTTTCAAGTCCTTAGAACTCGAGAATATCGTCTACTCTATTCAGAATCAACCTATGAAGGTCAAAATCAAACTCTGCGCAGCTCGATCGTGTCAGCTAGTGTCGAACTCCTGCATTTCTTTGTATTTCGAACATACAAACAGACAAGCCGATTGTATGGGCGCCATGTGGACCAAGACTAGAGAGCATGACTATTTTAATTTGTTGACGCGTTTGCTTGTTTCTTTGACGTTAATATAAATTGTTTTTGAAATTCTAAGGGTGCGTTCCTTCGGGTTGATCAGTGATCCAAGATCACTCAGATCATGGAGCATCAAAGGGACCGATGAATCCACTCTGGTCACGGATTCATCGGTTCTTTTGCTATAGGATGATCCGGGTGATCTTGGATCACTGATCCTGATCCAGATCAACCCAAAGGAACGCACCTTAAGACTTGGCCAGGGAAAATTACATGATTATCGTTACGTCATTGTTTTCGAAAAGCTCCGTTTTCCAAATGCTTTCCGTCCACGCTGACGCAGAGCCAACGTTTTCAGATTCCTCCGGTTTGACGAGCCTTTTCAAATAGCTCCGTTTTCCTAACGGATTAGTGTGGACGGTAACCGTAGGTATAAAGATTTCTCCGGCGTAGTATGTACGAGGCCTGAGACTCTAACTAGGCTAGACTCTGCTGAGAGACTAACTAAGAAACCAGCTCCTCTTGTCAACAATACGATCTAACGTCCCTCTTTAAAGGTTATAATCAGTACCTCCATTAAATCAAGGTCTGAAAGACAAAGGAGAGCAATTTGTTAAGATTGTCATTTACGCCGAGAAAATGCGGAAATCAAATGAACATTTATGTTCAACTGAATTCCTAGAGCTGAATTACCTTACATTGGTCCGTCAGACCCGTTTGGACCCCCATAAAAGCGGTATTTTAACCTCCGAGGGGTACTTTACAAAGTTTTATACGGGGAGGTTCCGTCCCAAGGTCCAAACCTTACGTTTTTTATACCATTTTGACAGAAAAATTACCCCTTTCGTATACCTTTTATCGAGAAAAGGTACTCCGTTCGCATACCTTCTTAAGTATACTGCATCCTTTTCTACTGAAAGCCTTGGAATGAAGTTAACAAACAAAATTCCCAGAAAAAATCAAGCATAATGAAAAGAGATGTTAATCAAAAAACAAGTAATTTATATTCAGTTCATGCTCACGTTGGACTCTAATGACAGATTCCCCTACCCTTTCATACACCTCAACTTATCAAATCTCTACCCTTTTACATATCTGAAGCCTGAAAAAGGTACGGACCCTTTTCGGGCGGAACCTCCCTGTGTAGACCATTATAGGGAATACCCCACCCCACATCGGGCAGGTATTTTACCTCACTATAACATCGACGGCTTTGACCACTTTACGACAACAGACACATAAATTCCTTTCGAAAGAGTACTTTTATTGTGAAAAAATCTTGATTACAAAATATAATATGTAAAAGTGCTAATTGCTGAAATGCTTATGCTTTATACTGGTGATTCTTTTTTTTTTTCTCATTTTCTGCAATAAAACGTCTTCCTCGTAAATGAAAAGCATAATCCAGTTCTTTAAACAAGTAATATAAAAAGGCTATACAATTATGGATTAACACAATGTTAATCATACTGGTCCAGTTAACATTGGTTACTGTGTGATTTCATCTTTGAATAATATATCACTCGATTAAAACCAAGGAATCCTGCAAATAAAAGAAAAAGAAAACGTTGTAAGTGTGTCTAGTGAACCAATCTGCATTTGCAGAATATCTGCCCGAGAATTCCTGAGAACTTGACAGTTCTCTCTTTCCTTTTGTAAGAATGTGTTTTACCAGAGTTTCGAGGTTGACATTTATGAAATTTGAAGAATATTTAAGATTAAACTGGAGTCTGAGATTTTGAAACGAATGTAATTTTCTGTGTTGAAAATTTGCTGAAATACGATACAGTTATATATTTATTATATATTTTCAGCCTAAAATCAACAGAAAAATAAGAATATTCAGCCTCGGCAAGAAAAACAATAATCTTACAAAAGAGTACCGTAAAACGATCAAAGGCCCACATTAATTCTTCGAGCAAGGACAGGAAGAAGCTAATGGTTCATAATTAAGGAATTTGTTACACGCCTGACAATGTTTACAACGGAAAATTCTTCTATAACGGATTGAAAAAACGGAAAGGGAGAACGGCAAACAGTATAAAACAACTCGACCTGGTCCTAACCGGCGCATCACATGCAGTCTTGATAGAACCGAGACAGCTCAAGGATTGCTTTGAAGTAACGTCACCACTTCGTGACACGTAGACAGTCAGACAACACACACACCTCAATTAACGCAACTTATTGGTTCAATCGTCTTAACCCTATTCAGACCAGGTTTTTGAGGGGTCTTCTCAAACCGATGAATGTTGAATTTTTCTTTTTTTTGAAGTGTTTCTGTTGAAACATGTTTGCCATGGACACATCAATCTCTATGAAGCTCTGTGGCGTGCCACATCAAATTATTATTCTACAAGCCTCGTAAAATGTTGTCAAACCCCCCTTTTCCCCTTTCAATGTTGGAAAATGGCAAATTGCAAAATGGAGTCCGCTCAAAGTGTTTTGTCAACATTGCACTGGGGTGGGGAGGGGCAAAATGTGTGAAAACTGTAGACAAATGTTAGATGACATCACGGCAAATGCAAAGGTTACAAACGCAAAGTCGGTGGGGGCATAGGTCCCAGCCCTTCTGGATAAAATTACAAAACCATATCATTGATAGAATACAAACCTCAAATAGTTCGTACTCATGTGTTAACAACGGTTACAGGTCATTCTGCAATAATCTTGGGTGAAGGTGCGAAAATTGTTAGTTGATGCAAAAAGGCGTGGGTTCCTGCAATATCCCATCCTTGCCCACTCAAGACAGAAGGACGACACTGTTTTGTCTTGACAGTCTTCCTGACCTGGCATTGCTGTCGCTTTATAGAAAAAAACTAGTAAATTTTGACAGGGTTGGTGTGTACATTTTTTTTTTGTACACTACTAATTGTCGCGCACATGTTTTTCTTTTATCATTTTCTAGGATATTTCTTAACACTATTTTTCTTTGCCTGAAATTTTTCTTTTGCGAATTCCAACTATGAATTTCTTATTTTACCATGACTGCAGAAATTCTTGCGCGCTCATGGGCTAAATTTTTATCGTCAACTTGAAGCGGACAGACACTAGAATTTATAATTTATAATTTATAATTTATTGACAATTTGTTATCAGTTTTTCATGCGTCTGTCCTGTTATTGATCATGAATTTCCTCATAACATTGTCCACAGCTAGTTTGACAATGTTATGACGAAATTCATTGTCAATAACAGGACCAGTTTTTTCCTATAAAGCGACTGCCCAAGAACCAAGGTATCTTAACGACAATCAACTGTTAGAGTAAAGTGAATAAAGTTTTCATTCAAAGCATCGCCAAGCACCACATATTTCAGATAAAGTTCAGCAAAGAGGTGAGTAGGCGGCTCAGTTGTTTGTTACACTATTTCCGACGACAATCGTTTTGATGTAATCCAATTGCCTGAGCATATATCTATACAATCAACGTTGTTAATTTAAAACATAGCGTTAAAATATAGAGCAAAATCCGTACCATAGTGGAAAACAGTCCAAAAAATTTAAATCTGAAACAAGACAAAGAACAAAGGTGAGTAAACTGGAGGTGTCATCATTTCCTTTGAGTTCAGGCTCGTGACTTTAACCTTCTTTGACCTTGATATAATATCCTATCTGATCTCATAAATATTGTCATAATTTCTAGGTTCCCTCTGGCACTCTCAAAGACATATCTTCTGGACAGGAATGTATTGCAAAATGAAATAAAAAGAAGCAAACTTACCGAAGTTGTCCGCAACACGCTTGGCCAAGCTCGCCGAGTCGGTGTGACCCGTGTCACGCTCATTCACTCTGCTAATTTGTATAGGTAATCATACGGTTTCGAGTTCAATTTGGAATTAATTTGCACGAGTGAGTTTTTCAAAAAGCTGAAATTGCACGAGCCGCTTCGGCGAGTGTAATTTCAGCTTTTTGAAAAACTCACAAGTGCAAATTAACTCCAAATTGAACGAGAAAAACCGTATGATTACTTATTAATAATATAAACATGAAAAAATTCGCGTGGAGGAAGTGCCGGAAGATCTTTCTTGGAGCCATTTTTTCTTATTTGAGAAAACTTTTTTCAAAGTTTCAACACAAAATTTTCGTCATCATTTTACCTGATATCATTTTCTTAGAAAAATTCCTATTATCTTTCAGTCAATCATAATCCAGAATTTTGATGTGTAATTTGCACTGGTGTTACACTTTTTGCACTGATGTTACACTTTTTGCACTGGTGTTACACTTGAACTGCACTGCTCTTAGCCAATCAGAATCGAGTAATTTTTTCATGTGTATTATTAGGCGCCAAATATGATGGTATACGTATTACGTCAGACCCCACATTGACTGATCCATTTCAATCTTGACTTGTCCACTTCGCTGTTGTATTTTTTGCGGTTCGGCGCGCAAACAAGGCTGTTTCGTTTCGTGCCACGCTAAATCACTTTTAATTTCGTTCAATCATTTCTAATTACACTGGACCATTCCTTCTATGACTGAACAGCTCAACATTAAGTTAAGCTATGTGCTGTTTGCACGAATGACTTGACCTCGTACTGCACTATTTGTGTCTGCATTAAATCAGTTGGCACTACACTAAACCACTGGTCGGTGAGTTGAACCATTTCTTGGTGAATTAAATGATTTGTCGATTACTTCAACCGTCCCACCATTAATTACACCATTTTGAAACAGAACACTTGACCGTTTCTTGTCAGACCTGATCATTCTTCGTATCGTAGTCAGATGGATTCTCATTTAAATAAACTGATTCTTATTAGTTTGTTCCATTTTGATATCGGCGACTGAAGCATTTCTAAATTGTCTAAATCATTTACTGTTTCAGTAGACCATTTAACACAAGAAAACCTAACTATTTGTATTTAGACAGTATCGTTTGTCAATCATTTATTCCATTTCGCAAACCATCACTAAACCATTTATGTTTGGTCTGTGCCGTTTAATAATCTTGTATTTTTGGTGGTGACGGCCGCCCATAACTAACCATGGTTTCGTGATATCCATAGTCATCAACACACCATGAGCTCCTTTATACACATCTACAAACTCTGCATCTAAAACTGTAGCAGCTTTTTCACCCTGAAATGTTAAACATGGCTTGTTACTGAAGTGTAAGGTACTGCTAAATTTGTTTGGACTCGCAGACATATGGTACAGATATTACATATCATTGAAATTCATAGTGTATACATTCTGTACATGTACATAAATGCAATGTCAACATCAGTGCTCACTGCCACACACTTGCAGCTGAAATCCTATCTTCTACTACAGTGAGTGAGCCCAGCTCACAGAAAGTTAGGGCACAAATAATGATAAAGAAAAGAAAATATGACACAGTCGCAGGTACATGTACAAGTAAAAGGATGAGCTGAAAAAGATGTTCACCCAGCAAAAAGGCCTGTCATTGTTAAAAAACAGTGTAGCATGCAGTAACTCTGTAAACAAAAACATAGTTCAGAGACATTGCAAGTCAACTCACTTTACATTGTAAAAATAATGTTAAACACGTCATTTTTTTTTGTATTTTATTGTTTTTATTTGTAAGTTGTGCAATGGACAAGCAAAGAGATATTATAATGCTAGTTTTACAATTTTACATTAAAAAGGGATACACACACAAAAAAAAGAAGAAAAAGAAAAAGAAAACACATCAAACACATCATGCTAAAAATCATCTTTTCAATGCCACTTAAGACAGAGGTTTCCGACCCCCAGTAAATGTCCTGCCAAGATACCAGGCTAGTATACTTTAATCATAAAGAAAGTTTTAATAATTATGTGGTGTACATTGAAGAGTTTTTAAATTGTATGAACCAATCAATATAATTAAGCATCTTCAATTAGATGGCTTCTTATGGCTAGCTAGATGCATCCAGAAATTTATTAATATGATAGTTATTGATTTATTGACTGATTGGTTAATTTAGGCAGTGATTCAATGCGAAAAGCCTGTTTGCATACTAAATGATTCATCGATTGATTGATTTCAAGATTGATTGATTGATTCATGTTTGTTTGACTCAGTTTGTTTAAACAACATTGATATTAAAAATTAATAAGAATCACAGGCTAAAATACAACAACAATGTAGTATAAAAGTTATAGAATGGCAGACAATTGATTAATGGTTAAGTCACATTCAAAGTTAGACCTCTAAGAATTCATCATCAATTGTCAATAGAAAACCACCATCAATGGAGTGCTAAAAGCAAGAGAGTAAAAGAAGACGAAAGTCAGAGAGTTAGAAAGAATGCGAGTCATCTTGAGCCGTTAAAGGGCTGTATGCTTAACCATTCAGTGTACAGTACCATGCTAACAAGATGCATATCAAGAGAGACGAGGCAATGATGTCTTGCAACAAATGAGATGAGAGGTGGTAGCTTACATGCACTTTTGAGTGGTACATGTACTCTCGTGCAAAAGAAAGAGAGCAAATCTTCACACAAACCTATCAGGACTCATACATGTACATGTAGATCTGGAAAAAAAGCTTCTGCTGTATGTATATGTACCATTTAGCACAATGCACACTTTTTTTTTTATCAGTCCAGAACAATCAAGGGTGAGGGACACTAAATGCAAGCCATTTACAATTTTACTAGTATTAAAGTACAGAACTGCGTTAAAGTAAAAGTTACCACCTTGCAAGACAAGAGCCATATCTCACAAAACAATAATATTCTAAATTATCAAGAAACATGATTCTAGTATCAAGCAACAAGACACTTGGACAAGACGAGACCTCGTGATAACATCCAACATACAATAATTATTATTCATACATGAATGAGAGCTCAAACTTCTCTCATTAATAGCTTAAGACTGTGTTTGATAACATTTACTGAGAAGTTTCAAGATTATTCTGTATATCACGTGGTAAATGTAACAAGACGTACAAACTGTACATGTACGTACAGTCATAATTTGCAATATTGTTTCCTACTTAATACCCTTAAACACACTAATCATAAGTGACTCTTCAAACATCAATGGTCTACAAGAATGAAAAAGCAAAAATTACAGCTGTAGCCTGTTACTGGGAGGATTTTCAAAACAATCAACTGAACCATGTGCAAGTATTTACTGTACCTCAGCTTTAGTATCATTCTCTAATTTGAGACTATTCTGGGACTTTTTACTCCTCCCTGTATAGAAAAAGTCAGAGGTTAAAAAGGCAGTATTTACCTGTAAAATTAGACATTATCATCACCGTCAGCATCATCATCATCACCATAATCATCATAGATTGTTTATTTACCTTACAAAAGTATATATTAAATTATTGGAAAGTATCATCGATTTAAACAAGTTCAGGAGACATCCAGAAAGTCATGATGCCACCTCGTTTGTCAATTACATCTTTTTAATTATACATGTAAGCTATGTATGTGTGGCTACGCCAATTCAGTAATTACTTCTGGGTCATTAAAAATCATCTTTTTCATAAAGCTTAGCAACAGCTTGTTGAACCAGTGATATATTTACATGCAGGTACATGTACCAGTCAGAGTTCCAAATTTTACCTCACATAAAAGTCAGTAATTTGCTTAAGATTAATTTATAAAACAGTCTGTGATACTGACTACCGGTATACTACATGTAACTATACAGTATGCTCTTACCTTTGTCTACCACATCCCAGACTTCTACTTTCACAACATCATCAGTGGCTAGTAAAAAATTCATTAGAGAAAATACCAAAGTACACATCTTGCTATACTTCATACTACATGTACATGTACCAGTAATTGATTGATCAAGATCAATCAATCAATTATTAGCACTAGTTACATATATCTACTACAAACAGAGACAGTGAGAAAGATCAATAAATTACGACCCTGGTTAATTTGATGGCCATGGTAGAAGAGGAAAAGTTGTATAAATTGATCACAAGGTTGACCAGTTTTGTACAAAACCTTTGGGTTGACTAAAGGCAAACTGTCTCCTAGTACATGTATAGACTGAGGGCCTTTGGACTTGCTACAACTTGCTGCAGAAAGTCAGGTATTTTTGTTGTTTCACAAGGTAAGGCTGAGGCAGAGTGTGAGGTTGTCTGATGCTACATGCACTGGCCCAATAGCTTAGTTGCAAAAGGCTTCATATGCACTGTAGTTTCTGTAGTGTACACATATGCACAAAACATGTTATCAGATAGATAACCATGTCCCTATGTACTGTAACATCTATTCTAACTGTCCTGTACTTAATAATTATAACTGTGTTGAAATTTAGTACATAGGTGTATACATTATAACTAGCAGCTACGCAACTAAACAATTGCGCAAAGCAACTAACAAAACTCAAAACAAAGCAAGCAATGTTTGGCATTAGATATGGCTCTAATAAACAGAGAACCTCTCAGCTGATGACCACAGGTTTGAGCACTAATGAAGGTTTAAATTTTATTTTATCAAAATTATAAAATCCAGCTCAAATGATTCAAATACAACTTAATAGCTACATGTACTTACAAAATTATACAAAGCACTGTCAGTTACTCACTTCTATAATTCCAGTGTATACTTGCAACCTAGGGAACGGAAAACAGGCAGTTCTTTCACTAGTGTTCTTAAAAAGCCTTTATAGCCAAAGGGAATTCTAAAGAATTACATTGTAAATTGCATCACTAGAGACACATGACTGTGCATGTGGCTTAAATTCTACTTGATTCAAGAAGGTTTTCAATCGGTAATGTAGTGGAGGCACCATTGTGCAATAGCTAAGTGTGCTGGACTACAGTCTACTGATTGACTGGTCTGAGATTGAGCCATGACTGGGTAAGGCGTGATACTCTCACAGTGCATCTTGCTACCCAGGTGTGCACAACTGTAAATGGGTCCTGGCAAATCAAATATTGAGGATAACCCTGCTATGGACTAGTATCCCATCCAAGGGAGAGTACAAATATGTCTGGTTGTTTCATTCTTTAAAAGGAGACCACAACTACAGTACCGCTCAGGTACAGGCATGATAGGCCCTTGTCTCAAATACTGACTTGTCTGCTGTGTGTTGATGCACAGTGCATGCACCTGAAAAGTTCAGTGCACATGTACAGTGTATATTTAACACAATACATGTAAAAATTACACTTGTAAACTCTAAGCTAACATGCTTTTCCAAAACTCTTCATTTCCTGTTAGCAATCAACATCTCATATTTTGATCCACTTTCTGCCTGGTTTCCCACACTACATACATGTACATGTATAATTATGTACCCTTCATAAACCCATTTATCTCCTTCACTCTCTTAGTTAGAAACATTAATTTTTGTAAAATAAAAAAGAGGTCTCACCATCACATATCACTCAAAAATTATGAAAATATTTCAAACTCAGGTAGAAACTACATCAGGGTTCATATGGGTCACGGAAAACCTGGAAAGTCATAGAATTTAAGTGCGGATCATGGAAAGACATGGAAAAGCAATATGCTTTCTGAAAATAAAAAGGCAAAAAGACAGAAGATTGAAAAAAATCAACAGATGAGTCTGAAACAAGCTTTAATTTCAGTACAAATAGTCACAAGGACACATTTTATCCATTATAATGCTGGAAAATATGTTACATAAATGATTGTTTTGATACTACTGTGAGAATAGCTACTTAACTTTGTCATGGAAAACTCAGAAAGGTCATGGAAAAGGTCTTGGAAAGACATGGAAATTTGAAAGCTTAAAAGAGTATGAACCCTGTACATGTACATGTAAATTGTTCTCTGTCACTACTGCACTTACTAGTACATGACTTGTACAATAGGAGTGACTGTAATAGAATTCATAAGTCACTTTATTGTGGGTATACTGTAGATGTAGAAGCAAAAAAGAACCAAAAAATAGAAACAATTAGATTATAAGCCAAGATTTCTATCGCATGATAGTTGGTCAACGAGGACGCAGCCTGAGTCAACTATCATGCATAGAAATCGAGAGCAATTAATCTAATTGCTTTAGTATAAATCTACTAGTCATTTAAAACTTTATCTAAATCCTCTACACAGACACTTCAAAAATGCAAAGAAGCAGCCACCAGTTTGTTGACTAGCGCTCACTGCTATGCTACAGTACTGTACTCACTATCTACAACAGAATAGATAGTGAGCAGTGTAGCCAATCAGAGAACACCATTCGTGATAGAATGCTAGTAGATTTATACTAATAATAATTAGTTTCCTCTTGTGAGTATACTGACAGAAATTAATTCAACACATAATACCTGAATTTCATTTGTTGGAATATATTGTTCATTGAATGGTTTTCCTTGCAATCTTTGAAACAGGCAGGTTTTTCCAGTATTTCTATCTCCTTTGATCACTATTTTCACTAAAAAATAAAATAAAAACAGAAGTCTTCATTATTACAGTCAAATACTTAGGTGTAAAATGAAGGTGTGACCATCGCAGTTGTAAGTTCTCCCATTTATTAAGCAAATGCAAATTGAGCCAAAATATATTTTGTTGTTTCACTTGATTCAGTCTTTAATGAATTCACCAATTTATGGAAACTGATTTCGTTTATAAATTATTTTAAACTTCTTCCCTTATCAAAATATGAAAAGTTCTAATCCAGCACTAATAATTTTTTAATTTGAATTAGCGATGCCCTGTTTGTCTCATCAGGCAAGTGACAATATGAAAGGTTTGCCTATGAATTTGCATACAAAGGTATCAGTTAATGACCATCAACAACACAACATTTTCCCTCACAACAAGCTTTGTTAACACCATCCGAACTGCCTGGCCTCTAAATATGAGGGGATTGAGAAATTTAATGGCTTAAAAATATGAAGAGCACACTATACATGCAAGTGGTTCTTCATGTTCACAACCATTAACAACTACAGCTGCATAGCAATATTAGAGAAGTCCTGCCAAATCTGCCTGTCACATGATGCCACCCTTGCAATTGTATGCGCAAGACAAGTTCAGAAAATTTACAATGTAAATTTAGGAACACAAGTTTAAAATAAAGAAAAGAAAGGTTTCGTCCTCTAGGACAAGTAGATTTTCCTGCCAGGTAGCTAACTTTCATTGTCACTTGCCTGATGAGTGCAGACCCAAGCAAGTTATCTACCAGTTAAATAACAAAAAGTAAACTACAGAGTTGCATGGGGCAAGTAAAAGTTGAGAGCTGCTTGTCTGAAGAGCAAGCTGGAATTCAAGGTTGTTTTTGCCCCAAGCCCTGGTCGGACTTTACATGTCATAATATGTTATGGCTGTGAACCAGTCCCTTAGTCATTCCCATGACATGAAATGTACAGGTAGAGATGTACATGTATATTCTACGTCCAGGTTAATCTGCAGTACATGCTACATGGTGTATCAGCCTGATTTGACTCACATTTGGTAAGACGTTTGGGTAGAAAAAAATCGACCGTGACTCTTGAAAACTCTATTGCATTCCGACAAACTTGACAAATCAGACTGATTTTTATGCACGTGTTTCAAATAACCCACACAAAAGAATTGGAACAATTGGGCCAGCAGATTCTTTAAAAAAATGTTGCACTGCATGCACATTACTCAAAATCGACAAATCCCAGCCTGTAAATTGGTTTGCTGGAAAATGACAACTACTCGTGCCAACAAATCACACCTGTAAACTAGCTTATACACTTCCCCAAGGAGTGTCCAAGGTGCATTTTGTTGAAGTTGTACCAGATGGGTTTCAAAAGTGTGATCATCAAGATGCATGTATTGCTAGGCAAAAGCAAGCATGTCAATGAACTTCACCCTGTTTTGAGATGTACAATGAAGGGTGTAAGGGTTGGACTGTCCCACAAGCACTATCCAGATTTATGATGATTTTAGAGATGACATCTAGGTGATCAACCCAGCAAAAAAGCTTTATGTACCACCAAGAGTGAAAATATATCTATAAGCTTATATTTAAACATAAAGAGAAAGTTTTTTATAATATTAACCATTCTGTATGGGAGGCATATTTAGCAATGGTGAATTAATAAAGATGCCAGAAAAATATGATGAATTTAAAATCTTCTTGAACAAGCACAAGTTGAATCTGTTATATGTGGCTGTCTTGGCCAAGGATTGAGCTGAATTAAAATTTCAATCACTTGTAACTTATGCGTGCCTGAGAGATCAACTTCTATAAAAGTCAGCAGAAACTTTTATACTTGAAGCTCACTATACGATTTGATCTAATTAACCAACAACATACACATCATGGGGAATTCCAATTACTATAAATTAAAAATAACTTACTATTATACTGAATGCCTCGAGCAAACTTTCTTTGTAACGCCTGGCCCATCGCCCGTACTCCCATAGGAGTACTGAGCTTCGAATCTTCATTTCCTCCCTTAGCCCACTTTTTAATCGCGGACAACATTTCCAACCAGTGCGCTAGGAAAAGCTTGTTATACAAATTAGAATCTACCAAAAACAACAATCCACGCTTTGTGATGAAGGTAAAACATTTCTAGAAGAGACCCTAGAAGATGCTCAAAAATGGCATCGCCGTCAATTTCGTGGCAAAGATGGCGGGAGGCTCGGTTACCAAGCCAAAACATCGATGAACGTTTACTGAGGATCATGGGACATTGCTGTCACACAACACTTCAGTGACATGAGGACAAATGGACTGCCCTGACAGATCCTGATACTTCGAACACTATTTAAAGTGCTTTGCATCTCCGAAGACGTCAATGATTCATTGCTGTTACGTTTTGTTGTGATATGATGCGAGTCGCAAATTGTGTCACATTTTGTTCGTGGCTTTTTAGAGAAAATCCGCAGACCACTTTGACAATGTTATGACGAATTCATTGTTAATAACAGGACAGACGCATGAAAAAGTGACGTCAATTTGTTTTTTTACGATAACAAATTGTCAAATTGTCTGCCCTCACTCGTTGACGCATCGCATAAATTAAAAATACATGTGTCTGTCCGCATATTGACAATGAAAATTAGCCAATGAGCGCGCGAGAATTTCTGCAGTTATCGTAAAATTCGTGTGTTGTGAAACGTGAAATCTTATGTTTACTGTCTATTAGTTGTCCATGAAGCCGGTTTGGCCTTTACTGCATTGACCACACCTGACAAAACAAACGGTCTGAGTTGTCTACAATCAGCCTGCATTAAAGGAGACATCAAGACGGTCAAGTCAATTTTGGACTGCAGCCCGGACAGACTTGACAGTGCTATAGCTTTGAGTGTGAAGATTGCTCCCAAGGCATCTCATTTCGGAAACAAAGCTATTTTGACTGCCTTGAGGCAGCAAGATTCTGCAAAGTGTGGTCAGATACGAGGAATAGTTGAGACTATTCTGAGCTATTCTAAGTCTCAGTCTCTTCTGCACCTAGCCGCGAAAAAAGGACCCCCTAGAGCATCTTCACAGGTTACTTGATTGTGGTGAGCAGTGGCGGATCTAGGGAAGGGGCTCGGGGGGGGGGGGCGTCCCCCCCTTTATTTTGGGTTAAAAAAAATAGCAGAAGGAAGAAAAGCCGGCAGGCCAACCTCCACCTCCCTTAGCTCAAGGTCTGGATCCACCACTGGTGAGTGGGCTAATTCTGCGTCACCAAACTCAGAAGATAGTAGAAACTCCGCTCATGTTGGCGACGAGGTTTAATGAAGAACAGTGTAGTAGAATTTCTAGTTGAAAGTGGTGTATCTCTTAAGAGTTGGGCTGAGAACGGTTTCACTCCATTTCACCTTGCTGTAAGGGGTGGAAAGGTAAGAAATGTACTTCGCTTAATATAATATAGAGCTTGAAGCTAATGTACTTAACGTCAGTTACAACGAAGTATCAGCTATACATATGGCTGCAGAAAATGGTCACGTAGATGTCATCAGCCTTCCACTAGAGCTCAGTCCTGATGTAAAGAAAGTGGCTGCAATTGGGTCGCCTCTACATTTTTTTTTTTTTTTTTTTTTTTTTGTATTTTATTGATATTTAAATAAGTTTACAAATAAGAGTGACAATAACAATTTGATTCAATTGTTATTGTCGCCTCTACATTATGCTGCCTAAGGAAACCACACAAATGCAGTGAAATTTCTTCTTGAAAAAGGTAGCAATCTATTTCGGAGAGCATCTAATTACGAGGATCAAACAGTTCTCCATTTGGCTTCTAGCCTGGATTTGGTCAGTTTTCTTATTGAGCATGGTGCTGGCATCCACGCAAGAGACTATTGGAATCAGACACCGTTACATTCCGCTGCTAAGAATGGTAAGACTGACACGACGATCAATTATTTATTAGACCAGGGTGCTAGCGTAAACGCAGGTGCCTATTCCGATTACAATCAAGGTTACTGGGCTGCTGCTGTCAAGCTATTGATCGAAAGAGGAACCAATTTTCAGTACACCCCGGGGGAAAATGTTTCCTAGTCTCTCGATGACCATTTAATGAGTTTAACTTCCGAACATGGCTTTACAGATATACTACAATTTCTCCTCGATAGAGGTATACCTGTGGATGCAATAAATGAAGATGGCGAAACAGCCTTGATTGACGCTCGGCAAGAGCTGAACAATTAATGTAAAACAAATTCCAAATTCCACCTCATGGCATGAGGGAACTCTGTGACGTCCTTTTTGAGTTTGGAGCATTTGTTACTCTTCAGGACCAAAACGGAGAGATGCCACTGCATTTTGCGGCATCGTTTTATACCATTATCGGTACAGTGTGGCTCCTTCAGCATGATGCAGACTGACGGAAGCTCTAGACGCGAATGATCGCACGCCACTCCTCGTAGCTGCCTAGGGAGCGCACATCAGCAACGCTCAATTGTTGATACAAAATGGCGCTGACGTCCATTTAGTTGACAGCAGGGGCTGGTTACCTTTGCACTTAGCAGCAATACTACCACTATTCGACGTCCGTGCTGCCGAGATTTTGATTGAAAATTGGAGTGATATTACGGCACTTGACAACGATGGAAGAAGTGTCCTTCATCTGGTATTGAAAAACAGAAGGATGCAGTTGGGTGAATCCCTGATTCATCGTGGGTGCAACGTTAACGGAAGAGATCCTGACGGAGAAACAATGCTTCGAGAATTGCGCAGAGCGCGTGGCTGTGCTTCTGGGAACATTCCGTTCAGTTTTATCTTGATAATGGAGGTGACAAGCACGCTGTCGATGTACATGGTAGCACAGTCCTTCATTTTGCTGCAGCAAATGGAAGTGATCCAGCGCTGTTGGGCTATCGCTTAAAACAAGGATTAGAGATGGAGGCAGGAGACAAGAATGGAGAAATACCTCTGCACAGAGCAGCAGCAAAGCCGCAGCAAAGGCAAATTAGGGGATGATCGAACAGCTAATAGCAAGAGGGGCGGAAGTATCTGTTGTTAACAACAGAGGTCAGACACCACTGCTTGTCATCTTAACTGACTGTTATGGCATGCACAATATCACTGACGTAAGAAGAGCGATTAAAGTGCTATTAAGGTGTGAAAGCGAAATGCGACTTTCAGATAAAGAAGATAACACAGCCTTCCATTTGGCCATTTCACAAGGTCGCAGCCTTCCTCAACTAATTATTGAAAATGGTGGAAATGTCAATGCAGTTGATGGGCACGGTTATACACCACTTCGGGCTGCTTACACAAGCTTAAATACCTGTACGCTATACCAAAGAAGCAAGCACTCGTTTTGAGAGCAGGGGCCAGTGTTCATTGCAAAGATCAGCTGGGGAATACACCCCTTCAGTAGCCATTACACGTGCACGTGGCAGCTATGACACTGCCAAGTTACAACTAATCGAGAACGGAAGCGATGTCGACACTACTGATATGAAAGGAAGAAATGTTGCAAAAAGTCATTTTGCATGGGGGAGAAGTTAATGCTGTTGATGAACTGGGTAGTACTCCACTTCATCTTGCCAGTTTGCGGAAGAGAGCTTGGCGGGTGGTAAAGGTTCTTTTGAAGCGTAGCTGTGATCCGAACGCTACAGATTACAAAGGAAGTGCTCCTTTACATGTAGCTTGCTGTTCAGCGGAGCAAAGCAGCGGCGTCGCATTTGATTGATCACAGAAGGTACGGTTTAGATTTGATTTTGTCTTAAAGGCGCTCTCGCCTGGATTTACTTGTCTTTTCGACGTAATGTACCTAGCTTCTCGTCTGACACACACAAATGTTGAAAAGCGAAACTGATATCGAGAGACTTGACCGGCACCGGAAACCACGCAAGAAAAACCTGTGGCACTCAGGAAGTGCCACGGAGTCTGCAGCAATATTTGAGCACTTTCCTGGTTTCTTTTGTCACAAATTAACAATTTGCAGAATGTTAAAGCCACTAACTCGGAAACGTTTTGGTCTCTCTTACAGACGCAATTAAGGCTAGAAATAAATAAGCCGTTAATGAGAGGCTACACATTTCCCTTCTTTATTTAAACCCTGACAAACATACTGAAAAAAAGCAGATGATATTTGTTGAACCGAACTGTGGGTAATTCTAAAAGATACGTTTCACTTTTGCGCTACAGAGGGACAAGTGGCGCTACCTGACATTCCATGACATATAGAAAAACCGCGTGGAAGCATAGAATATAACACTTACGATGCTAGAACGCATGCCCCTTACATGTTGGGTTCTACCATGAGGAAAACCACTCAACATTTGTGTGTTATCCCGTATGTAATGTATCCTCCACCTAATATATAGAAGACACGAACGCTAACTAATCTGCGCCTGCGTTTAGAGCAAATTGGGTTTGTTCTAAAGAGAATAGTACCACAAGGAGAGCACGAGGTTACTTGAAACAAATATATAGCTTTGCGATGTTTACTCCCAACCGACGTAGATGTAACATCTTTTACGCAGGGTACACGTGTACCTTTCCCACCTCACCCCCACCATTAGTCTACTGGAAGCCGGTTTTTTCTCTTAGGGTCACTTAGACGAGTGTTCAGTTAGTCATCGCGAACGCAGAAGGGCAGTATGGCGGTGGCCGAGTGGGGAAGAAGACGTGCCGCGCCCATGTCTCGTCCCATTCCCCTTTACGCTAAAGCGTCATTCCTCATAACCCCTGCTGAATTTAGAGAGGAAAACAGACTGCCAGCAATCTATCCCACCGTTAATTAAACAAACATTAAAGTTTACACCTTAGCGCTTACGGCAATAGAGCTTTATTGCCTCAACGGCAGGCTGACCCCAAAACCATCCCGATAGTGCACTCTGCACTAACAAGTAATTTATATTTAGTTCATGTTTACGTTGGACTCTAATGACAGATTCCCCTACCCTTTCATATACCTCAACTTATGAAATCCCTACCCGTTTACATACCTGAAGCCTGAAAAAGGTACCCCTTTCGGGTGGAACCTCCCTGTGTAGACCATTATAGGGAATACCCCACCCCCGGGGGTATTTTATTCACTATAACATCGATGGCTTTGACCACTTTACGACAACAGACACATAAATTCCTTTCTAAAGAGTTCTTTCATTGTGTAAAAATCTTGATTAAAAAATACGATATGTAAAAGTGCCAATAGCTGAAATGCTTATTCTTAGAAAAAGTCAACAAAGTTTAACGCTAACCAATTTGTAGTACTTCATGTTCACGGTCTTAATAAGTTGGTCTTCACGCACGAATCGTTCATGTTATCGTCCCTTTTAGGACTTTGACGCCCATTTCTCTGCAGTCGAGTATTCTGTAGCCTATTTCCTTTCTATTTTTGGCTCCACAAAGGTATGTTCCGATCAGGTTTGGAATCAAAAACCCATCACGCTTCAAGGGGTCAGGACGTCATTTTTTTGAATCTCTCTAAGTAGTTGGACATATTCTCGCCTTTGTACTACCCCCTCCCCCCCCCCCCCCCCCAAATACGTACACTGAGATAATGGCGTGACTTTGAACAACGAAACAAACTTGTCGGGGAGGGGGAGGGGGAGATACGGGCGAACGTGTTTAATCCAGGTTTAATGCATAAACAGGAGCCATAATCGGGGACGGAGACCGTAAGCGCGCCATTTCTAGTATTGGGGTTGTCCCCATGATATGGGACAATAATTCTATTTTTAGAACAAATTGCGCCATCGCCTGCGGCACAAGCGCGTACATGCTGCGAGGATTTTTGCGGATGTCGCGCGGGGGAAATGGCGTCCGAAATTCCCGATATTTTTTATGTTTTTGGCCCACAACTCAACGCGTTTACGTCTGTTGGAATTTTGCTTAAGTATTCTCGTCGTAAGCTGCTCCAGTTTGAGTGAAGTAAGACAGTGTCGAATTTGGGTATGTTCCGCTTTAAGCTTAGATATATATCGCTGACCGAGTTGTGTTCTGACGGATGCTTCTTTTACATGAGCTGTACATTACTCCACTTTAAATTTCACATATCTTAAAGATTAACAGCTTTTCCATTACACAACAAAAAACTAGCTCGATATATTTAGATATAGCAGAGCTTCAGGACCTCATAGTTTCCTAGCTCCTCTTGCCACACGCTTCCGAGGAATTTGCCAGTCTATCGCGACCGAAAAGTAAAACAAAATAATTGCTAGTTTGAGTTTCGCCTGAATTGTAAGCAACGCTTGATGTTTCATTAAGGCCCAATAACTTTACGTCCGTAGATACCGCTCAGTTTTATTCGTGTAAAAATCCAGTAAATTCTCTGTTGTCGATGAATGAGAGCGCCCGCCGATGCGTGTTTTGTACAGTCAGTAAACATGGCAAATTGTACTACCGCCGCACTTTCGTGTGAAAGCGTACATCGAACTTAAACAATAACTCTATAGTTTTTAAATATGTTTAAGCTTGATAAATGTTTGAGAACATATTAAAAGCTAAGTTGAAAATATGCGAATAAAGCAGAAATAATCAGCAAAGTTACGATGACGCTTTCTTTAATCAACTTCGAATAACCATTTCGATTTTGTTGATCGAGTTATCAAACTCCTTGTCTATTTCCATTTTCGCAGTGTAAAACTTCACTATGCTTATGTTGAAGAAACACATATGATGTTAGTAGCCTTTTTTGCGTTCGTGAAATTTGTTGCAGCATCTCAGCAGAAAAGATAACGAAAGAAATCTTTGTCAAGATTTGCTGACAATTGAAAACAACGACTCGGACTTGAAAGTGCACGAGCCGCACTATGCAAATGAGCTAATTGTACGCGTCAGACTTTCCTTTCAAAAACTTTTGCAAACTCACCAAACAAGCAGAAACAATAAGAAACCATCAAAACAGGTTTTGGTTATGATTAACCATTGTCCGAGAAACTCACAAATTAACTCGATACCAGAGTAGAGAGTTTTCTTGCTATATTCTTAAGTCAGAACAAACAAAAAAACATATGCGTAAGCTTACAACTAGCGCGAGCAGATCTTATTATTCATTCCCAGCGCGAGATTGAAGTCTTGTTTTCGACCCTGAAAAACCCACCTTTTCCGTTGGCTCAGAGCATAAAACTACATATAAGCGCCCTGGTTCTTAGTCCCTGTCTTATTCCCTGCCATCGCTGTGAAAGATACGCAAGAGAATCTCTCAACTCTCACCATTTGATCATGCAACGTGACAACATCCACACGAGAACCCCCGACATGTGCGTGGATCCGCGCGGATATATGACGTCAGGATGGCGCAATTTGTTCTAAAAATAGAAAAATTGTCCCATATCATAGGTGCGCGCGGATACCAAGACTTACGGTCTCCGTCCCCGATTATGGCTCCTGGCATAAATTAATTGTCTAACAAAGCGAGTATAATTGAATTTCACCCCCAAACCCCGGCTAAACCTCATAGCATGACTTACGTCATACCATGAGGTAAAATGCGAATCTGTCAAAATAAAGGCCATTTTCCTTCATTGCATATGTTGCTTGACTTGTGTAAAGAAAATGAAGGCAATCCATTTTGCACGAAAATTTGAGTGGTCGGTTCTCACACGGACACGCTCTTAACAACTGGTACAAAAATTTTTATTCATGACAATGACGATGCTTCTTTGTCTGCCAGTCAGCTTTGTAGCTCCACACATTACATTCACAAAGCAATCTTAAGATAAAAGTCTTCAATTGAATCAAGGCCGTTTGTAGTTCATGTTACATCCAATTAGTATGTGCACACATGCACTCTTATAAAGCCCGCGATGATTTTTGAATATCTTTTAGTGGCTGCATTAAAGTAGCTTCACAATAATGATTTATTTGAATTGACCGAGGACACGGTATTCTACAAAAGCCGCTTTCTCAAAGGTGCGACGGTAGCTAACCACAGACAGTTATGAAAATAAGTTCGAGCTACACACCTATCCCGCGTATGGGTCGTAAATTAAAACAAGAATTCAAAAAAACTGAAACCCAAAGATCAAATTTGTAAACAAGACGTAGTTTAGTGATAAGTTAATAAAGATGGTGAATTTTAAGCTCGGTAATGAAATGTGAAGGTGAATTAATCAACATGACACGAGCGTGGGACAAAGAAAAATTCTGAGTCCCCGACAGGAATCGAACCCATGGCCTCCCGAACACCGGGCGGGCGCTCTATCCACTGAGTTACGAGAACTCATGGAGAGCAAGGTCATTTAACTGAGTTCATATATGACAGGTGTCCTGCATACTGCTAGGATCAACACTATCGAAGTCATCGTGAGTAGTGATAAGTTAACAAAGGTGTTGATCCTAGCAGTATGCAGGACACCTGTCATATATGAACTCAGTTAAATGACCTTGCTCTCCATGACTTCTCGTAGCTCAGTAGATAGATCGCGCCCGCCCGGTGTTCGGGAGGTCGTGGGTTCCATTCCTGTCGGGGACTCAGAATTTTTCTTTGTCCCACGCTCGTGTCATGTTGATTAATTCACCTTCACAAGACGTAGTTTATTTCTCCACTGCCACCTTTCTATGAACAGCTGCCTAGCGCCCTTAGCAGTCAATCAGCGTGACGTCGACACTTCCAGTTAACGAAATTACCACAGTTGATTTCTCAACAATTTCTCAATACTTTCTTAATACAAGAATCGCATCGATTGTACTGATGAAATATTTTGTGGTGACTCAAATTCGTGATGAAAGGAAAGCACTTTTAATTCTTATCACTGCTGCTTCAGTTAAAACGCTGGCACAGCATAGATTAACTGAATACTCCAAGGGCCTATTGTTACCTCTCCGCCAGCGGGGCTCCATACCTTACACCAACCCTGACAAAAACAAAACTAATCGGTAAGGAAACTGTCCTTTAATTACAATGAGTTAGTATGTATGAGCTTCTTTTCTGGACAACAATAGCGTCTTGTTTACACAGCAGATTCTTATTCGAGTCCTGCTGGCGGATGTCATGTTTTCGTAAAATGGAGTAAACCTTCGTTTAGCCAAAAGCCGCGTGTAATAACAAAAATCCAAATTATGCTCGACTATAACTATTGTAATCGTAATTATGTCGCAAAATTTTTTTCCCGGACCCCGGTGAGTTACAATTATGCCGTAAAAAATTTTTTCCCGGACCCCGGTGAGTCAATTGTGCCGTAAAAATTTTTCCGGGACCCCCGTGAAGTGCGATAATAGTAATGGAAACCATGTAGAACATTAAAATAGCTTGAAATTTTGTAGTTTTAACTTAATAAATGGACAATAGTAGCTCTAAAAAAGGAGATAACTGTTATGTTGCAAAATGGCACTATTATGCCGCCAAAAAAGCACTATTATGCCGGCAAATGCACTATTATGCCGGCATTATGCTCGATGCTCCACATATAGTATTATGCTCGAAATTATGCCGGCATAATGTGTCAACCCCTAGAATGCGCGGGGAAATTATCGGATTCTTTATCATAAAACAAATAAAGAAGCCTCGACTGCGCTCTGTTCTGTTGTAAAGCACTTAGGAAGCGGTAGAGCACTCAAGAAGTGGGAAAAAGCACTCGACTTCGTCTCGTGTTTTCCCCTACACTTCTTTCGTGCTCTACCGCTTCCTGCGTGCTTTACAACAGAACAGAGCACAGTCGAGGCTTCTTTATTTGTTAATTCGATCAACCAAAACTGGCAAAGTCCGCGAGTGAAGTTTTGAGCCTTTACACTACGTTTAATAAGATCGCTCAGATTTTCTTACCTTTCACAACTGAAAAAAAATCACAAATGAAGCATGAAAGAACAGAGGGTCAACAGCCAATATTTGGGAAGAAAAAAACATCGAATTGTGGACTCACAGGCAGTGCTCTCAGCACTATTAAATAGCCTAAGTGTGGTCACTGGTCAGGTCATTATTTGATGAAATGACCTCACGATAACTTCTTAATGACGTTATGATAATTTTTTGACTTTATCTTAACCGTGGTTACTCGTGATCACTCGCGGTCACTCGTGGTCACTCGTGGTCATTCGTGGTCACTCTTGGTCACTCGTAAGTACTTTTAGACCCTATCGACCGAGAACTCGGTATTCTACAAAAGCCGCTTTCTCAAAGGTGCGACGGTAGCTAACCACAGACAATTATGAAAATTAGTTCGAGCTACACACCTATCCCCGCGTATGGGTCGTAAATTAAAACAAAAATTCAAAAAAACTGAAACCCAAAGATCAAAATTTGTAAACAAGACGTAGTTTATTTCTCCACTGCCACCTTTCTATGAACAGCTACCTAGCGCCCTTAGCAGTCAATCAGCGTGACGTCAACACTTCCAGTTAACGAAATTGCCACAGTTGATTTCTCAATAATTTCTCAATACTTTCTTAATACAAGAATCGCATCGATTGTACTGTTGAAATATTTTGTGGTGACTCAAATTCGTGATGAAAGGAAAGCACTTTTAATTCTTATCACTGCTGCTTCAGTTAAAACGCTGGCACAGCAAAGATTAACTGAATACTCCAAGAGCCTATTGTTACCTCTCCGCCAGCGGGGACTCATACCTTAAACCAACCCTGACAAAAACAAAACTAATCAGTAAGGAAACTGTCCATTAATTACAATGAGTTAGAATGTATGAGCTTCTTTTCTGGACAACAATAGCGTCTTGTTTACACAGCAGATTCTTATTCGAGTCCTGCTGGCGGATCTCGTGTTTTCGTAAAATGGAGTAAACCTTCGTTTAGCCAAAAGCCGCGTGTAATAACAAAGGGGTGAGAGAGAAGGTAGAAGAGCTAACTTAACAGCTTAAGTTGTTCAAAACCATGTTCTTTCTCGACGCCGGCCTGGTGGCTTTCAGTTTAATACATGATCATTACTTATCAAAAGTAGTCTGCCACATATCTGGCATATTATAGTGTTGAATCGATCCGTATATCTCAATTCATGGTTACTTTAAACAGAAATGAACTTCAAAAAATGCGGTTTTCAAAAACGCCTTCATGCTGTGGATAATTTGTTAGTAGAAGGTGGATACGTCTCAATGATTTTGATTGGCAGCTTCACAGTTAGCTTGCCGTGCTTTGAGCGCTTGTTACAGTGACCTTGATTTTTATTCACTAAAAATTCGAAGTCAGGCAAAACGAACGCGAAGCAGGTTCTTCGATAACAAGATGACGCGCTGCAAGTCAATGAGCTTCCTTTCTCTCTTGACTCTCCTGCTATGGCTATCGTCGGCGGAAGCATCACATTTTCGTTTTGGCAGTATAGAATGGGCTCCGACTCCGGGCTCCAGCAGCAACACGGTAGAGTACTACACCCAACTTCACACCAGCCACTAATTATAAGTAGATAGGCAAAGCCCGTAATGATCATTTAGAATCTAGTAAAAATGGGATCACTTCATAGAGATACTTTGAACGATTGCTGCTCATTTGTTACAACTTTTCTAGCAGCAACTTACTAGTTCGCTACTCGCGAATGCTCTTGGATGCTATAGAGAAGCAAATAACCATTTTCCACGACCCTTGTACAAATGCCACTTGAGGTACTTGTATAATCACTGCAACTGCGCGTCGTTTTGTACTCGCAATGAATTACTTTTTATAGTCTGAATCGCTTCCTTGTTAAACTACATAAATACTGCGATAGCAGATGGGTGTGGAAGTTTGAAGCTGACTATTTTCAGCAGATTGCGGCTTGTTTAATGAGCGATTCACATGTACGGCGGAATACTGTTATATTAAATTGATTATTGGTCGGACGCAGTTTTTTTCAAAACACTTTAGAAGCTGCCTGTGCAAATCCTTTTGGCAGAGGCATTGATAGTTCCCTATAAAGCTTATAGTTTGACAAGTTTAATTCATTCATTAGTAGTTCAAGTTTCCATATAACGCGCGCTTTGATTGGCTGAAGCAGCGTGCTTTATCAGGGAACAGAGCACGGGTTGATGACAGTAAGCTGACTTTCAAATTTTTGCCTCGGAATTTTGACAAATTTGGCCCAAATTAAACATCCTCTGTGATTCAGACAAACGCAATGGAAACGAGCTCTATGTCTACAGTAAATATGGCTCACGGAGACCATTGCTAGCAACAGTAGTGTGAAAACTGTACTAAAATGACAAGTTTTGCTGGATTCCCGCCGACAAAACCCGTAGCGAAATAAACAAATTCTCAAACTAATCAGTATTTCGATAAAAGGCATTATATTTGTTACGAAGGCGGAAATTATACTTAAGAAGTAAAACAATGACAGAAAACAACAATTGAGCTGTCTCTGCTTATGATGAGAAGCTTTATTTTCGTAAAAATGCTCAATTGCTTAAAACAACACTTACATGCAGTGTAGTAACGGTCGCTCGTTCTCTGGTCTTCTCAGCGAAGTGAACCGACGTGCGGTCAGCTCAAAGCTTGCTCTAGATATTTTCCTCTGTGGTCGGAGTAGAACCAGTGGGAGCAGTTTAGTCTGTCTAACTTTTACGCTAGTTCGGGCAATCTTGCTGCAAGCCGAAAGCTTAAATAACTGTAGCTCCTTTCAAATTCAGCTCAGCATTTCGCATTTTTATCTGCAAGCTTTGAACTCCTGGCTCAGTAATTTTCACTGGAAAAGTGCACGGTTTCATGAGCCACAATACGGCCGGATTTCTATGGACTACAAACCTTTGCCTGCCTTTAGATTCTTATTTGAAAATTGACTAAAAAGCCAACTTTGAAGACATCGTTCTTCTCTCGAAAGCCGCTCGAAACCACTCGAAACTGAAAGCTTAGCTGAAGTTCAGTTTGTAATTGACAGCTGTCGCTTCGTTAGCCAATCAAATTATTTGAACAATTCTAACAAGGATTGTGATTGGCTTATTTTAGCGTGCTTTATCACAGAACAGAGCACTGCTGACGCCACTTTTACTCGTTTGGAAAATAAAGTTTGGTTTGAAAATTCAGCCGAATGCGCTAGGGGATGACACATTATGCTCCTAAAATCGAGCATTATGCTTTTTGGCACTGCCCCCAAAACGGACTATTATGCTCCAAATTATGCTCGACTATAACTATTGTAATCGTAATTATGCCGCAAAATTTTTTTCCCGGACCCCGGTGAGTTACAATTATGCCGTAAAAAATTTTTTCCCGGACCCCGGTGAGTCAATTGTGCCGTAAAAATTTTTTCCGGGACCCCCGTGAAGTGCGATAATAGTAATGGAAACCATGTAGAACATTAAAATAGCTTGAAATTTTGTAGTTTTAACTTAATAAATGGACAATAGTAGCTCTAAAAAAGGAGATAACTGTTATGTTGCAAAATGGCACTATTATGCCGCCAAAAAAGCACTATTATGCCGGCAAATGCACTATTATGCCGGCATTATGCTCGATGCTCCACATATAGTATTATGCTCGAAATTATGCCGGCATAATGTGTCAACCCCTAGAATGCGCGGGGAAATTATCGGATTCTTTATCATAAAACAAATAAAGAAGCCTCGACTGCGCTCTGTTCTGTTGTAAAGCACTTAGGAAGCGGTAGAGCACTCAAGAAGTGGGAAAAAGCACTCGACTTCGTCTCGTGTTTTCCCCTACACTTCTTTCGTGCTCTACCGCTTCCTGCGTGCTTTACAACAGAACAGAGCACAGTCGAGGCTTCTTTATTTGTTAATTCGATCAACCAAAACTGGCAAAGTCCGCGAGTGAAGTTTTGAGCCTTTACACTACGTTTAATAAGATCGCTCGGATTTTCTTACTTTTCACAACTGAAAAAAGATCACAAATGAAGCATGAAAGAGCAGAAGGTCAACAGCCAATATTTGGAAAGAAAAAAAAAATCGAATTCTGAACTCACAGGCAGTGCTCTCAGCACTATTAAATAGCCTAAGTGTGGTCACTGGTCAGGTCATTATTTGATGAAATGACCTCACAATTACTTCTTAATGACGTTATGATAATTTTTTGACTTTATCTTAACCGTGGTTACTCGTGGTCACTCGCGGTCACTCGTGATCATTTGTGGTCATTTGTGGTCACTCGTGGTCACTCGTAAGTACTTTTAGACCCTATCGACCGAGAACTCGGTATTCTACAAAAGCCGCTTTCTCAAAGGTGCGACGGTAGCTAACCACAGACAATTATGAAAATTAGTTCGAGCTACACACCTATCCCCGCGTATGGGTCGTAAATTAAAACAAGAATTCAAAAAAACTGAAACCCAAAGATCAAATTTGTAAACAAGACGTAGTTTATTTCTCCACTGCCACCTTTCTATGAACAGCTACCTAGCGCCCTTAGCAGTCAATCAGCGTGACGTCAACACTTCCAGTTAACGAAATTGCCACAGTTGATTTCTCAATAATTTCTCAATACTTTCTTAATACAAGAATCGCATCGATTGTACTGTTGAAATATTTTGTGGTGACTCAAATTCGTGATGAAAGGAAAGCACTTTTAATTCTTATCACTGCTACTTCAGTTAAAACGCTGGCACAGCAAAGATTAACTGAATACTCCAAGAGCCTATTGTTACCTCTCCGCCAGCGGGGACTCATACCTTAAACCAACCCTGACAAAAACAAAACTAATCAGTAAGGAAACTGTCCATTAATTACAATGAGTTAGAATGTATGAGCTTCTTTACTGGACAACAATAGCGTCTTGTTTACACAGCAGATTCTTATTCGAGTCCTGCTGGCGGATCTCGTGTTTTCGTAAAATGGAGTAAACCTTCGTTTAACCAAAAGCCGCGCGTAATAACAAAGGGGTGAGAGAGAAGATAGAAGAGCTAACTTAACAGCTTAAGTTGTTCAAAACCATGTTCTTTCTCGACGCCGGCCTGGTGGCTTTCAGTTTAATATCATTACTTATCAAAAGTAGTCTGCCACATATCTGGCATATTATAGTGTTGAATCGATCCGTATATCTCAATTCATGGTTACTTTAAACAGAAATGAACTTCAAAAAATGCAGTTTTCAAAAACGCCTTCACGCTGTGGATAATTTGTTAGTAGAAGGTGGATACGTCTCAATGATTTTGATTGGCAGCTTCACAGTTAGCTTGCCGTGCTTTGAGCGCTTGTTACAGTGACCTTGATTTTTATTCACTAAGAATTCGAAGTCAGGCAAAACGAACGAGAAGCAGGTTCTTCGATAACAAGATGACGCGCTGCAAGTCAGTGAGCTTCCTTTCTCTCCTGACTCTCCTGCTATGGCTATCGTCGGCGGAAGCATCACATTTTCGTTTTGGCAGTATAGAATGGGCTCCGACTCCGGGCTTCAGCAGCAACACGGTAGAGTACTACACCCAACTTCACACCAGCCACTAATTATAAGTAGATAGGCAAAGCCCGTAATGATCATTTAGAATCTAGTAAAAATGGGATCACTTCATAGAGATACTTTGAACGATTGCTGCTCATTTGTTACAACGTTTCTAGCAGCAACTTACTAGTTCGCTACTCGCGAGTGCTCTTGGATGCTATAGAGAAGCAAATAACCATTTTCCACGACCCTTGTACAAATGCCACTTGAGGTACTTGTATAATCACTGCAACTGCGCGTCGTTTTGTACTCGCAATGAATTACTTTTTATAGTCTGAATCGCTTCCTTGTTAAACTACATAAATACTGCGATAGCAGATGGGTGTGGAAGTTTGAAGCTGACTATTTTCAGCAGTTTGCGGCTTGTTTAATGAGCGATTCACATGTACGGCGGAATGCTGTTATATTAAATTGATTATTGGTCGGACGCAGTTTGTTTCAAAAACACTTTAGAAGCTGCCTGTGCAAATCCTTCTGGCAGAGGCATTGATACAAAGTATGAGCTTTTAGCAAGTTTTGGGTCGATAACTAGGCAGGTGAAACTACAATGGGCTGAATCATGATTTTTGCTGCGCTATTTTCAGAGAATTTTGTGATCGATGTCTGCTTTGTGCCACACATCTTTCTTTCAACAAAATGTGAAGTTTGTATGCGCCAAAAATCAGTATTACTTTGCCGGAAGCAAGTATTGAACTGCGATCGACAGAGTTCTCTTTGATTTAAATTGCTGAGGCTTCCTTCCTTCCTTTAAATTCCCTCCGTCCTTTGAGTTTCTTCAATAGCTAACATATTTAATTTTCCATCATGCATGGAGTCTGATTCAATTCAAGGTTTAGCATGCCTTTTTCAATAAGCTCTCTCGCATCCCTTTTTACTGGCGTCTGTAGCCGTCCTCAGTACATGTGGCAGGGCATTTTACAGACTACTCCCTTAGCCAGGGTGTAGGTTCAACAGAGTGGCTGGAGGCCGCTCAAAAAAAAATCTTACTCTATATTAAGCAGCCGCTAAGTCTCGTATGCTATTGCGCCTTTCTCTGCTCGCCTCTTAAGGACAAGTACATTCATTGTTTCATATTTCCTTATGTGCCCGTACGGGCTAACCCCTTTTTAATGCATTCGGTATGCTAAAAGTTGCTCACCTAAGGTATACAATTTTTCCTGGTTTGTTCTCACTCTGTCGCTGGACTGGTATTTTTTTGAGTCAAAGATATTTTCCCCTCTGTCCATGGCGCTCCCGGAGCATCCTAGCAACGCATTTTCTGAAGATAAGCTCGTTTTCCCCTTCTCAAGTATAATCGTCGCCGACATAGAGTCACATCCTTCATTGCTTTGACCATTTTTGCAGTTTTAACTGAAAGAAAGCGGAAGGCCGTATCTACATGTATAAGACTCGAGTTTCGTGAGAAGACCGTCGTGGCTGCAGGGTACTCACTACTCGTGACAGTGGAATTTCAACATTCGCGGTACTAGTTTGAAGGTCTTGAAGTCATGGAACTGCTGTACTTTTAATTGCCAGGAGAGATTTTGGCAGCGAGTGTAATTGAACGAGTGTTTTACTATTTTCAACTTGAAAAATTTAGTGATAATACACTGTTCGTGGCTAGTCTTACGTAACTCGTTTCGTTTCGGTCAAGGGACTCATCAGAGACCTTTCTGCTTGGCAAAGCAGATGCCCAACGATGTTTAAACTCGTTGGACATCGCGCTCAAAGTCCCGTTCGCTAACAAAATGATGACGGCAATCTCACCTTATATCGCATAAGGATTCCCGACCGCACAGATTCAAGAGTAAAAATTGAAAATAAAGTTGACAGTACTTGCGATAATACATTGTTCCCCTGAAATAGCCATAAATTAGCGCTTTTGTGAAAAGTAAATGTTTCCAAAGGATCATTCCGAAGTTTGTACGATGCCAATTCTCGACACTTAGCATATAAATACGCCCACAAGTCTCTCCCGAACGCACAATTAACGAGAGTAAAAATTAATCGAAACTTTGTAAAAACTACGATTTACTTTTGCAGATGAACTCTTTTTCCCATGCACGTTACAAATATATATGTCACAAAATCAATTTCAAGTTTTTCAGAGATAAGTGTCTTTACGCGGCCAGCCTTTGCAAAGGGCGTGCTGCCCCCAAATATTCCACTTGACCATAAATGAATCAACGTCACTAAAGATCAACTAATTAACTGCAGTCAGGCAGTAAAATGCATCCCGCTATCAAGAGAAAGAACTCTATTCATGATGCGCTCTGGAAAGATCTTTGCCATTAGTTCATAGTAGTCTTAATATCACTTGATGTTAGTCATATTTCACAAATAAGATTAAGACCAGCTGATAAGATCACTGATAGAACCCTAGATATTTTCTTCAGACTGTACATGTCACCAAATTCCAACGAAAAATGCCGCTCTGCTCACCCGTTTAATTTGGATTTTCAATGCCTCTGCAACCGCAAAATGTTATCTATTAGCATTGCAGATATTTTCGTTATTATACTTAGCCAACTGTGTCCATTTCTTGGAAAGATTGTTCGCATTCCTGATAATCATCCATATTAACAAGTTATTTGTAGACGCGACTTAATCTAACATAAGTTAGTCTCTTTTTGCTCGCCTCGTGTCATGGTTTAATATCAATACTGTCACCTTGGCTGTAAAGTAGACTGTAGAGTTTACGTTGTCTGAAATGACACGAGTATTGTATTGAAGGATTGCGCGAATTGCACGCGCTACCAAGTACTGTTGCAACAACAAGTAGGTCTTTTTACTTTGCCCAGCTGTTTAATTTTAAGTTTTGGTGCCACTGCAACTGCACAATTGTATATAACAATTATTTCAAATATGTTCCTCTTCACACGCAGCTGACTGTGGCCATTTCTTGGAAACTGAGCACGTTTGTCAGCCCTTGTGATAATTTATGCAAGTTAATAAGCCATCTCTAGGAGGGATGCGAAAACAAGCGTGTTTCCTATCACGTTTGAATACTTGACTCTGGCTTTGCACTAAAGTAGGCTAAAGGAAGGGGGTGGGGGAGTGAATAGATTCAAGGATCGACGGATTAGACCTTGAAAAGCCAAAGTGATAAAGTGATAAATTTGACGGATTTGGGGATCAGCTGCGAATTTTGGCCGTTTTCTAGTTCGCGTTGATCCATGACATTGTTCAAGTTGACATGTTGGTGTTCTCTATTTTTCGGTCTTTTTCATTAAAATTGGTTTGAATGTCATTTTTCTCCCAAAAAAAATTCAGCAACTTACAATACATTTACACTGAACCGGTTAAGCATTGCAGCATTCATGGTAAAATCAACACAGAAAGGTCTGCATTTTATTGCATTAAAACTAGGGCACAAAATAATCTGGATTCAAATTTGGAAAAACGATAGTGTCGGATCGACTGATTGCCCTAACACTAGCACGGATGGGCGGTTAAGCCTACCCCCATTTACCCCCCTCTAGAGTGCTTATTTTAGAAGCGCGAGTAATTGATTGAATCACTATATATGGATTACTAGCCTGCACTCAAGCACTCTTGCAAGTCATGTAGACCTTTCCACAAATATCATGTAAAATCGCCTAAAGATCTTTCTGGAATTTATCAAAATGATTTCTAAGTATCACAAAACAATTTCTAAATATCTCGAGAAACCCTCTAAATATCTCTTATTTTTATTTCAAAATAGGTCAATTTTGTATTACATAGACAAACATTTTCAAATATTTCTTGAAAACAGTAGTACAAGAGTAGTAAGAGTTGGGGAGCATCTGCCATTTGGAAAATTGCTGCTTTAGCACTTTTAGTAATATGGAATTAATGGGAAATCGATAATCTGGATTGTTTCTGTTATAGAACTGAGTATTGCCTCAAGAAAACAGCGAGGAAAACCCAGGGCTCAGCCAAAAATGCAATTAATATTTCTAAACATCTCTAAAATCTCTAAATATCTTTATGTTTTCTAAATATCTCGGAAACTTCTAAATATTCTCAAAAATATTCGGATATTTGTGGAAAGGCCTAGGAACACAAATAGTGCGGGAATTGAGCTTCTTTCTCTTTATTTGAGAATTTCCGGAAGGATAATTAGATGACCTTTTTAAACCGACCGTCAGTTTATTGCGTTGGTCTCGGTTATCTTTGCACTTTGGTAGAAGAATATTAAAAATTACAGTGAGTGAAGCTTAATGACTAGTCTCGAGGGGAACAGCGAATTTTGTTTCCCGAGAATCTCCATGAGATTCGGGGGAAACAAAATTCACTGTTTCCATAGGGACCAGTCATTAAGTGATTTGTTATATAGCAAAACAAATTCCCGCAAACCAAAATAAATTCTTCCCCGCTGAGATTCCAGCGACAACATCTGGCCACCTTCAACTGCACGCTCTTATCATGTGTAACAGCGGTCAACATTTCGCGGGTAACGGTGAACTTTTTCCCGTTTTACGTCATAGGTCTCGCAATGCTGTCATGACATTTGGCGGTAAACAGTTTCATTGTTAGATGCCATGTGACCATGAACTAGCCAATGAATGGACGCGCTGTAGCTGGAAAAACGCCAGCTATAAAACAATAAATATTAGCCTTTTAGTACACTCAAGAGATTATCAAAGTGATCTCTTGTTACACCCCGATAAGTATGCTCAAATTCCCTGCACCTTATTTGTCAACTGTATCATAGTTTTAGATCAATGAACGAATTTTCTCTCAACGAGCTGATAAAAGATAATTCTAAATTATTTCGGGTTATAATCCATCTAATATTTATCTCGCGTGCGATTGGTCTAAACGCGTCATCTGACTGAGTATGCCCCAGCTAAAACTGGGAAGTATGCGAGTATATTTGCCAATTTTCGGATTTCGCGTGTTGCGAAAAATATTGGAAGGACAATAAAAACAATAGCCTCTATTTGACTTTAAAAATCTGCTCAAATATTTGTCCCTGGACACTATTTGTTCCTAGAAGCTCACAGTTCACTTCTATTCACTTTCTTTGTTCGCGAACAAATATCAGAGCATAATTTCTTTCCAAATGAAGGTTATTTGTTCATTTACTTTGTTTAACTAATTTAATTGTTGTCAATTTCCTGTATTGTTATTAGGTCACTTTTACCTTTCGTTTGGCTTTTCGAAGATCGTTCTCCTTGTCATACTACTGCGACGAGGATACGAAAAGTCAGGGAGTCCTTATTGGAAATGGAGGTTCATGGACAACAACCTGCAGCGACGCTTCCAATCCACAGTGTAATTATAACAGCATATACCTTGCAGATACTGGATTTTATTGTACTGACTTCAGTAGCAATGAAGATTGGTCCATGGGTGAAAACAGTTTCAGTTATACTTTTCCATCATACAACTTGGTGTGGATTGTGAGGTATGTCCTCTTATTGTGTGGGGATTTCGGCAATACCATCAACAAACAAAACCATTATTGGGATAGTGTAAAATGAAATATCAGAGGTCATATCTATAAGCTTGGTTCAAGTTTTGTTTCAGCCCCAAAGTGACATCAGTTTGGTAAAGATTAATCCAGGTAAGTTAAGGCTACAATGAACGAGCTACAGTATCGGACATTCAAACAGACGAAAATAAGTTGAAAAATTGAAGTCGCAGCAGGCTGACCGGTTGGTTATTTACAAAGTGTAACCGAGGAGTTGAACTCAGGGGTACTGTGAACATATCACGCCCGTGGCAAGAAGGGAGGCTTGAACCCGAGATTTCCTGATTAGAAAACCAGCGGCCCCAAAACCACGCTTCTCAGGAGTGATATGTTAAGTGAAAATGGCGGCTCAACAGCCACAGGCCAGAATAAAAAAAATAATCGCTTTTTCAGAACTAGCTCTCTTTTAGAAAATTATCCAGAGACACACAATGCTCCTTTGGCCACTTCACCGGCACTTCTCTAGTTTAATTTAATTTCGCACTTGTTTTCTTACTCAGTTTGTACTTCTGTTAACCGAAAATGTTGGTTCTTTTGGGTGACTGAAAATGGGTCTGAATATAACGAACTTCATCTTGTTATGAGGCAGGAAGTAAAAATTTAAAACGAAACCAGCACTGAGCAGTATCAGAATACCTATTTTCAACACTTAAAAGGTATTCAAGCCATCCCAGCAGGTTTAAAAAAAAGATGTGATTTGGTTTTGATCTACAGATTCACAATGCTTTGCTCCTTTGGCCACTTCACAGACACTTTTCTAGTTTAATTTAATTTGGCATTTGTTTTCTTGCTCAATTTGTACTTCTTTTAACGGAAAATGCTGGTTTTAAAGGACCCTCCTGAAAACCACCTCTCGGTGATTGGAGGCCTCCTCTAATAATATTAGTTCATTGTTATTTTTTATTACTATTATTATTTAGATACACGAGCTGCTGTTGGATTTCTTCTTTGTCTCGGTATGGGGATAGTTCATGGCTTGTTTCTGGGGAAATTGACCTCACCCCGCGATCAGATAATGGAAAAATTAACTCATCCCCGGTAACAAGGAGCCTGGCCATCTACCGCTTTCAAGAGGGTTGCCCCAAAGAAATTCGCATCCCCGTTGAAGATCCCGATGGAGATACGGTAAAATGTCGTTGGGCAAGCGTCGAAGAGTCCTCGATAGCAAACGATAGTTTCCCTTATGGTTTACTTGAAGAGGTAATTCTTTAAACTATTAGACTACTTCAGTTTGGGAAAGGTTGATCTAGAGGGCCCACTGCCTGATATATTAACAGCACGACATAAAACGGAAAGTGTATGGTGTTTAAAATAAGAAAATAA
>NC_138145.1:20629939-20664939 GCF_964199315.1 Orbicella franksi
TTAAGACGTCCAAGTACAAAGTACATCAAGTTGTAATTTACAGCCTCATTTATTTCTTCCACAGCGAACTATTCAACCACCTCTGTTATATCACCTACACCAGGTATTGTGATCTTGCTGTCAATTGTTGCTTTTGCCTTTGGTGTCCAGCACGACTACGTGTAAGGCAGGACTGTTGCAGGGTGTTGCAAAAGAGTTTTAAAATAAACCGACCGACACGGACAGACAGACAGACGGACGGAGAGACAGACAGACAGACAGACAGGCAGATAGACCGACTTAGACAGATACAGACACAAGACATACAGAAAGGACAGGCAAACAGACACAAAGACTTAAAACAAACATACGGACAGTCAGACGTACGGAGAGACGGAAGCTCGGACAGTCAGAAAGCGAAAACTACTAAGACTCGTTAACTCAAGCTGTATTCTCAATTATAATGCAGTTATATTCTCTTTCGCAATCTACGTAAGTGCCACTATTTCTACTGTTACACCTACACCAACTTCATCCAGTAAGAATATAACATACAACAGATTAATTGATTGATTAATGCTAAAAACCGTTTCAGTAGTCCGCCTCGATGAAGATCAGCTTTTATCCTATTGACATTGTCCGACTGAATAGTCTAAGCGATGATGAAGCGACTATCCTCTTGAAGAGTTCAAATATGAAGACCTCATTAAACCATTTAAAGTTTAAAGCATTTTCTTGCTATAAGGAAAAGGAAAAACGCCCTCTAATGAGATCATCAGCGAAACTTTGGCTTTTGACAGCTGTTGTCTCCGCTGTGCATGTGAGAAGATCAGGCTTTTTACTTTACGTTGGAAAATTTCTGAGGGACACTTTTTTAACAGTTTGCCTAGAAACTATCCTAGCAACACTCTTTCATTTTTCATCCACAGGCCAAACTGTTTCTTCGAGCTCAGTATCGCCATATTCATCAGGTTAGTAGTATTTATTTTCCTTTTACGTAATTAATTGAGGGAAATGGTAAGGAAACTTGGCAAAGTTCTTTGTTGTCTATTTTTGTTTGCTGTTTTGGGGTCTGACTCAGCGCAAAACCTGACAGAAGACAAAAGGTGGTTACGTGTGCTCATACAACTAACTGATAGAAGCATTGCGATTATATGTAATCCATGCATAGGCGATGAACACAAAACAAAAGATGTGCAGGGTCAAGGGCCTTCCAACATAAATCTTAGCCTGTTCGTTTGCTTCTTTTATGTTTACCGGCCTTCCGTAACCATTTCCCTCTATCAACTATGCCTTCTATGATTAGCAATATCAAATTTAATGTAATTTATTCCCACATTGTAAGTGATCGTGGAAAGATGTGCCGTTTTCTTACTCAAATGGAAATAATTAGTTAATTGAGCAAGAGATTTTTTGAGCAATTGCAGTTGGGTCCTTTAATTTGTGTCGGACACAGTGGAAACAAAAATTCTGATAGCCATTCTTTCCCTAGCAGAAGACGATAACATAGATAACATCATAACATCGGCCAAAGTGTAAAACTCATTTTCCCATAGTTTTATAGGCTTACAAACTCTTTTTTTTTTTTTCATTGTTAGTATAATTTTTTTCCTTCCTTGTTGTTCTGACAAAGGATAAAAAGGAAGACAAGACTGACAGCCCTGTTAAGGACGTTCACGCTAATCGTTTCTGCGCATCCTTACTGAGCACGCAAATTCACACGCCACGTCATGCATGAGAGCGCGCACTAAGTAATAAAATGAACAATGGTAGGAGAGATGGTCATTGCTATAGCTTTGCCTGGATTTAACGATCTTGGACGTTCGGTGACCCTCACTTTTCTTTCCAGAAACAGATTTATCTACAATAGCCCTTTTCACGGTTATCTTTGCTCATTTGCATTACAATAAAATCTATCATGTATGTGAGGTAATTTCGGGCTATTTTGTAGTTTTAACCCGAAATTGCCTCGCATCCACGTTGGATTACATTGTAATGCAAATGAGAAAAATTAACCGCGAAAAGGGTTATTATCTCCACATTGTCCAAAAATGAACAAAAAAATCAATGTGGGAAGTTTAAAAAAAAATTCAAGATTTCTGTCTACAGGATATCGAATTTTGCTATCGGGCGGCTGCAAGACGCGTGAAACTATGGTCGCTAAATGCGGACTTGTTTAACGAACCTCACCAGTTGACTAAATTCACTCAATGGGTCCGCTTAAACAATATTTGACACAGAACATTTCACTTCAAAGATCTAATTGCACTATTTTTGGGCTTACAGACACTGGCCTTATTCGCTAACGAAGCCCGATTTTTTCAGATTTAGGATGTTCTGCCGGGCATGTTCTCTCCAAAACGAAGTCGGTGACCCTCCATTTATTTTTTACATTTCTGACATAACTAACTCATAATCTTACAGTGGTAAAAGTCTCAGAAAAAAATAAATGTTGGAAAATGTTAGCGCGAACGTCCTTAAAACTGTAAATAATACTGAGAACCTAACAAACATACTCATTTCACAATTACTTCTCACAAAATAGAGATCTACACGATTATAACACAAGATCTGTTGAATAACTACACATGGATTATCACGGAAAAAATTACGGGGAATTCTCGCTAAAAGCCATAGGTACCAAAATATGCAATGATCTACCTGACGAAGTAAAGAACTCGCACTCATACTACATATTCAGGATTAAAGGAAAATGAAATTGATCTTACTCAGCAACTAATCGCTCGACCGTCTTAATTTTAGTTACATAAAATAACTCAGTTACCATGAGTATCATCATTTTTATGGCCGTGTTATTATCAGCTCTCCGTGAGATATAATTTTATATAGCAGAAATTATAAAGTTGTAATAGGAGATCCCCAAGAAAAGTTTGTAAAAACTTGCTGGGATCTCCCGCCAATAAAATCAATACCATGTAATAAGGAGAAATGTAAAAGCAATGGGGCAAACAATAAAAAATTGAAATTGAACTATTAAAACTTAACTTCTAATGTAAATGTTCTCGATGTCGTGAAGCACAAGGTACAGCGACTTGTAATTTACAGCCTTATTTGCTTATTTCCACAGCGAACTATACAACAAGTATCACAAGTACCACCGTTATATCACCTACACCAGGTATTATGACCTTGTTATCAATTCGTTTTTGTTGTCCAGCACGGACACTTCTAGATTTCAAAAGGGCTAATTAAACTGCATCCAAGCCCCTTCCCCCACCGTCCCCAATTTTTTGGCGGTAAATGAAAATACTTTTTAATTGAAGCATTTCGGACAAAGAGTTTCGAATTTTGTTGAATCTTCGATTTTTATGCCATTTCGAAGTCGCCCTTGAATTTTTACCCGACCGCGTTCAAGGAGACTGGGGCAGCGAGGATGATGACGTCTACTCAGGAACCAAACACGTCATCGCCTCAGTCATTTCTCTGTGTTTGTTCGAGACGATAGAACAAGAAACTAATCGTTCTAATATCTATTGGGGATAAAGGGTCCAAATTGTGTTTCAGCGAAATCGTTTCTTTTCCGTAACTGGAGTCAGGGTTAAGTTTCCATTCAGAAGACTCCGAAGCAGTTAAAATAATCTCATATTTTCTTTATATCGTTATGAAAAGAAAAAGTGTCTTTTTCTTCTTTTCCGAATTTACTAGCATCGATAACCCCAACAGCCCCGGCGTCAACCACGCCAGGGTCTCCTTCAGGTAAGACTGAGTTATTTGGGTTATTCTGAATGTACTAGATAGAAAATGAGTTGACAAGAGCAGAACGATGATTTTTATTTGAAATCTCTTTCATTTTACTTTATTGCGATCTAATAGCGACTGAATTTGGATTTCTTTATCGGTCGATATCTACTTGTTTATTTGACCAGGTGGCTTACAACAAATTGCACTCCTTTTGACACAACAAATTATACTATTTCTATATATATTTTACAAGAATATCGAGGCTGAAAATTGCGAAATTTTAAGAATATTTTAAGAAGAAACCCGAGGCTTAGATGTTGAAAAGAATATAATTTTGTGAGTTAAAAATTTGTAAATGCAATACGATTATATGTTTTTAACTAAACTGTTTAATTGCTTTCCGGAATTGATACGCACTCGACACAAACACCCAGAACTCTGACCCGATCGACGGACTAACCATAAGACTGCCTCTATTTTTAGGCTCCTGTTCCCATAGTTTAACTGGTTTGAGAGGAAACTTCACCAGCCCAAACTATCCATACGACTACCCGCTCAGCGTGACTTGCAACTGGACAATTTCTGTGACACCTGGTTACTTCGTTTATTTGCACTTTGAACATTTTTATCTCGAGCATGCTTATGGCTTTAGTGAATGTCCGTATGACTACGTGGAAATATTCGATGGAAGCTCTTCGTCCAGCCCCTTGATAGCCAAACGCTGTGATTATCAAGATTCTTGGTGTGTTTATAGTACCAGCAACGTCCTTCATGTTAACTTCGTATCGGATTTCATAGTAGCCCGGTCTGGTTTCAGCGCCTATTATGAACGTGTTCACACGAGATACCCTATGTGTCTGCATCTCAATGCGAGTAAGTGAATGACTGTTATTTTTTTTCACGAAGTAACCTTCCATCTAAGTCGTATATTTTCTTTTCTTCGATTATGATTACATGTAGCTACAGTAGAATTCGCTTAGTTGTGGCGTACTAGTTAACATTGGCTGACTTTTCAGCTTTAGAAACTTACAACTCGAATCTTTTTTCGATTTAATTAGATAACCATGCAACACAAATAAAGTGAAAATTGATACAGACACATATACACTGAAGGATGCTATTTCAAAAGAGACGTTGACTTAATACATTAGTACGAGTTAATAATGCTTTTTTTAGTTCGTAATGACTTCTATAGAAATGATTGTCTCTTTCTTCTTTTCTAAAGCCCTCCATTCTCGAACAGTTGCATCTACTCCTGGTGAGTATTCTTTTGATGCTGTTAGAAAATGAATTGAAACTGTACTTTCCACTTTACATGTACGGCCGGGGAAGCACATGATATTGTTTTATGAGGTAGATAAGCATTTTTCAGGACTTGACTATGGCCTAATTTACGCCGCGCTGTGTTACTAGCAGTTCTAAACGTTTGACCCTATTCCACGGGGGGCATTCAGATCAGTGTCTTTCTGTTGTAACGATTTTGGGTAACTATAACTAACGAGCTTTCTCACACTGTACCTGTCAAGGTATCTCAAGAAATCAAAAGTGGCGAGACGTGGTTATCTTATATAATCAGGCATTCTGATTACACCTGACTAGTTTTCCTTTACTCTGTGATTAATTCATTAACTGACTGGTTTATTTGTCTTATCTCCTCTTATGAAGCCTTCCAAGTCACACCTACCTCTTGTAAGTAATCTTTGGATTAAGTAATAAAAAACTTGTTTGCATTATTTTCGCTGAATGTATTAGCTGGCTTGCAATATGTGTTGCTGTTAGCAGTATGTTGCTGTATAACGCTTGAAAAGTGTCTGATAAAATCTACTGAATTTCAGGTTGCCTAGTTGCTACTTTTGTTATATTTGTTCGTTTCGTGGGTTGGTCTCCAGTGCGATGCACAAACTTTATTTTGCTACCTCGTTTATTGACTTAAGTAAGTGACATATATGTAAAAAGCTTTTAGTTTTCGCACACTGTTAACTAACTTCTGGTTAAATTTATTCTTCGTTCTTTATTCAAGCTCATTTTCAAGCTGCTAGTTCCATTCCTGGTAAGTGGACTTATTTCAGAATGATCAATTTGTTGATGAGTGCAAGTAGTGCCGGTAATTTGGCTATTTCCATCTATCAATGACTGACATTTCTGTCATATATTTATCTTTGTCATAAACCAAAAAGCAAAAATCTTGTGCCATGAAACAAGCCTATTTAGGAAATAATAGACAAAAAGATGTGAACAACTTGAAACATGTTAAATTTCTGATGGATACATAAATTTGTTGTTGTTGTTGTTGTTGCTACCGTTAAATTACACATTGTATTTCAAAAGTACATTTTGCGCACTTATTCTTAAAATTCAATTCACTGTGCCAGAATACCCTCCCCCTCCTTCATTCTGTGTTCGAGGATTGCATCGAACCACCTTACGAACAACAGTGCTTGGGGAAAGGATACGAACATGGGAGGAATAAGGCTAGAATGGGTGTCTATTTTCAACAATATTGTCGCGCTTTGTATGTTGAATAACAGTTTGTCTATGTTTTTCTTACCAACAGGATCCTGTTACTACCACTTGAACCAGCCCAGTGGTAGCTTTGCCAGCCCAAACCACCCAGGCTGCTACCCAGTCGACAAGTATTGTACCTGGTTAATCGAGGTTCCTTTAGGCCAGTACATATATCTGCACTTCTTATCATTTCATCTTGAATATGGAAGTGCCTCCTGTCCGTGGGACTTCGTTGAAATTTTCGATGGACACGCCGTACACAGTAGCTCCAAGATTATCAGAGCATGCGGCCAGCTGGCACCATGGACGGTGTATAGCAGTGGAAGGTTTCTCTTGGTGAAGTTCTATTCAGATGAGATCATCATGATGCCTGGATTCTCAGCTAATTATCAGGCTGTGTCAAACAGTAAGAACACGTCCCGAAATAATCGTGGTTGTATAAGACAACTGATAAAAATAACTTTTAACCATTTGCAAGGTAAAATAGAAGAGGGTTTAGTTCCAGGGGGTGGGGGGGGGGGGTGGGTGGGGGGCTCCAATATAAAAAGAACAGGGGCGCTCGTCGTACCATTTAGGGTTTTAAAAAGTGGTTTTTGGTATCTCTGATGGTGTTCAGCCTCAAAATGTCCCCAGCGGAAGCTTTCGCGGCACCTTAAGGGTATTAATACGAAAACAAACATGACAGGAGGTAATGTTTCGTTTTAGGTTTTAGAATTGGTATCTCTTAATGGTGAAAAATTTCAAACCACGCCCACAAAGCAAGATCTTTCCAAATTTCCGACGAGCACCCACCGTCCATTTTATATGGGAGTCCCCACACCGGGGTTTAGTCACTGAAGGAATGCAAACGTTTATGCAATGACTGAAAAATGAAGTTTGAAGCAAGGAGATTTTTCTCTATCCTTCAATAATTATGCTAGGAGCATCTTGATGTTCAAGGCATTGTCTTGTCCCACAATGGGCTTAACCATTTTTATCTTGCAGTGGACTTTACAGCATTTAATTGCAATATTATGATTTAATATCTTATTCATGTTCTTCTTGTGACAGCATACAGCGTCTCCTTACCTCCTCCGCAAGTTTCAATCACAAGTGCGGTACAGTGCTTCGCCACCCACACTGCAACTGCAACAGCAACTACAGCGACAACTACAGTAGCGACAACCACGTCGAATGGTGAGTCAGAAGTATGGTGTTTAAGTGTCTTCCACTTTGTCAAACTCAAGCCAATTATTTTAAGACGAAACAAACGTATTTGATCTGACCAAATATACTATGTCCTTGATTCTCATGCCTAGCTATGCGTTTTACAGATGAGATAGGCAGAATAGCTCTTACATAATATAACAAAGTATAAGCAATTCAAGTGTTTTAATTTGATTTCTTACAGCTTCGGCATTAAAATCTCTGACATTAATTATTTTCCGATTTGTATTTGATTATCGCAGATTGTTTCTTTTGACTTAGATTAAGAATATTGATTTTTGATAATCAGTGATACTCTTGCGTTCGATGAACAAATTCTAACTGGTCTCAACGACATTAAAGTTCATCTGTGCGTAAAACATCATTTCTATGATGTGTGACGTACACCATAAAAAGATGAAGTATTTGAAGTTTAATAGAAAAACGCCAAACATTACACGTTCCCAAGCGTACCTTTGCCTTAGCCCTCAAACTCTTAATCACATTTGTGGCCTAATGGTGTCCCTCAACATTAAGGTCCATGCTTGTAGTTGTCGTTGCATTTTCTCCACTGTCGAATTAATTATTCGTTTTGTTTCCAGTGAATGGAATCCATCCGACTCCTGCTTCAGCGATGCCTTCAAGCTTTTATGTAGCTTCAAGCGTTAATGTCCTGCCCAATCCTACTCAGTTTGAGATGCATCTACCTTCAGACTGTGAGCAAATCTGCAGCAACACTTATGGAAGCTACACATGTTCTTGTGTTAGTGGATATCAACTGGCCCCTGATGGAAAATCTTGTTTAGGTAAATATCTTGACTTTAACCTTTCATTATAATCCAGAAATTATATCAGCAAGAAATATAAAATCATTTCAAGGACACCTACACAAGTTGGTTTAAAACTGAAACTCAAAATCACAAAAACAATCATGGGTAATTTTAACTTTTTTCTAGAAAGAATTGCAAACGCGACAAGCTACCCTTCAAGACGATACAGCTCAGAATAAAGCGTTTTATTTTTTCCGAGAGGGCACGCTAACGAATCATTCAATCTGATTGGACCTTAGCGTGGTCCGGATTTTCCAATCTCTAACCACGGTTACGGGAACGTGCGCGTGATGTGTGTATGGAAAAAGTAAACAGTTAAAAAAAATGATCAGAGAGAGGGAGGAAAAAAAATATAAATACGCTATATACCGGCTTAGGGTCAGTCCGTAAAGTGAAAAACTGTGACCTCGGGCTTGAAAATTTTGTCCGAGGCCGCAGGCTGAGGGCAGCATTTTCAAGAACTCGGACCTCCCTGCCGGCAGATCAAATATTTGTCTTGAGTTTACCTGTATAAACGAAGCATTCGGATCGCCACGCTTCCTTAATGCCTCAAATACATCTCGGCAGCTAATGACTGCATTCTGTTACGTATGTTATGCATGTTCTCTCCGTAGACATCGACGAATGTTCCATCAACAATGGTGGCTGCAGCCATCATTGCTTCAATATCCCTGGGTCATTTTACTGCGGTTGTCCGGAAGGGAAAAGTATAGGTGCTAACAATTTGACCTGTGTTGGTAAGCAATGTCACTTAAAATGCGATAACTGAAAACATACCACGGGCGTTGATAATAATTATATGAGGCAAACTGACAGTACTAGTTGACAAATATTTTAATGAGCGGAACAAACTACTATAATTTCAAGCCTTATCTTTGAAAATCTCTTCAGGCTGTTATCCTCGCGCCATCATACTTGTTACAGGTGAATTGACAGAGTGATATCCATAGCTGTCGGTTCTTTCGGGAATTAAAGATGTAAAAAGAGGCTTTTATTCACAGTGTCTTTGAGACATTTGATAAGTAATTGGGTATTTCTAAATTAATTTTTGATTAGAATCTTTTTCATAACCTTGCATTTCTTTCTCTCTTTCGCCTCTTTGAAGAGCCTGGCGTGTCCGTTAGCTGTGGTGACAGCAATATGACGGTGTCGTTAGAAAAGAGGACATTCCCTTTCTTTGAAGTTAGCCACCTACACTTGCGTTACTCTTCGTGTAGAGCGACTCAAAATGACACGCATCTGCTGATCAGCACCTCTCTGAATGGCTGCGGAACTTTGGTCAATGAGACCCAAGACGTTCTTATTTTCTGGAATGAAATTCAAGCGGACGCTGTGATCATCGACTACGTTATCACTCGGACACATGACATCAAACTGCCATTTTACTGCAGCTATTCCAGGAGTAAATTACTAAGCTTGAGTTTCACTCCTCAACCCATTTACTTTTTAACAGAAGGTACAGTGTATATGAAACTTTTAACTCATTGCAATAGCTGTTATTGAAGTTATCAGCGGTTCGACATACAAACGAGACGAGAAAGGGTCAATTTTTCTTTGTATTGATCCGTCTCCCTCGTTTGTATGCCTTTTTACACAAAGAAATATTTGACCGCAGGCTCAACTGCAATCTGAGATATTGATATCGTTTCTATCTTCTAACTCGCAGAAATAAAGTAAAAAAAAAAAACAAACATCGAATGACTAGGTTAGTGTTGTTTTCACCCTATGCAGTGGCACGCAAAGACACTAAAGTATAGTCGAAATCAGGCCAAGCTAGTGCCATGGCATCAAGCAAAACAATGACCAGGTTTGCCCCTCCCCCGAGAGCAGATTTTATTGGAGATACACCACGTAGCATTTTGTCAGATTGAGTGACAGTTTCCCAGAACCCAAGGCCTTTATCTTGTTGGCGTTTCATTACGTAATTCAACATGTCAGACAATTTTAAACAGTTTGGTTGTTAATATGCACGAAAATGCTTGCACTTATTTTGTATTTTATTATAAGGTGAATTAGAAAAATTTAACGGCCTAAATGGCAATTATACTCCTAAGAGGAGATTCTAACAAAGATATTAACAAAATCTGCACATTTTTTATTTCAGTGGGATACGGCAACCTCACTTTTAAGATAGACTTTTACAAGAGTTCGTCATTTGACACTCCTTACACCCAGCAGGACTACCCACTGGAAGTCGAGCTCAATGATTATGTATACATAAGGTACAGTGTGGAGTCCAGCGCTGACCTGACGATAATGGCTGAAACCTGCAAGGCCACTAAGGATGGAAGCTTTTATTCCTGGCCCCAATATACCATTATACAGAATGGGTAAGTAGGATACGAACACAACACTTTGAACGGGCTTTGTGCTCCCCAAGATAACTTGAAAGAAGCTCCAATAATTGTCCTCAATTTTAAATTTTTGTTTCGTTTCGTTAGGAATTTGTTATTTGAAAAAAAGACGCAAAAATCCGGTATAAGATTACGTCGTCTAAGACTTCAATGTTGAAGACCTGATTAAATTTGTTTTGAAAGCCTTTGAAGCTCCGACAAATTCTTCTATCCGTGTTAATTTACTTACCTGACCATGTTAGTAGATTCATCTGTATATGTCAGGTTCCCTTTTAACTTCAGAGAAGAACTAATTTCTTGTCTGCACTTGCCAACTTGACATTTGCGAAAAAAGATCTGATCAAACCTGCCAGCCGAGGGTCACAGGCCGAGCGAACTGGGCGTTGAAAACGAATATACTCGAACATGTGGGAAAAAATCGCGAATATCGATATCATGCCTTTGGGACAGTACCCTTCATTTCTCGTGATCGTAGACGTATGTAGATGCAAAGTCATACCCCAGCCAGAGTACAGGGAGCAGTTGAAGCAGTCCAGCCCTTGAGTCAATAAGACTGCTGCAAAGTATGCATTAAAACCTTTGGTAGATAATCAAAAACTTAGGCCACAATATTCTATGTTAAATGTTCATACGAATGTTTTAAATACACTTTAGATGTCCACGAGATCCAACAGTGGACTACAGCTACAATCCTTTACGAAGCTTCCAAGAATTTAAAATCAAAGCCTTCAGGTTCTTCAACGACTATGACACGGTGTACTTCCACTGCGAGTTACTGGCTTGTCATAGATACTCGCCTAACTCCAGGTGAGAAAAAAACAGAACGGTATATCAACTTAATTTTGAATGAATAGTTTGAATCTTTTCCAGGTATGTTTCACTTAAGTTTTAATTACAGCTATAATTTCACTGACAAATCTTATATTATTACAGAACACAACACCACACCTGATTACAATAAGTACACATCTGTACTGCACCGGAAAGGAAACGATTAGAGAAGGTTGACAATTCTTTTACTGACAAATCATTATCGTGGCAAACAAAACCACAAAAGATCACAATAGATAGGTACACATCTGTATTGCACTAAAAAAAAAAATAAAAAATAAAAAAAATAAAAAATAATTAAATTTGTATTCATTTCTGAATTCTTATCTTGTCCAGCGTGGTGTCTTAAATGCTTGTACTATAAGATATAATTGTCATTAAAATTAAAAAAAAAAAAAGGAAACATTTCAAATTGTTGAATTTAAATAGGAAGGTAGATGTTAGACTCATTCCAGTTAAGACATAAGGTTAAGTTTTAACTTAAGTTAAGTTTTTCGAACACAACGCAATGATCTTGGTCAGAACACTGCAAGCTCAGACCACTAATTGACAGCTCGTTGACCTGTAGGCCGCCGCCACGTCTCCAACCTAGATATAGGGGGTCTTTGAAACTAGTAGGCTGTTCTCTCGCAGCCCTCTCTAACTAAAAGGCGTCCAGTAGCTAAATCAGACATCCAACAATTCACATAGGTGTGACCAGGGATGCTCAATCGCTAACAAAAGAAAGAAAAGGGATGTGACACGCGATGAAGTAGAGCATGAAGAAAGTACAAACAAGGTCATTTTGACACAAGGTCCACTGGTGTTCAAGAAAGAAGAACAACAATCGGGAGGTAAGTTAAATATGTGTCTTATTGCACAGGGTATGTCAGTAGGTACGTTAAACCTAAAGGAAATGTTCCAGTACCTTGGTGTCATTTATTAATTTAATGTACACCATTCATGTTACATGGACGTTTGTAAACCAATCAGTGCTATCTGGCCGTAGATATGATTAATACTGGACACATTCTATTCGAATAGGCCATTAATGGGCTGGGACTAGCTTGCAACTGAGGCTAATGCGGGGAGTCTTATCAACTGCAAGTGACATTAATCGCTTTTTAATGATATTCCCCCACATGAGCCTCCATTGCAAGCTAGTTCCAGTCCAATACCTAGAATACTAATGTAGTCTATTAAAAGTTGAGCCCCATCTTACTGTGAGCCCTTTCCCCCGGCCATAACAAAGTCATTTAAAGACTGGTTCTAACTAAGTAACTCTAAATATATATCATTCTATGTGACCTTGTGTGACAAGTTATACCGCTTGTTTCTTGAAATTGCTATCGTAGATACCGATCAAAACAAACAAACCGGAGCACTCATTGGTGGCGTGGCAGCCGCTGGAGGATTTGGTCTGATTGCAATCATAGCCCTAGCCGTTTTATTTGTCAAGTACCGCATTGCCCGACGATTTATGAACAGGAAGAAGGTTGGAGATCTTTGCACCACTCAAGACCAACAATTGAGCAGAAAAAACGCTTACATACAAGAAGATGACATCATTGATAAGGAAGACACTTTGTAGGGCGATGTGAATACTTTCTTGAATGTTGTAAGAGCGGATGTAGACGGTACAAGTTTGTCGTATGTAGCGCGCACTGATCACAGCATGCAAACATAGGCAGTGGAAGTGATATATTTGTGAGTTAAATCCTCTGTCTACATCTGTATTTAAACTAAATGCACTTACCTTAGGATTGTCAAAAAGAGAAATAGAAAAAAAACCCTCAAAATTTCCAGTTAAACAGTGTCTGATTTTAGCTCATTTTTTCAGGGAGAAAATGAATTTACGCACATCCTCGTAGCATACTGTACAAGTATACCAATCTGCGTGTTCCATATAAACTTAAATTTTACGTCCCTATTATCATGGTGAAATAAGGTAGTGTATGGGGTTTAGGTCCTATAACAAATGTACCACATCATTACCATCATCAGTAACAGCGGTAGCAGCAGGAGGCACCATCATCATCACCATTATCATGAATTCCCGATTTCAAAGTGCACTGAGATAACGAGGTCTCGCTTTAAGGTGTGAAAAGGAGATTACAGAAAATTCTCCAGTAGACTTAGTTTTCAACGAATGCTCTTATTATTTTAAAATAACCAAATGTGATTTTTTTTATCCACTTTTGCCCAAGAACGTCGATTCTTTAAAAATTGATGTGTGGGGTTAGCACTGATTACAACCACATTGGATTCTCTTGCAGTAGTTTAATAAAAGCAAGTATATAGATAAATAAAATTAAGTTAGAATTAACTTATTTTTTAGAGGCTCTATATTAATAATAAGGTCAATATAGTGAGCTTGTTCTAAAATAAATAAAAGTTAGTTTTGACTGAATAGAGAGAATCCACCATTTTTGACGCACCAGTTCCCCTGGTCAAAAGGACCCCCCCCCCCCCTCTTACACCCCACCCACTCCCTCTCTCATTCACACTCTTCGTACCACCTAATTCTCCTTACCACGCCCTCTTCCTCCTGAGTGATCATGACTCTCAGTGCGACAAACACACACTGAATTTAACAACTTATATCCAGTTGATTTTCTTTGTGTACATTTCGGAATAAAACTGAGCTTATCTAAATCAGTCCATTTATCTGGAAGCCGTAATCAGTGGCCAATTTATTTATTGGCCTATAGGCATGAACTTATTTCTGATGCGCAGTAACGTAACCGATCGAACACTAGCATTGACATCAGTGGGACGAATACACATTACCAATTAAAGAGGTTTTGTCTGAGTTTTTTTTTTAGAGTTTTTGAAGTCCCTTGAACTCGGAAATATCGGCGTCTATGCCACTCGGAATCAATCCTGTGTAGGTTAAAATCAAAGTCTGCGTAGCTCGGTATCAGCTAGTGTCGGGCCCCTCTAAGTCCGACGACCAATACCGACTTTATTGACTATATACATAACCAGCGCATGCGATCATCTTTAGCCTGTCCATTTAACTTACAGAAAAGGTCTTTGCAATTTAGTTTCAAGTCCCTAGAACTCGAAAATATCGTTTACACTTTTCGGAATTTAGTCTATCTAGCTCAAAAAATTAAAGTTTGGGCAGCTCGGTGTCGGCTAATGCCGAGCCCCTCTAAGTCTAAAACGACCTATATTTTACTCACTATGCACTTAACAAACGCGAGCGATATTCGTTGCCCTGTCGATTTACGTTAAGGACAAGGTCCATGCAGTTAAGTTTCAAGTCCCTAGAAATCGAAATTATGGTCTGGGCTATTCCGAATCAGGCCTATGTAGGTCAAAATCAAAGTTTGCGCTGCTCGGTATCAGCTGGTGTCGAGCCCCTTTGAGGCTAAAACAAGCCACATTTTACTTACTATGCACATATAGCCAACGTCTGGGAAAATCTTTAGCCTGTCGATTTAACTTAAGGACAAGGTCTTTGCAATCTAGCTTCAAGTCCCTCGAAAACATCGTCTACACTTTTCGGAATCGAGCCTATGTAGGTCAAAATCAAAGTTTGCGCAGCTCGGTATCAGGTAGTGCGGAATCCCTCTTAGTCGATCTAAAACGTGCTATATTTGTTAGACTATGCACATAACTACCGCGCGCAATAATCTTTAGCCTGTCGACTTAACCTAAGAACAAGGTTTTTGCAATTTAGTTTCAAGTCCTTAGAACACATTACATTCACAGAGCAATCTTAAGATAAAAGAGTTCAATTGAATCAAGGTCGTTTGTAGTTCATGTTACATGCAATTCACTGGAAAAGTTGAAAATTTACATGGACATGTCAATTTTAATTTACAGCATGTAAATATTGATTTACATTCTTTGTAAATTACAATTTACATGTTAGGGTTTTGTAAAATAAATTTACAGGAAATTTACAGCTTTTAGTACAGCATGTAAATGTTCTGTAAATAGTGATTTACATTGTCTTTGTCGACAATGATCATTTGAAGAACATGTAAAAACCTGTAAAATATTTTACGCACTTTTACAGTATCTGCCTTTGTAAAAAACATATAAATTGCTTTGCTAAACCATGTAAGAAACATGTAAATAATTCAAGCGAATGCTGTAAAAAGTCTGGAAATGTTATGTTTGTAACCCTGTAAAAACCATGTAAATGAAAAAAGGGGGCCTGTAAGAAAGATGTAAAAACCATGTAAATGAAAAAAGGCGGCCGGTAAGAAACATGTAAAAACCATGTAAATGAAAAAAGGGGGCCTGTAAGAAACATGTAAAAACCATGTAAATGAAAAAAGGCGGCCGGTAAGAAACATGTAAAAACCATGTAAATGAAAAAAGGGGGCCTGTAAGAAACATGTAAAAACAATGTAAATGAAAGAAAGGGAGCCTGTAAGAAACATGTAAAAACCATGTAAATGGAAAACCTAGAAGTTGCACGGGTGCAGTGGGGGACTGTAAATAGCCTGTTAAAAACATGTAAATTAAAAAGGGGGACCTTGCAAAGGCTGTGAAAACAATTTAAATGAGCTAATAGGGGCTTTTCGAAAAACTGTTAAAACCACGTTAATGTAAAATGGAGACTCTTAGAAAAAAAAGATCTAAATTTAAGAGAAGGCCTGCCTAAACCCTGCAAAAACCATGTAACGGAAAAGTGGGCTTATTTAATATAACTCTGGTGTAATGGTTCAACCAACGGAGACTGTTGAAATGATGTAAATTCCAAGTTACCGACAGGTTCGCTATCCTCTTGTAAACGGTTGGTTGGATTTTGCAAAGAAATAAATGAAAAGTTACCCCGGCCAGGTTAAACTTGGGGGACGGGGGGGAGAGAGAGGAAGGGTTGTCTCGGGTAACCGAGAACATATAAATGGGACCTTTTAAAGGCGCGTAAAGTTAAAACGTAACACCGCCCTAAAGCTCCGTAAACCTACCGTGAAGCCTCCATTAAGGTGCCTTTTACGTTGAAGCATTTGAACTTCTCTAAAATCCAAGCGTGTGCTATAGTGTGCTTTAAACTGAAGTTGGGTTAGAGGGTATGCACCAAACTAAATCGCTGCATTGATCGACACCGCACGAAGCTGTCTTCTTGTGAACTTTCCGCGCATCCACAACGACAAAATAAAACTAGAATTGTTACTGCACATGCAGGCGTCCCAAGCTTACGCCTCTAGAAAAGAGAAAAATTAATTCTCGGACACGTACGTATTTATTCATGAAGGACCATGAAAGCGTCACGTGTTGTGTGAGTTCAAGACGGAAAGAGCCCCGGTGACCGAGTTTGAACTGACGCGAGTTAGGTTAGGCAGGGAACCATAAGGGACACGGCCGTCCCAACGACCGTTTTCTCTCGAATGCTTTGAAACGCTGTTTTAGGCTATCTGGTGTACTTTCGAAGCTCTGTAGGTTAATTTTAGATAGCGCAAAAAAAAATATATCTGTTCGGTTATTCTAGAGGAGTTTGTGTATCTCGTACTTATTAGGGCTTTTTTGTCCATTTCCCGAAAACGTTAGGACTTATCGCCTTTCCGAAAATGATAGCTGACTTTTTTTCGGTACCCAAAATGACATTTTGTTTTTTTGGTTTGTTTTGGTTTGTTTTTGTGATTTCTACCGTTCTGTGCTTTCATTGCCGTCACTGTTATCCCAGTCCCTTTATAAGAGCGTACCAGCCTTGTGAGTGCCCGATCTCCAACAAACAGGAATCAGCGGTCTTCATGTTAGGTACCAGGTCCTCTCGGTTCTCCCGCCATGTTCGGCAGTTCGTTGGAACTTGCATCGAACTCGAGCTCTGTTTCAGCGGGCCAAAATCCACTCTACCTTCGCTTCGTCATCGTGCACAGTTTCAAGGCAAAGTTTTCCGTTACCCAGAAACTGAAGATAGCGATTACAGGCAACAACAACAACAGGTAAGCAAGTCTTGCATAAATTGAACGAGTAGAGTAAAGTAACGTCAAGATACGTATACATTTCGTTTTGTCTTTGGTTGAATGTGTCATTATCAAGGAGAAGTTACGTTGCTTGTGGAATCGACTTTGTTGATGTTTACCTGCTGTGCATAAAGGGCTTTATTATCTGTTCTTATCTGTTCTCGATAACCGAGTAAGAGCATGCGACATTTGTTATTGGCTAATATGCACCTTATGATTCCTTCTGATGCATTCTCTTGTAAGGTTATGTTGCCCTCTGATGTGAATGCTAGTAAGCTAAAATGTAATGTGCCATCTTCAGCAGAGAAATTTCTCTTATGCTAGTGTAAGTATTCTGAAGTTACTCAAGTGTCTACAGTTGTACCTCCATGCAAGTTACAATATGCTACACAACTGTACATGGACATTGCACCCACTGGTGCTGATAGTAAGTTAAATGTTGTGAAATTTTCTTTCACAAAAAAAACACTACCATACTTTATAAAGAGGTATACATGTACCTCAAACTGTCATGAAAACTACACAGGACTTGAAAAAAAAAGGAAGAGTAACTTGCCCAGGCAGGAAAATCTACTTGTCTTGGACGACACAGTATAGTCAATCGATTATTTCATAACAATCAATAGGAATTAGTCAATGATATCAGAAATCAATAAAAGGATTCGTCATGAGTAAACGATTGTGATCAAATTTTCAATAAGCATTATCAATTTTGCTGATACTAGCTTATCTTTTAAGCAACATTTAATAAGAAAGAAATGAACAAAAGATATAAAGTGAAATATGAAATCATGAATACAATTGCATAAAAACATAACATTGTATCTTGTAAACAGAATATTTTGCTGGCATACATGTATTGGGGACTATGTTTTAGGGGTCTTTGGTAGTGCCTTTGAAATCTACATAAAAAAGTTACAATCAAACATTGTGTTGAGGGACACAATTTTTCTACAGTTTATGTGAACTAACAAAGAGAGGCCAACTTTCAATTGATTCTCTAATGACTGATAAATTTGGTAAAATCAAATTGATAACTTGAAACTTCTCTAGCATGTGAGTATGAATTTCTTTCAGTTGATTGATAGCACTGATAACACTTACATTAATTTCAATTTATTGATTTATATCAATTTATGGATCAATTTCAATCGATTGCCTTACCCTGGGATGACCAGACAGCATTTTAGAGACCTGTTACAGCTGTACATTTTACTTGTACGAAATTGGGCTCTTACCAAGTACATGCAGGTTTCATGTGTCATGCATCTGTTCATTCATCTGTAGCAGGGCAGGAAAAAAAATTGTAAGTCACTTGTCCAGTGGGCCAGTCAATTTCAGTTTTCGCTTGCCCCCATTTAAATATTAGTTGCCAGTGTGGTGGCCAGTAAGGAAATCAGAGGACAAATGCGAATGAAGTATGCTCGGATTCCTAACTAATTCTTGCTTTCAACCTAATAATTAACTAATCTTTAGGTCTTAAGTTTTGAAATGGAATGACTGGAAATTATCATTTATCAAGCTTGCATTTTTAGTCAGACTCACAAGACTACTGAGGCTACATTGTAATTTCACTTGCCCACTGGGCCACTGAACTTCTATTTTCACTTGCCCAAGAGCAAAATTTACTTGGCTGAGTAAATCAGATCTGGTTTTTTCCTGCCCTGAGTAGATCACAGATAACACCAAAATGTGGTAAAAACAAAAAATATTCACATAAGCCATTACCAGAGTGTGTCACAGAATCTGTGAATTTTTCAGGCGTGTGTCACTGATGTTCTTACCACATTTTGATGTCTTCTGCCATCTATTACTGAACAGATGTGCGACAACGTAGAATCTATCTGCTTCATAATACATAACAAAGAAACAAAAACAAACATTTATGACATCAGCTGTACCTTTGTCCACCAATAGAGCATAAGTACATGTAAGAAACAATCAAATTGTGCCTGCAAATAACTTGACTTATTATTTAAACATTGTTTGATAGGAGTTTGATTTATTGTGCATGAATATTACAATGTAGTAGATAGTGAACATTGAATATTTACTGCCACACATTTTGAGTTTAGTTCTTCTACATCCTCTGACATTCAGTGCCTTCCAATCAGAGATGCAAAGTTTTTGTCACACAGTAGCTACAGATGTAGATTAAGATCTGTTTGATTGATGAATATTCAGGGCTCAAAATAATGGCCGGTCAACGGGCAATGTCTGGCCAGAATGGTCACTTGACTGGCCAAAAACTTCACTCGCCAGTCATGTTGACCAGTCATGTCATGTTGAGACGGTCACGTTGTTCATTCTTGAATAAACAATCAAATCCCCAACTGTAAATCTGAGAGTTTTTAATCTCTTTTTTATTATGACCTCTAATGAAAACATACACCAATGCATACATGTATCTGTTCGAACGGCTAAAGACCATTCGCTTGCTGTTTATCATGCGTTCAAGATCGATAGGAATGCCATTCGAGTGACTGGGGTTAATATTAAGCCAATTTTTAAACGGTCTAGCAGTGACTGGAACAAATAAACTATATTTGTGGGTTTAATTTGGCTCACATTACATGTACTTGATTTTTGCATAAATATCCTGACCGGTCAGAAACGAGACGTGACCGAGCTAAAATTACTTTGGCCAGTCAACATGACCGGCTACAGTCTGATTTCAAAGGTCACAATATAAATTGGAATGACAAGAAACAAAATAATAACTCCAATGTAAAATTCAGTGATTGATATCATACACAGAATTTGCTGATTCATATTCAGACATAACTTATCTTATTTAACGAAATGTTTTATGTTACTTGTAGGATGAAGTAAAATTGAGAGTGGTCAATACATGCATACTCCTTGGCATTGATGCTTGATCAGGAAAAAATCAGCCACTGAGAAGTCTACAGTACTTATGACTCTATAAGGGGTCCAAGGCCCATTTCTTGAAGGCCCTGGAAACTTTTCGGGCCCACAAAGCCATCTTTAATTGAGCTGTGTCTAAAAACTAAGAGCTGTATATGCCTGAAACTTCTTGTGTGAAGGAAACCTCTGTTCATATTGAGAATAAGCGATTAAAACAGCTCTGTAAGCATAAGATTTCAGATTTTGGTATGGCTTTCTGGGTGCGAAAACTTTTTGGGACCTTCGAGAAATGGGTCCCCGGTGCATTACAGTCTAACATGGTGACCTTCAACACTTTGATATGCTCTGGCAGCTTTCTGGCATAAATTCAACCACTTTAAACATTATTTTTTAATGCTTTGAAGTATCACTTACACTGTACCTGTGTTAGTGAATTAGCATCAAATTTAGATCTTAGATTACTAGGTTGATACTTATTGTTCAATACAGCAGCTATAAGATTTCATCATAAAAAGAAAAGGCTATGTTTACATACATGTAGTACCATGATGTGTTATGGGAACTATGGTACTGATAGGCCTTTCAATTTCAACAGGCCCCTATGAATTTTTTTTTTTGCAGTACAGTTTTTTATCACAAAAAGAAAAAGTCAAATTTTGAATATTGTTTACAGTGAACGTTTTGTCAGGGGTCCAAAATGTTTGTACTGTTTGGATTCCGTACAGTTTTGGAAAAAGAAGGAAACTGTGACTTTGTAAACATAGCCTAAAAGATGTCAGAAGCCTTGTTTTATGTTATGCAATGTAGTATTCCTTTGGCATGAATGTTTTTATGATGAATTTAAAATGTCAATCTCTATCTTGTGGTAAATGTTTTTTCTCCCTATTTTCTGTTATTTCAAACAAGAACAATTCACTCTATGAAAAAAGTTGATCAATACTTCACACTTACATTGCAGTAATTTTCATAATAAGGTAAAGGTAAAGTCTGCATACGAGCCACGTGGCCCAACAGGCTGGAGCTTATCCCGCTTTCTGTAGCAGGAAGCGACTAGGACTATTTCTACTCACCCTGGATGAGATGCCAGTCCATTGCAGGGTTACCCAACCATTAAATTCGCTGCTACCCACTTATACACCTGGGTGGAGAGACACTGAGAGTAAAGTGTGTTGCCCAACAACACAACAGAATGTACCCGCCTAGAGCTTGAACCCGGATCGCTCAATCAGGAGTTGAGCGCACTACATGTAACTACGAGGCAATCGTGCCTCCCCCATTTTTCATTGTTAAGGCTAATTTAATCCTACATTAATTACTTAGTAAGAAAAAACAGTTTATTCATTCATTTTATGACAAAGGTATTATCATTACGTTACATTTGACTTTGTGGATTTAGTATATATTTAAGAGAGGTATCCATTCGCAAACAATTTTAATTTAGTAAAACACCTAAATTGCAAAATTTTTACTAGTTGTAGCTGACAACAGTATAGTTCTTAATCATTTTATTATTTATGAATTAAATAGAGCTGAATATGACATGGTTTCGCACAATCTTGAAAAGGTCTTGAATTTTAGTAGTCTTCTTGAAAAGTGCTTGAATTTGGTTAAAGGAGCTCAGTCATGGTATTTTAAAATATTTTGGCCATGCACAAAATTACATTTAAGTCGTCTTGTTATGAATAGATAGAAAAGAAAACATGTTTTATTTGTTGCAATGTATACACTGTAAACCTTATTCGTGGCATATAAAAACTATTTGAATTTTACTGAGTTTTTTCTGATTGCAATAAATTTCTGATTCTGTATAAATTTGCATATTTTCTACTATTATAATTAAGGTCAACAGATTTGATTACAATAAAACAGTACATTCCATGCATTTTTCCTCAAGTGATTATTTACACATCATTTATTGCACAGGGTTTCTGCCTCCCTTTTTCGATTTTCATGTTATTTACAGGCTCCCTTTTTCAATTTACAGGTTATTTACAGGCTCCCCTTTTCAGTTTACATGTTATTTACAGGTTCCCTTTTTCGATTTCCATGTTATTTACAGGCTCCCTTTTTCCATTTACATGCTCTTTACAGGCTCCCTTTTTCGATTTCCATGTTATTTACAGGCTCCCTTTTTCGATTTACATGTTATTTACAGGCTCCCTTTTTCGATTTACATGTTATTTACAGGCTCCCTTTTTCGATTTACATGTTATTTACAGGCTCCCTTTTTCGATTTACATGTTATTTACAGGCTCCCTTTTTTGATTTACATGTTATTTACAGGCTCCCTTCTTCGATTTACATGTTATTTACAGGCTCCTGTTTTCATTTTCCATGTTATTTATAGCCTCCCTTTTTTTATTTACATGTTGTTTACAGCCTTCCCTTTTTTATTTACATGTTATTTACAGTATTATGGCACCCTCCCTGTATTAAATTTACATGTTATTTACGGGTTTCCAGGTTGAATCACAAGAAATTTACAGGCTATTTACAGTATTTGCAGGAACAGTTTACATGTTATTTACATGATCTTAGCCCTTTGCTTTGAAACATTTACAGTGTTTTCCTCATCATTTACATGTTTCACTTAAAATATTTACATGTTATTTACATGAAACCTCCAAAACATGTAAAAGGGGAAAAATCATGTAAATTAGAACTTTTCTGGGCAACAATAGCGTCTTGTTTACACAGCAGATTCTTATTCGAGTCCTGCTGGCGGATATCATGTCGGAAAATGGAGTAAACCTTCGTTTAGCCAAAAGCCGCGTGTAATAATAAAGGTGTGGGGGAGAAGGTAGAAGAGCTAACTTTACAGCTTAATTTGTTCAAAACCACGTTCTTTCTCGATGCCGACCTGGATACTTTCAGTTTAATATAATTACTTATCAGAAGTAGTCTGCCATATATCTCGCATATTACAGTGTTGAATCGATCCGTATATCTCAATTCATGGTTACTTTAGACAGAAATGAACTTCAAAAAATTCGGTTTTCAAAATCACCTTCAGGCTATGGATAATTTTGTTAGCAGAGGTGTATGCGCCTCAATGATTTTGATTGGCAGCTTCACAGTTAGCTTACCGTGCTTTAAGCGCTTGTTACAGTGACCTTGATTTTTATTCACTAAGAATTCGAAGTCAGGCAAAACGAACGCGAAGCAGGTTCTTCGATAACAAGATGACGCGCTGCGAGTCAGTGAGCTTCCTTTCTCTCCTGACTCTCCTGCTATGGCTACCGTCGGCGGAAGCATCGCATTTTCGTTTTGGCAGTATAGGATGGGCTCCGACTCCGGGCTTCAGCAGCAACACGGTAGAGTGCTATACCCACCTTCACACCAGCCACTAATTATAAGTAGATAGACAAAGCCCGTAATGATCATTTAGAATCTAGTAAAAATGGGCTCACTTCATGGAGATACTTTGAACGATTGTTGCTCAATTGTTGAAACGTTTCTAGCAGCAACTTACTAGTTCGCTACTCGTGAATGCTCTTGGATACTAGAGAAGCAAATAAGCACTTTCAACGACCCTTGTGCAAATGCCACTCGAGGTACTTGTATAATCACTGTAACTGCGCGTCTTTTTGAACTCGCAATGAATTACTTTTTATAGTCTGAATCGCTTCCTTGTTAAACTACCTAAATACTGCGATAGCAGATGGGTGTGGAAGTTTGAAGCTGACTATTTTCAGCAGTTTGCGGCTTGTTTAATGAGCGATTCACATGTACGGCGGAATACTGTTATATTAAATTGATTATTGGTCGGACGCAGTTTGTTTCAAAAACACTTTAGAAGCTGCCTGTGCAAATCCTTTTGGCAGAGGCATTGATACAAAGCATGAGCTTTTAGCAAGTTTTGGGCCGATAACTAGGCAGGTGAAACTACAATGGGCTGAATCATGATTTTTGCTGCGCTAATTTCAGGGAATTTTGTGATCGATGTCTGCTTTGTGCCACACATCTTTCTTTCAACAAAATGTGAAGTTTGTATGCGCCAAAAATCAGTATTACTTTTCCGGAAACAAGTCTTGAACTGCGATCGACAGAGTTCTCTTTGATTTAAATTGCTGAGGCTTCCTTTGATCCCGAATGCTCATGAGTTTCTTCAATGGCTAACATATTTAATTTTCTTTCCTGGAGTCTGATCCAATTCAAGGTTTAGCATGCCTTTTTCAATAAGCTCTCTCGCATCCCTTTTTACTGGCGTCTGTAGCCGTCCTCAGTACATCTGGCAGAACATTTTACAGACTACTCCCTTAGCCAGGGTGTAGGTTCAACAGAGTGGCTGGAGGCCACTCAAAAAAAAATCTTACTCTATATTAAGCAGCCGCTAAGTCTCGTATGCTATTGCGCCTTTCTCTGCTCGCCTCTTAAGGACAAGTACATTCATTGTTTCATATTTCCTTATGTGCCCGTACGGGCTAACCCCTTTTTAATGCATTCAGTATGTTAAAAGTTGCTCACCTAAGGTATACAATTTTTCCTGGTTTGTTCTTACTCTGTCGCTGGACTGGTATTTTTTTTGGTCAAAGATTTTTTTCCCTCTGTCCATGGCGCTCCCGGAGCATCATAGCAACGCATTTTCTGAAGATAAGCTCGTTTTCCCCTTCTCAAGTATAATCGTCGCCGACACAGAGTCACATCCTTCATTGCTTTGACCATTTTTGTAGTTTTAACTGAAAGAAAGCGGAAGGCCGTATCTACATGTATAAGACCCGAGTTTCGTGAGAAGACCGTCGCGGCTGCAGGGTACTCACTACTCGTGACAGTGGAATTTCAACAATCGCGGCACTAGTCTGAAGGTCTCGAAGTTATGGAACTGCTGTACTTTTAATTGCCAGGAGAGATTTTCGTAGCGACTGTAATTGAACGAGTGTTTTACTATTTTCACCTTGAAAAATTTAGTGATAATACACTGTTCGTGACTAGTCTTACGCAGCTCGTTTCGTCCCGGTCAAGGGACTCATCAGAGACCTTTCTGCTTGACAAACTCGTTGGGCATCGCGCTCAAAGTCCCGTTCGCTAACAAAATGATGACAGCAATCTCACCTTATATCGCATAAGGATTCCCGACCGCACAGATTCAAGAGTAAAAATTGAAAATAAAGTTGACAGTACTTGCGATAATACATTGTTCCCCTGAAATAGCCATAAATTAGCGCTTTTGTGAGAAGCAAATGTTTCCAAAGCATCATTCCGAAGTTTGTACGATACCAATTCTCGACACTTAACATATAAATACGCCCACAAGTCTCTCCCGAACGCACAATTAACGAGAGTAAAAATTAATCGAAACTTTGTAAAATCTACGATTTACTTTTGCAGGTGAACTCTTTTTCCCATGCATGCTACAAATATATATGTCACAAAATCAATTTCAAGCTTTTCAGAGATAAGTATCTTTACGCGGCCAGCCTTTGCAAAGGGCGTGTTGCCCCCAAATATTCCACTTAACCATAAATGAATCAACGTCACTAAAGATCAACTAATTAACTGCAATCAGGCAGTAAAATGCATCCCGCTATTAAGAGAAAGAACTCTATTCATGATGCGCTCTGGAAAGATCTTTGCCATTACTTCATAGTAGTCTTAATATCACCTGATGTTAGTCATTTTTTACGAATAAGATTAATAGCAGCTGATAAGATCACCCATGGAACCCTTCAGACTGTACATGTCACCAAATTCCAACGAAAAATGCCGCTTTGCTCACCCGTTTAATTTGCATTTTCAATGCCTCTGCAACCGCAAAATGTTATCTATTAGCATTGCAGATATTTTCGTTATTATACTTAGCCAACTGTGTCCATTTCTTGGAAAGATTGTTCGCATTCTTGATAATCATCCATATTAACAAGTTATTTGTAGACGCGAGTTAATCTAACATAAGTTAGTCCCTTTTTGCTCGCCTCGTGTCATGGTTTAGTATCAATACTGTCAACTTGACTGTAAAGTAGACTGTATAATTTATATTGTCTGAAATGACACGAGTATTGTATTGAAGGATTGCGTAAATTGCACGCGCTACCAAGTACTGTTGCAACTCATGCCTTAACTATTTAAACAAGGTTGAATTGAACAAGTAGCTCTTTTTACTTTGCTCAGCCGTTTAATTTTAAGTTTTGGTGCCATTGCGACTGCACAATTGTATATAACAATTATTTGAAATATTTTCCTCTTCACACGCAGCCGACTGTGGCCATTTCTTGGAAACTGAGCGCGTTTGTCAGCCCTTGTGATAATTTATGCAAGTTAATAAGCCATCTCTAGGGGCGATGCGAAAACAAGCGTGTTTCCTATCACGTTTGAATACTTGACTCTGGCTTTGCACTAAAGTAGGCTAAAGGAAGGGGGTGGGGGAGTGAATAGATTCACGGATCGACGGATTTGACCTTGAAAAGCCAAAAGATTGCCAAATTTTGTGACAAATTTAAAGTATTTGGTGATCAGCTGCGAATTTTGGCCGTCCTCTAGTTCGCGTTGATCCATGACATTGCTCAAGTTGACATGTTGGTGTTCTCTATTTTTCGGTCTTTTTCATTAAAATTGGTTTGAATGCCATTTTTCTCCAAAAAAAAAATTCAGCAACTTACAATACGTTTACGTTGACCTGGTTAAGCATTGCAGCATTCATGGTAAAATCAACGAAGAAAGGTTTGCATTTTACTGCATTAAAACTACGCCACAAAATAATCTGGATTCAAATTTGGAAAAAAAGATAGCGTCGGATCGACTGATTGCCTTAACACTAGCACGGATGGGCGGTTAAGCCTACCCCCAATTACCCCCCTCTAGAGTGCTTATTTTAGAAGCGCGAGTAATTGATTGAATCACTATATATGGATTACTAGCCTGCACTCAAGCACTCTTGCAAGTCATGTAGACCTTTCCACAAATATCATGTAAAATCGCCTAACGATCTTTCTCGAATTTATCAAAATGATTTCTAAATATCACAGAACAATTTCTAAATATCTCGAGAAACCCTCCAAATATCTCTTATCTTTATTTCAAAATAGGTCAATTTTGTATTACATAGGCAAACATTTTCAAAAATTTCTTGAAAACAGTAGTACAAGAGTAGTAAGAGTTGGGGAGCATCTGCCATTTGGAAAATTGTTGCTTTAGCACTTTTAGTAATATGGAATACATTTTTTAATGGGGAAATCGATAATCTGGATTGTTTCTGTTATAGAACTGATTATTGCTTCAAGAAAATAGCGAGGAAAACCCATACTCAGCCAAAAATGCCATTAATATTTCTAAACATCTCTAAAATCTCTAAATATCTTAATGTTTTCTAAATATCTCGGAAACTTCTAAATATTCTAAAAAATATCCGGATATTTGTGGAGAGGCCTAGGAACACAAATAGTGTGGAAAGATATTTAGATGACTTTTTTAAACTGACCGTCAGTTTATTGCGTTGGTCCCGGTTATATTTGCACTTCGGTAGAAGAATATTAAAAATTACAGTGAGTGAAGCTTAATCACTGTTCCCTAAGGGACCAGTCATTAAGTTATTTGTAATATAGCAAAACAAATTCCCGCAAACCAAAATAAATTCTGTTCCCCGCTGAGATTCCAGCGACAACATTAGGCCACCTTCAACTGCACGCTCTTATCACGTGTAACAGCGGTCAACATTTCGCGGGTAACGGTGAACTTTTTCCCGTTTGACGTCATAGTTTTCGCAATGTTGCCATGGCATTTGGCGGTAAACAGTTTCATTGTTAAATGCCATGTGACCATGAACTAGCCAATGAATGGGCGCGCTGTAGCGGGAAAAACGCCAGCTATGTAACAATAAATATTAGCCTTTCAGTACACTCAAGAGATTATCAAAGTAATCTCTTGTTACACCTTGATAAGTATGCTCAAATTCCCTGCACCTCATTTGTCAGCTGTATTATAGTTTTAGATCAATGAACGAATTTTCTCTCAACGAGCTGATAAAAGATAGTTCTAAATTATTCCGAGTTATAATCCATCAGGAGCCATAATCGGGGACGGAGACCGTAAGTCTCGGGATTCGCGCGCACCTATGATATGGGACAATTTTTCTATTTTTAGAACAAATTGCGCCATCCTGACATCATATATCCGCGCGTATTCACGCACATGTCAGGGGCTCTCGCGTGGATGTTGTCACGTTGCGTGATCAAATGGTGAGAGTTAGAGATTCTCTTGCGTATTTTTCACAGCGATGGCAGGGAATAAGGCAGGGAATACGAACCAGGGCGCTTATATGTAGTTTAATGCTCTGAGCTAACGGAAAAGGTGGGTTTTTCAGGGTCGAAAACAAGACTTCAATCTCGCGCTGGGAATGAATAATAAGATCTGCTCACGCTAGTTGTAAGCTCACGCGTATGCTTAAGAATATAGCAAGAAAACTCTCTACTCTGGTATCGAGTTAATTTGTGAGTTTCTCAGACAATGTTTTATCATAACCAAAACCTGTTTTCATGGTTTCTTATTGTCTCTGCTTGTTTGGTGAGTTTGCAAAGGTTTTTGAAAGGAAAGTCTGACGCGTACAATTAGCTCATTTGCATAGTGCAGCTCGTGCACTTTCAAGTCCGAGTCGGTGTTTTCAATTGTCAACAAATCTTGACAAAGATTTCTTTCGTTATCTTTTGTGTTGAGATGCTGCAACAAATTTCACGAATGCAAAAAAGGCTACTAACATCATGTGTGTTTTTTCAACATAAGCATAGTGAAGCTTTACACTGCGAAAGTGAAAATAGACAAGGAGTTTTTATAACTCGATCAACAAAATCGAAATCGTTATTCCAAGTTGATTAAAGAAAGCGTCATCGTAACTTTGCTGATTATTTCTGCTTTATTCACATATTTTCAGCTTAGCTTTCAATATGTTCTCAAACATTTATCAATCTTGAACATATTTAAAACTATAGAGCTATTGTTTGAGTTCGATGTACGCTTTCACGCGAAAGTGCGGCGGGAGTACAATTTGTCATGTTTACTGACTGTACAAAACACGCATCGGCGGGCGCTCTCAGTCATCGACAACAGCGAATTTACTGGATGTTTACACGAATAAAACTGAGCAGTATCTACGGACGTAAAGTTATTAAGCCTCGATGAAACATCAAGCGTTGCTTACAATTCAAGCGAAACTCAAACTAGCAATTATTTTGTTTTACTTTTCGGTCGCGATAGACTGACAAATTCCTCGCAAGCGTGTGGCAAGAGGAGCTATGAAACTATGAAGTCCTGAAGCTCTGCTATATCTAAATATATCCAGCTAGTTTTTTGCTGTGTAATGGAAAAGCTGTTAATCTTCAACATATGTGAAATTTAAAGTGGAGTAATGTACAGCTCATGTAAAAGAAGCATCCGTCGGAACACAACTTGGTCAGCGATGTATATAAGCTTACAGCGGAACATACCTAAATTCGACACTGTCTTACTTCACTCAAACTGGAGCAGCTTACGACGAAAATACTTAAGCAAAACTCCAACAGACGTAAACGCGTTGAGTTGTGGGGCAAAAACATGAAACATTTCGGGAATTTCGGACGCCTTTTCTCCCGCGCGACATCCGCAAAAATCCTCGCAGCATGCACGCGCGTGTGCCGCAGGTGATGGCGCAATTTGTTCTAAAAATAGAATTATTGTCCCATATCATGGGGACAACCCCAATACTTGAAATGGCGCGCGCTTACGGTCTCCGTCCCCGATTATGGCTCCTGAATCCATCTATCTCGCGTGCGATTGGTCTAAACGCGTCATCTGACTGAGTATGCCCCAGCTAAAACTGGGAAGTATGCGAGTATATTTCCCAATTTTCGGATTCCGCGTGTTGCGAAAAATATTGCAAGGACAATAAAAACAATAGCCTCTATTTGACTTCAAAAATATGCTCAAATATTTGTTCTTGGACGCTTTTTGTTCCTCGAAGCTCACAGTTTACTTCTATTCACTTTCTTTGTCCGCGGACAAATATCAGAGCATAATTTCTTTCCAAATGAAGGTTATTTTTACATTTACTTTCTTTAACTAATTTAATTGTTGTCAATTTCCTGCATTGTTATTAGGTCACTTTTACCTTTCGTTTGGCTTTTCGAAGATCGTTCTCCCTTTCATATTACTGCGACGAGGATACGAAAAGTCAAGGAGTCCTTATTGGAAGTGGAGGTTCATGGAGAGCAACCTGCAACGACTCTTCACTGAATCCACAGTGTAACACACTACACCTTGCAAACACTGGATTTTACTGTACTGACTTCAGTAGCAATGAAGATTGGTCCATGGGTGAAAACAATTTCACTTATACTTTTCCATCATACAACTTGGTGTGGATTGTGAGGTATGTCCTCTTATTGTGTGGGGATTTCAGCAATACCACCGACAAACAAAACCATTATTGGGACAGTGTAAAATGAAATATCAGAGCTCATGTGTATAAGCTTTGTTCAAGTTTTGTTTCAGTCCCAAAGTGACATCAGTTTGGTAAAGATTAATCCAGGTAAGTTAAGGCTACAATGAACCAGCTACAGCATCGGACATTCAAACAGACGAAAATAACTTGAAAAATTGAAGTCGCAGTAGGCTGACCGGTTGGTTATTTACAAAGCGTAACCGAGCAGTTGAACTCAGGGGTACCGTGAACATGTCACGCCCGTGGCAAGAAGGAGTGCTTGAACCCGAGATTTCCTGATTAGAAAACCAGCAGCCCCAAAACCACTCAGCTACGCTTCTCAGGAGTGATCTGTTAAGTGAAAATGCGGCTCAACAGCCACAGGCCAGAATAAAAAAAATGATCGCTTTTTTCAGAACTAGCTCCCTTTTAGAAATTTATCCAAAGACACACAATGCTTTGCTCCTTTGGCCACTTAACAGGCACTTCTCTAGTTTAATTTTGTTTCGCATTTGTTTTCTTTCTTAATTTGTACTTCTGTTAACCGAAAATGTTGGTTCTTTTACGTGACTGAAAATGGCAGAATGGGTCTAAATATAATGATCTTCATCTTGTTATGAGACAGGAAGTAAAAATTTAAAACAAAACCAGCACTGAGCAGTATCAGAATACTATTTTCAACACTTAAGAGTCCCTGTCGATAAAAATGGAAAATAACTCGGCAAGGGTCGAAAATTCGATTTCGCTCATATTCTTATGGTAGATAGGCTAGGGCATGACAAAAACTACTGGATAGTTTTTTTGGCAAAATATCCTTTTATTTCAAAGAAATATGCAAATTACCAAATTCCGTTAAAATCGTCATTTGACGCACCATTTTATTAAACAAGTTTGAGAGCCTCGCATGCAAAACCACATCATTCTTCCGTCTTTAAAACACTCAAATATTTTTTTGCAATGTTTAAATGTGTACTGGGTTGATTTTAGGGAATGTGGCGTTGTCTTTTTGGGTGCACAATAATTAAATTTCGAAGACATGTATTTCATTCACTTAAAAGTCCTTCGGGAATATAATTAATTTTCACCATGTGCGAAACCTTCAAATGGACCAAGCTTCTGGTGGTTGAATCGTAGAAGGATGGTCTACAGATTCCTGTAAAAATTTCTTTGGGCAAATGATTGTGAGCGACGCGAGAGCTTTTCAAAGTACGTCAAAAATGCAAATATTTGACCATCCGTCGTCAAATTTCAATTTACGAGTTAGACGTATATTTTAGCATGCGCCACATGACTTGACCTATGTTAAGCTGAAATAGACACAGAGCTGATAATTTCGAAATGTTCTAACCTTATTTGATGTAAAAGGCAGGTCCAAAGCCGATTTGACGTGTTTCTAGTCGATCTCTCACCATTCGTCGCACGTAAAGCAAATGTTTGCTTTTGTTTACACAAGGTTAACGTCCGATGTACATCGCCTACTGTCGACCTATTATTGGTCGAATACTATGAATCTGTGACCATCTTTCTGCGCATATGAACATCACTGCATCTAGGTCTAAAACGGCTGAGTCATTTGTAGATAGTTGCTTCCTTTGCGCTGCGCCAAAATATTGCGTTTGATCCATTGCTGATAAGCGTGTCGGCGCAGCACAATCTTACAGCCGTTATTGTTCGTCACGCAATGCTGTCACGGCATATGCTGCACATTTTGATCTATTTTGTATAGAGTACTCTCAGGATAAGCGAAACAATTTAATCATTGTTCATCTGTTTTTTTCATATATATAATAATATATGTGTATATTTATATAATCATATTCTATAGTGTACGTGGCCTCGGTCCAAATCACGTTTGTTGCACGTTCTGATGTTTCAGACAACAGCTGATAAAGCTAGTACCTGTACTCACTAGAATTTTAAGAAAATCGCCATAAAAAAAATTATAGATTAATGAAGCAAGAACTAGCTGAAATAAAAATAGGAAATCACAACGTGTCTAATTCGTGAGAAAAACAGACTAAATTTAATTAGTAATTACGTGAGTAAATAGCCCTGGCCATGCCATTTTATTTGGCGTATTTTGTTTGCTTGGTGGCGAGGCATTGGTATGTAACAGAAAGTAGAGGACTGTTTTCAATACAGTCCAAAATTATCGTCAGTGAAATATTGTAAATAAAACACCTATTGACCGGTTACCTCCGCGGCCATCATTTGGTCATTCCGACAAGGGTTTCATTATTGTCTTTACCCCTATTAAGCGGCCACCCAAAATTTAAGAACTTTGTTTTGGAAAGGGCGATGGCAGATAAGAGTCTGAAATTGAAGGTGCATGACTAGTGATAATTCAAACACACGTCTATCATGATTGTATTGAATTGACTCCATGTTCACCAAGAAATTTATAGTCCGATAGTGCAAAATTAAATATTCAAGGTACACCAACCTCTATTTAAGCGGCTAGCCCCATTAAGCGGTCGCCACCCATTTCCCCGAGGGTAGCCCACTGTATTACATGTAAACCAAAAATAATTGCATAGCGCGAAAAGACCTAGGTATGAGTTTAACGTTACAGTATTACGCAGGGGCATGGTAGGTAGCGGTGGTCGAGTAAAAGATAACAACAGGGGCAATGGTAAATTAGTCATTCTTTTCATTTCTTGATTTAATCTCTTCCTACTCAACACGATTGTGTGCTCCCAGTGATTCCAAGCCTTACGGAACCTTACGTATTAGGATAGAAATTTTCCCACCCCTACCCCCTAAAATGGGATGACAAAATTGCGTGACGAACAAGGAACCGCTGCAAGCAAGGATTCAAGCCATCAAACCATGATGATCAAACGTAATATTTTGGTGTAGTGCAAAGCAAGCAACTATCTACGAATGACTTAGCCGTTTTTGACTTAGATGCAGTGGTGATCCCATGTGTCGAACGAGGGTCACAGATTCATCGTATTCGACCGTTAAATAAGTTGACAGTTGGCGATGTACATCGGACGTTATGTAAACAAAAGCAAACTTCTGCTTTTTGTGCGACGAATGGTGAGAGAAACACGTCAAATCGGCTTTGGACCTGCCTTTTACCGCAAATGAGGTTAGAACATTTCGAAATTATCAGCTCTGTGTCTATTTCAGCTTAACATAGGTCAAGTCATGTGGTGCATGCTAAAATATACGTCTAACTCGTAAATTGAAATTTGACGACGGATGGTCAAATATTTGCATTTTTGACGTACTTTGAAAAGCTCTCGCGTCGCTCACAATCATTTGCCCAAAGAAATTTTTACAGGAATCTGTAGACCATCCTTCTACGATTCAACCACCAGAAGCTTGGTCCATTTGAAGGTTTCGCACATGGTGAAAATTAATTATATTCCCGAAGTACTTTTAAGTGAATGAAATACATGTCTTCGAAATTTAATTATTGTGCACCCAAAAAGACAACGCCACATTCCCTAAAATCAACCCAGTACACATTTAAACATTGCAAAAAAATATTTGAGTGTTTTAAAGACGGAAGAATGATGTGGTTTTGCATGCGAGGCTCTCAAACTTGTTTAATAAAATGGTGCGTCAAATGACGATTTTAACGGAATTTGGTAATTTGCATATTTCTTTGAAATAAAAGGATATTTTGCCAAAAAAACTATCCAGTAGTTTTTGTCATGCCCTAGCCTATCTACCATAAGAATATGAGCGAAATCGAATTTTCGACCCTTGCCGCGAAATTAAGAATTTGTCTGATTTTTACAGGCAGGCACTCTTAAAAAGTATTCACGCCATCCCAGCAGGTTTAAAAATATCTGATTTGGTTTTGATCTACAGATACACAATGCTTTGCTCCTTTGGCCACTTCACAGACACTTTTCCAGTTTAATTTAATTTCGCATTTGCTTTCTTTCTCAATTTGTACTTCTTTTAACCGAAAATGCTGGTTTTGAAGGACCCTCCTGAAAACCACCTCTAGGTGATTGGAGGCCTCCTGTTAAAATATTAGTTTATTGTTATTATTTTTTATTATTATTATTTTTAGATACACGAGCTGCTGTTGGATTTCTTCTTTATCTCGGTATGGGGATAGTTCATGGCTTGTTTCTGGGGAAATTGACCTCACTCCACGATCAGATAATGGAAAAATTAACTCGTCTCCGATAACAAGGAGCCTGGCCATCTACCGCTTTCAAGAGGGTTGCCCCAAAGAAATTCGAATCCCCGTTGAAGATCCCGATGGAGATACGGTAAAATGTCGTTGGGCAAGCGTCGAAGAGTCCTCGATAGCAAACGATAGTTTCCCTTATGGTTTACTTGAAGAGGTAATTCTTTAAACTATTAGACTACTTCAGTTTGGGAAAGGTTGATCCAGAGGGTCCACTGCCTGATATATTAACAGCACGACATAAAACGGAAAGTGTATGGTGTTTAAAATAAGAAAATAAATTTATCTAAGGATAAAAGT
>NC_138145.1:20669939-20687439 GCF_964199315.1 Orbicella franksi
TAGGGCTCTATCAATGCGGTACGTATTACCCGGGCTGGTTGAGTGGCTCACATCCCTCTGTAGCTGACGGAGCTGTGCACGCTACGGTGTGCTTTGAGTGGTATTCTTCTTGCTGTTCTTGGTCTAGGAGCATTCGTGTTCGTAACTGCAGTGGATTTTACGTGTACGAACTTGGTCCAACATCAAGCTGCCATTCACGTTATTGTGGAAATGGAGGAGGTGAGGATACAAAGGAAGACAAGATAAATAAGCGAACAGGCAACCTTGTTAAAACTGTAAATAATACTGAGAACCTAACTAAAATACTCATTTCAAAATTACTTTTCACAAAATAGAAATCTTCACCATTATAACACAAGATCTGTTAAATAACTACACATGGATCATCACAGAAAAAAATTACGAAAAATTCTCGCTAAAGGCCACAGGTACCAAAATATGCAATGATCTACTTGACGAAGTAAAGAACTCGCACTCATACTATATATTCAAAATTAAAGGAAAATGAAATTGATCTCGCTCAACAACTAATTGCTCGACGGTCTTAATTTTAGTTACATAAAATAACTTACAATGAGTATTATCATTTTTATGGCCATGTTATCATCAGCTCTCCGTTAGATAGATATAATTTTGTAGCAGAAATTATAATATTGTAGGAGATCCCCAAGAAAAGTTTGTAAAAACTTGCTGGGATCTCCTCCCAATAAAATCAATACCATGTAATAACGAGAAATGTAAAAGCAATGGGGCAAACAATAAAAAATTGAAATTGAACAAATTAAAATTGAACTTGTAATGTAAATGTTCTCGACGTCCTGAAGCACAAGGTACAGCAACTTGTAATTTACAGCCTTATTTGCTTATTTCCACAGCGAACTATACAACAAGTATCACAAGTACCACCGTTACATCACCTACGCCAGGTATTATGACCTTATTGTCAATTCGTTTTCGTTGTCCAGCAAGGCCACTTCTAGATTTCAAAATGGCTAATTAAAGTGCCCCCTCCCCCACTGTCCCCAATTTTTTTGGGCTAAAATGAAAATACTTTCTAATTGAAGCATTTCGGACAAAGAATTTCGAATTTTGTTGAATCTTCGATTTTTCATGCCATTTCGAAGTCGCTCTTGAAGTTTTACCCGACCGCGTTCAAGGAGACTAAGGCAGTGAGGATGATGACGTCTACTCAGGAACCAAACACGTCATTGCTTCAGTCCTTTCTCTGTGTTTGCTCGAGACGATAAAACAAGAAACTAATCGTTCTAATATCTATTGGGGATAACGGGTCCAATTAGTGTTTCAGCAAAATCGTTTCTTTTCCGACGGTAACTGGAGTCAAGGTTAAGTTTCCATTCAGAAGACTCCGAAGCAGTTAAAGTAATCTTATTTTCTCTATATCGTCATGGAAATAAAAGTATCTTTTTGTTCTTTTCCGAATTTGCTAGCATCGATAACCCCAACAGCGTCGGCGTCAACCACGCCAGGGTCTCCTTCAGGTAAGACTGAGTTATTTGGGTTATTCTGACTAACCATTTCCTTCTATCAGCTATGCCTTCTATGATTATCAATATCAAAGTTAACGTAATTTATTCCCACATTGAAAGCGATCGTGGAAAGATGCGCCGTTTTCTTACTCAAATGGAAATAATTAGTTAATTGAACAAAAGATTTCTTGAGCAATTGCAACTTTTTTTTTAATTATTAGTATAATTTTTTTTATTTCCTCGATGTTCTGACAGAATGCTCCAACCACTCATATCTGGAAGACGCCGCTAGAGGAATACACTTTTCTGGATACTACGGTTATTACCAGTGCGATAATAATCTTCCCTTTGGTTGGTATCGGTTTCGCGGGGCAGCGGGGACTCAGATGGCCACATCATGTGTAGGGTACTATCGATGCGGTACGCTTTACCCGGGCTGGTTGAGTGGCTCACATCCCTCTGTAGCTGACGGAGCTGTGCATGCTACAGTGTGCTTTGATTGGTATTCTTCTTGCTGTTCTTGGTCTAGGAGCATTCGTGTTCGTAACTGCAGTGGATTTTACGTGTACGAACTTGGTCCAACATCAAGCTGCCATTCACGTTATTGTGGAAATGGAGGAGGTGAGGATACAAAGGAAGACAAGATAAATAAGCGAACAGGCAACCTTGTTAAAACTGTAAATAATACTGCGTACATAACTAGCATACTCATTTCACAATTACTTTTTACAAAATAGAGATCTACACCATTATGACACAAGATCTGTTAAATAACTACACAGGGATTATCACAGAAAAAAACTTACGGGAAATTCTCGCTAAAAGCCATAGGTACCAAAATATGCAATGATCTACTTGACGAAGTAAAGAACTCGCACTCATACTATATATTCAAAATTAAAGGAAAATGAAATTGATCTCGCTCAACAACTAATTGCTCGACGGTCTTAATTTTAGTTACATAAAATAACTTACAATGAGTATTATCATTTTTATGGCCATGTTATTATCAGCGCTCCGTTAGATAGATATAATTTTATAGCAGAAATTATAATATTGTAGGAGATCCCCAAGAAAAGTTTGTAAAAACTTGCTGGGATCTCCTCCCAATAAAATCAATACCATGTAATAACGAGAAATGTAAAAGCAATGGGGGAAACAATAAAAATTTGAACAAATTAAAATTAAACTTCTAATGCAAATGTTCTCGATGTCGTGAAGCACAAGGTACAGCAACTTGTAATTTACAGCCTTATTTGCTTATTTCCACAGCGAACTATACAACAAGTATCACAAGTACCGCCGGTATATCACCTACACCAGGTATTATGACCTTGTTATTAATTCGTTTTCGTTGTCCAGCAAGGCCACTTCTAGATTTCAAAATGGCTAATTAAAGTGCATCCAAGCCCCGTCCCCCTCTGTCCCCAATTTTTTTGGGTTAAAATGAAAATACTTTCTACTTGAAGCATTTCGGACAAAGAGTTTCGAATTTTGTTGAATCTTCGATTTTTTATGCCATTTCGAAGTCGCTCTTGAAGTTTTACCCGACCGCGTTCAAGGAGACTAAGGCAGTGAGGATGATGACGTCTACTCAGGAACCAAACACATCATCGCCTCAGTCATTTCTCTGTGTTTGTTCGAGACGATAGAATAAGAAACTAATCGTTCTAATATCTACTGGGGATAAAGGGTCCAAATTGTGTTTCAGCAAAATCGTTTTTTTCCGTAACTAGAGTCAGGGTGAAGTTGCCATTAAATTCAGAAGACTCCGAAGCGGTTAAAATAATCCCATATTTTCTCTATATCGTCATGGAAAAAAAAGTATATTTTTGTTCTTTTCCGAATTTGCTAGCATCGATAACCCCAACAGCGTCGGTGTCAACCACGCCAGGGTCTCCTTCAGGTAAGACTGAGTTATTTGGGTTATTCTGAATGCACTAGATAGAAAATGAGTTGACAAGAGCAAAACGCATGTGACTTTCAATGTTTTTATTTCAAATCTTTTTCATTTTACTTCTTTGCGATCTAATAGCAACTGAATTTAATATCTACTTGTTTATTTGATCGTGTGGGTTACAACAAACTACACTCTATTCCGATTTGGATTTAATTATCGCAGACTGTTTCTTTTGACTTAGATTAAGAATATTGATTTTTGATAATCATTGATACTCTTGCGTTGGATGAACAAATCCTAACTGGTCTCAACGACATTAAAGTTCATCTGTGTGTAAACCATCATTTCTGTGATGTGCCATGTACACTATAAGAAAGATGAAGTATTTGATGTTTCATACAAAACCCCAAACATCACAAATACCCAAGCAAGCGCACCTTTGCCTTAGCCCTCGGAAAATTCTTACTCACATTTGTGGCCTAATGGTGTCCCTCAACATTAAGGTCCATCCTTGTAGTTGCCGTTGCATTTTCGCCACTGTCGAATTAATTATTCGTTCTGTTTCCAGTGAATGGGATACATCCGACTCCTGCTTCAGCGATGCCTTCAAGCTTTTATGCAGCTTCAAGCGTTAATGTCCTGCCCAATCCTACTCAGTTTGAGATGCATCTACCTTCAGACTGTGAGCAAATCTGCAGCAACACTTATGGAAGCTACACATGTTCTTGTGTTAATGGATATCAACTGGCCCCTGATGGAAAATCTTGTTTAGGTGAATATCTTGACTTTCACCTTTCATTATGATCCAGAAATCATAGCAACAAGAAAAACAAGTTCGTTTAAAACTGAGACTCAAAAAACAACAACAACAACAACAACAAAAAAACAATCATAGGTAATTTAAACGTTTTTCTAGAAAGAATAACAAACGCGACAAGCTACTATTCAAGACGATACAGCTCAAAATAAAACGTTTCTTTTTTCCATTAAGGGGGCACGCTGACGAATCATGCAATCTGATTGGACCTTAGTGCGGTCCGGATTTTCCAATCTCCGATCACGGTCACGGGAACGCGCGCGCGATGCGTGTATGGAAAAGGCAAACAGTTACAAAAATTATTTGAGAGAGAGAGAGGAAAAAATGACTACGTTATATACCGCCGGACTTAGGGTCAGTCCGTATAGTGAAAAACTGTGACCTCGGGCTTGAAAATATTGTCCGAGGCCGCAGGCTGAGGGCAGCATTTTCAAGAATTCAGACCTCCCTGCCGGCAGATAAAATATTTGTCATGAGTTTACATGTATAAACGAAGCATTCGGATCGCCACGCTTCCTTAATGCCTCAAATACATATCGGCAGCTAATGACTGCATTCTGTTACTTATGTTATGCATGTTCTCTCCGTAGACATCGACGAATGTTCCATCAACAATGGTGGCTGCAGCCATCATTGCTTCAATATCCCTGGGTCATTTTACTGCGGTTGTCCGGAATGGAGAACTATGGGTGCTAACAATTTGACCTGTGTTGGTAAGCAATGTCACCTAAAATGCGATAACTGAAAACATACCACGGGCGTTGATAATATATATGAGGCAAATTGACAGTACTAGTTGACAAATATTTCATGAGCGGATCAACTATACTATAATTTCAAGCCTTATCTTTGAAAATCTCTTCAGGCTGTTATCCCCGCGCCATCATACATGTTACAGGTAAATTGACAGAGTGATATCCATAGCTGTCGGTTCTTTCGGAAATTAAAGATGTAAAAAGAGGTTTTTATTCACAGTATCTTTGAGACATTTTATATGTAATTGGAAATTTTAAAAATTAATTTTTCAATAGCACGAGTCTATTTGATTAGAATCTTTTTCATAACCTTGTATTTCTTTCTCTCTTTCGCCTCTGTGAAGAGCCTGGCGTGTCCGTTAGCTGTGGTGACAGCAATATGACAGTGTCGTTAGAAAAGAGGACATTCCCTTTCTTTGAAGTTAGTCACCTACACTTGCGTTACTCTTCGTGTAGAGCGACTCAAAATGACACGCATCTGCTGATCAGCACCTCTCTGAATGGCTGCGGAACTTTGGTCAATGAGACCCAAGACGCTCTTATTTTCTGGAATGAAATTCAAGCGGACGCTGTGATCATCGACTACGTTATCACTCGAACACATGATATCAAACTGCCATTTTACTGCAGCTATTCCAGAAGGAAATTACTAAGCTTGAGTTTCACTCCTCAACCTATTTACTTTTTAACAGAAGGTACAGTGTATATGAAACTTTTAACTCATTGCAATTGATATCGTTTCTTTCTTCTAACTCGCAGAAATAATATAAAAAAGAATTATACAATCATAAATTATAAATATAATTATAAAATAATTATAAAATAATTACTGAACTGGCAAAGCCGCACACTGTTGCACTATTTATGTAACCGTATTGTTACGTACGAGGTGGCCTTAACTAAAAGCCTGATGGTTTCTGGAGGTCACCTCGCCTCACATTAAAATATTTATAAATACTGTACATAAAGTAAAAAGGCAAATAAACACAATGAATTAATGAAAAAAAAAAAAAAAAAAACAGCAGATGGCCAGGCCGGTGTTGTTTCCACCCTATACAGTGGGAATTGGCTTAATGGCACGAAAAGACACTAAAGTGTAGTCGAAAGCAGGCAAGCTAGTGCCATGGCATCAAGCAAAACAATGACCAGGTTTACCCCTCCCCCGACAGCAGATTCTATTGGAGATACACCACGTAGCATTTTGTCAGATTGATTTTGTCAGTTTCCCAGAACCCGGGCCCTTGATCTCGTTGGCGTTTCATTATGCAATTCAACATGTCAGACAAATTTGAACAGTTTGGTTGTAGGTATGCCCGAAATTGTTTGTACTTATTTTAAATTTTATTGTAAGGTGAATTAGACACATTTAACGGCCTAAATGGCAATTATACTCCTAAGAGGAGATTCTAACAAAGATATTAACAAAATTTGCACATTTTTATTTCAGCGGGATACGGCAACCTCACTTTTAAGATAGACTTTTACAAGAGTTCGTCATTTGACACTCCTTACACCCAGGAGGATTACCCACTGGAAGTCGAACTCAATGATTTTGTGTACATAAGGTACAGTGTGGAGTCCAGCGCTGACCTGACGATAATGGCTGAAACCTGCAAGGCCACTAAGGATGGAAGCTCTTATTCCTGGCCCCAATACACCATTATACAGAATGGGTAGGTAGGATACGAACACAACACTTTGAAAGGGCTTTGTGCTCCCTAAGATAACGTGAAAGAAGCTCCAATAATTATCCACAATTTTAAATTTTTCTTTCCTTTCGCCAGGAATTTGTTATTTGAAAAAAAAAGAAAAAAAAAAAAGACGCAAGAAACCGGTGTAAGGTTATGCCGTCTAAGACTTCAATGTTAAAGACCTGCTTGGATTTGTTTTGAAAGCCTTTGAAGCTCCGACAAATTCTTCGATCCGTGTTAATTTACTTACCTGACCATAGTAGTAGGTTCATCTGTATGTGTCAGGTTCCCTTTAACTTCAGAGAAGAACTAATTTCTTGTCTGCACTTGCCAACTTAACACTGATTGCGAACAAAGATCTGATCAGCGATATACTTTCAAGTATTAAAACACCTGCCAGCCGAGGGTTACAGGCCGAGCGAACTGGGCGTTGAAAACGAATATACTCGAACATGTGGGAAAAAATCGCGAATATCGATATCATGCCTTTGGGACAGTACCCTTCATTTCTCGTGATCGTACACGTATGTAGATGCAAAGTCATACCCCAGCAAGGGTACAGGGAGCAGTTGAAGCAGTCAAGCCCTTGAGTCAATAAGACTGCTGGAAAGTATGCATTAAAACCTTCGGTAGATAACCAAAAACTTACGCTACAATATTCTATGTTAATTAAATGTTCATACGAATGTTTTAAATACATTTTAGATGTCCACGAGATACAACAATGGACTACAGTTACGATACTTTACGAAGCTTTCAAGAATTTAAAATCAAAGCCTTCAGATTCTTCAACGACTATGACACGGTGTACTTCCACTGCGAGTTACTGGCTTGTCATAGATACTCGCCTAACTCCAGGTGAGAAAAAAACAGAGCGGTATATCAACTTAATTTTGAATGAATAGTTTGAATCTTTTCCAGGTATGTTTCACTTAAGTTTTAATTACAGCTATAATTTCACTGACAAATCATTATATTCTTACAGTAGACGAAACCACACCTGATTACAATAGGTACACATCTGTATTGCACTGGAAAAGAAACGATTAGAGAACGTTGACAATTCTTTTAGTGACAAATCATTATCATGGCAAACAAAACCACAAAAGATCACAATAGATAGGTAGACATCTGTATTGCACTAGAAAAGAAACAAAAAACTAACGTGCGTTGACAGTAACATACTGAAAGTTAAAATTGAGGCTCAGATAAAGATCACTGATAGCTTTCTGGTGAATAAGTAAAAACATTTCTCCAGGATATGTGGTGCACTTTGTATTCATTTGTGAATTCGTATCTTGTCCAGCGTGGTGTCTGAAATACTCGTAGTATAAAATATTATTGTCATTAAATTCTGAAAAAATAGAAACATTTCAGATTATTGAATTTAAATAGGAAGGTGGATGTTAGACTCATTCCAGTGAAGACATAAGATTAAGTCTTACCACCGGAGCTAATCCCGGTTTCTGAAGCGCGTAGGAGTATTTTATACCCCCTGAATAAAATGCTAGACAATCGACAAGTTGCCTCCCAGCACGAAATTCTGGTTGGAGAGTGTCAAGTGTCTTGCCTTCGAACACAACGCAATGATCCTGGTCTGAACACTGCAAGCTCAGACCACTAATTAACTGCTCGTTGATCTGTAGGCCGCCGCGTCTCCAACCTAGATATAGGGGGTTTCTGAAACTAGTAGGCTGTACTACCTCAGCCCCCTCTTAGGCGTGCAGCAGCTAAATCAGGCATCCAACAATTCACACAGGTGTAGCCAGGGATGCTCAATCAGTAACAAAAGAAAGAAAAGGGATGTGACACGCGATGAAGTAGAGCATGAAGAAAGTACAAACAAGGTCATTTTGACACAAGGTCCACTGGTGTTCAAGAAAGAAGAACAACAATCGGGAGGTAAGTTAAATATGTGTCTTATTGCACAGGGTATGTCAGTAGGTACGTTAAACCTAAAGGAAATGTTCCAGTACCTTGATGTCACTTATTAATTTAATGTACACCATTCGTGTTACATGGACGTTTGTAAACCAATCAGTGCTATCTGGCTGTAGATATAATTAATACTGGACACATTCTATTCGAAAAGGCCATTAATGGACTGAAACTAGCTTGGAACTGAGGCTAATGCGGGGAGTCTTGTCAACTGCAAGTGACATTAATCGCTTTTTAATGATATTCCCCCGCATGAGCCTCGATTGCAAACTAGTTCCAGTCCAATACCGAGAACACGAATGTGGTCTATTAAAACTTGAGCCCCATCTTACTGTTAGCCCTTTCCCCCGGCTATGACACAGTCCTTTGAGGACTGGTTCTAACTACGTAACTCTAAATATATATCATTCTATGCGACTTTGTGTGACAAGTTATACTGTTTGTTTCTTGAAATTGCTATCGTAGATACCGATCAAAACAAACAAACCGGAGCACTCATTGGTGGCGTGGCAGCCGCTGGAGGATTTGGTCTGATTGTAATCATAGCCCTAGCCGTTTTATTTGTCAAGTACCGCATTGCCCGACGATTTATGAACAGGAACAAGGTTGGAGATCTTTACACCACTCAAGACCAACAACTGAGCAGAAAAAACGCTTACATACAAGAAGATGACATGATTGATAAGGATGACACTTTTTAGGGCAACGTGAATACTTTCTTGAGTGTTGTAAGAGCGGATGTAGACGGTACAAGTTTGTCGCATGCAGCGCGCACTGATCGCAGCATGCAAACATAGGCAGTAGAAGTGATATTTTTGTGAGTTAAAAGCCTCTGTATAAATCTGCATTTAAGCTAAATGCTCTTACCTTAGGATTGTGAAAGAGAAAATAGAAAAAAAAACCCTCAAAATTTCCAGTTAAACAGTGTCTGATTTTAGCTCATTTTTTCAGGGAAAAAATGAATTTACGCACATCCTCGTACAGTAGCATACTGTGCAAGCATACCAATCTGCGTGTTCTATATAAACTTAAATTTTACGTCCCTATTATCGTGGTAATATAAGGTAGTGTATGGGGGTTAGGTCCTATAACAAATGTACCACATCATTACCATCATCAGCAGCAGCGGTAGCAGCAGGAGGCATCATCATCATCATCATCATCATGAATTTCCGATTCCAAAGTGCACTGACATAACGAGGTCTCGCTTTAAGGTGTGAAAAGGAGATTACAGAAAATTCTCCAGTAGACTTAGTTTTCAACGAATGCTCTTATTATTTTAAAATAACCAAATGTGATTTTTTTATCCATTTTTGCCCAAGAACGTCGATTCTTTTAAAATTGATGCGTGGGGTTAGCACTGATTACAACCACATTGGATTCTCTTGCAGTAGTTTAATAAAAGCAAGTATATAGATAAATAAAATTAAGTCAGAATTAACCTATTTTTTAGAGGCTCTATATTAATAATAAGGTCAATATAGTGAGCTTGTTCTAAAATAAATAAAAGTTAGTTTTGACTGAATAGAGAGAATCCACCATTTTTGACGCACCAGTTCCCCTGGTCAAAAGGACCCCTCCCCTCCCCTCTTACATCCCACCCACTTCCTCTCTCATTCACACTCTTCGAACCACCCAATTCTCCTTACCACGCCCTCTTCCTCCTGAGTAATCATGACTCTCAGTACGACAAACACACACTGAATTTAACAACTTATATCTAGTTGATTTTCTTTGTGTGCATTTCGGAATAAAGCTGAGCTTATCTAAATCAGTCCATTTATCTGGAAGCCGTAATCAGTGGCCAATTTATTTATTGGCCTATAGGCATGAACTTATTTCTGATGCGCAGTAACGTAACCGATCGAACACTAGCATTGACATCAGTGGGACGAATACACATTACCAATTAAAGAGGTTTTGTCTGAGTTTTTTAAAGAGTTTTTGAAGTTCCTTGAACTCGAAAATATCGGCGTCTATGCCACTCGGAATCAATCCTGTGTAGGTTAAAATCAAAGTCTGCGTAGCTCGGTATCAGCTAGTGTCGGGCCCCTCTAAGTCCAAAACGACCAATACTTTATTGACTATACACATAACCAGCGCGTGCGATCATCTTTAGCCTGTCCATTTAACTTACAGAAAAGGTCTTTGCAATTTAGTTTCAAGTCCCTAGAACTCGAAAATATCGTTTACACTTTTCAGAATTTAGTCTATCTAGCTCAAAAAATTAAAGTTTGGGCAGCTCGGCGTCGGCTAATGCCGAGCCCCTCTAAGTCTAAAACGACCTATATTTTACTCACTAGGCACTTACCAAACGCGAGCGATATTCGTTGCCCTGTCGATTTACGTTAAGGACAAGGTCCATGCAGTTAAGTTTCAAGTCCCTAGAAATCGAAACTATGGGCTAGGTTATTTCCGGATCAAGCCTATGTAGGTCAAAATCAAAGTTTACTCAGCTCGGTATTAGCTGGTGTCGAGCCCCTTTGAGGCTAAAACGGCCCACATTTTACTTACTATGATGCACATATAGCCAACGCCTGCGAAAATCTTTACCCTGTCGATTTAACTTAAGGACAAGGTCTTCGCAATTTAGCTTCAAGTCCCTAAAAATCGAAAACATCGTCTACACTTTTCGGAGTCGAGCCTATGTAGGTCAAAATCAAAGTTTGCGCAGCTCGGTATGAGCTAGTGCGGAACCCCTCTAAGTCGATCTAAAACGTGCTATATTTTTTAGACTATGCACATAACCAAAGCGTGCAATAATCTTCAGCCTGTCGACTTAACTTAAGAACAAGGTTTTTGCAATTTAGTTTCAAGTCCTTAGAACTCGAAAATATCGTCTACGCTATTCAGAATCACCCTATGAAGATCAAAATCAAACTCTGCGCAGCTCGATCGGTGTCAGCTGGTGTCGAACTCCGGCATTTCTTTGTATTTCGAACATACAAACAGACAAGCCGATTGTATGGGCTCCCTGTGGACCAAGACTAGAGAACATAACAATTTTAATTTTTTGACGCGTTTGCTTGTTTCTTTGCCGTTAATATAAATTGTTTTTGAAATTCTAAGGGTGCGTTCCTTTGGGTTGATCAGTGATCCAAGATCACTCAGATCATGGGGCATCAAAGGGACCGATGAATCCACTCTGGTCACCGATTCATTGGTTCTTTTGATGTAGGATGATCCGAGTGATCTTGGATCACTGATCCTGATCCAGATCAACCCAAAGGAACGCACGCTAAGACTTGGCCACGGAAAATTACATTATCATCGTTACGTCATTGTTTTCGAAAAGCTCCCTTTTCCAAATGCTTTCCGTCCACGCTGACGCAGAGCCAACGTTTTCAGATTCCTCCGGTTTGACGAGCCTTTTCAAATAGCTCCGTTTTCCTAACGGATTAGTGTGGACGGTAACCGTAGCTATAAAGATTTCTCCGGCGTAGTATGTACGAGGCCTGAGACGGTAACTAGGCTAGACTCTGCTGAGAGACTAACTAAGAAACCAGCTCCTCTTGTCAACAATACGATCTAACGTCCCTCTTTAAAGGTTATAATCAGTACCTCCATTAAATCAAGGTCTCAGAGACAAAGGAGAACAATTTGTTAAGATTGTCTTTTACGCCGAGGAGATGCGGAAATCAAATGAACATTTATGTTAAACTGAATTGCTAGAGCTGAATTACCTTACATTGGTCCGTCAGACCCGTTTGGACCCCCATAAAAGCGGTATTTTAACCTCCGAGGGGTACTTTACAAAGTTTTATACGGGGAGGTTCCGTCCCAAGGTCCAAACCTTACGCTTTTTATACCATTTTGACAGAAAAAGTACCCCTTTCGTATACCTTTTATCGAGAAAAGGTACTCCAATCGCAGACCTTCTTAAGTATACTGCATCCTATTCTACTGAAAGCCTTGGAATGAAGTTAACAAACAAAATTCCCGGAAAAAATCAAGCATAACCAAAAGAGATGTTAATCAAAAAACAAGTAATTTATATTCAGTTCATGCTCACGTTGGACTCTAATGACAGATTCCCCTACCCTTTCATACACCTCAACTTATCAAATCCCTACCCTTTTACATATCTGAAGCCTGAAAAAGGTACGTACCCTTTTCGGGCGGAACCTCCCTGTGTAGACCATTATAGGGAATACCCCACCCCACATCGGGCAGGTATTTTACCTCACTATAACATCGACGGCTTTGACCACTTTACAACAACAGACACATAAACTCCTTTCGAAAGAGTACTTTTATTGTGAAAAAATCTTGATTAGAAAATTTAATATGTAAAAGTGCTAATTGCTGAAATGCTTATGCTCTATACTGGTGATTCTTTTTTTTTCTCATTTTCTGCCATAAAACGTCTTCCTCGTAAATGAAAAACGTAATCCAGTTCTTTAAACAAGCAATATAAAAAGGGTACACAATTATGGATTAAAACAATGTTAATCATACTGTTCCAGTTAGCATTGGTTACTGTGTGATTTCATCTTTGAATAATATATCCCTCGATTAAAACCGCGTTCTGTTAATTCCTATAGCAAGGAATCCTGCAAATAAAAGAAAAAGAAAACGTTGTAAGTGTGTCTAGTGAACCAATCTGCATTTGCAGAATATCTGCCCGAGAATTCCTGAGAGCTTGACAGTTCTCTCTTTCCTTTTGTAAGAATGTGTTTTCCCAGAATTTCGAGGTTGACATTTATGAAATTTGAAGAATATTTAAGATTAAACTGGAGTCTGAGATTTTGAAACCAATATAATTTTCTGTGTTGAAAACTTGCTGAAATACGATACAGTTATATATTTATTATATATTTTCAGCCTAAAATCAACAGAAAAATAAGAATATTCAGCCTCGGCAAGAAAAACAATAATCTTACAAAAGAGTACCGTAAAACGATCAAAGGCCCACATTAATTCTTCGAGCAAGGACAGGAAGAAGCTAATGGTTCATAATTAAAGAATTTGTTACACGCCTGACAATGTTTACAACGGAAAATTCTTCTATAACGGATTGAAAAAACGGAAAGGGAGAACGGCAAACAGTATAAAACAACTCGACCTGGTCCTAACCGGCGCATCACATGCAGTCTTGATAGAACCGAGACAGCTCAAGGATTGCTTTGAAGTAACATCACCACTTCGTGACACGTAGACAGTCAGACAACACACACACCTCAATTAACGCAACTTATTGGTTCAATCGTCTTAACCCTATTCAGACCAGGTTTTTGAGGGGTCTTCTCAAACCGATGAATGTTGAATTTTTCTTTTTTTTGAAGTGTTTCTGTTGAAACATGTTTGCCATGGACACATCAATCTCTATGAAGCTCTGTGGCGTGCCACATCAAATTATTATTCCACAAGCCTCGTAAAATGTTGTCAAACCCCCCTTTTCCCCTTTCAATGTTGGAAAATGGCAAATTGCAAAATGGAGTCCGCTCAAAGTGTTTTGTCAACATTGCACTGGGGTGGGGAGGGGCAAAATGTGTGAAAACTGTAGACAAATGTTAGATGACATCACGGCAAATGCAAAGGTTACAAACGCAAAGTCGGTGGGGGCATAGGTCCCAGCCCTTCTGGATAAAATTACAAAACCATATCATTGATAGAATACAAACCTCAAATAGTTCGTACTCATGTGTTAACAACGGTTACAGGTCATTCTGCAATAATCTTGGGTGAAGGTGCGAAAATTGTTAGTTGATGCAAAAAGGCGTGGGTTCCTGCAATATCCCATCCTTGCCCACTCAAGACAGAAGGACGACACTGTTTTGTCTTGACAGTCTTCCTGACCTGGCATTGCTGTAAAAAAAACAAAGCAGGACCGAAACAGAGGTTAGCTTTATGATCATATTTGTGAGTCAAATAAGCTGTAGTGTCTGAAACAGAAAATAGTGACTCTTCTTCTGTCGATTTTATTAGAAGAATTCTACAAGTATACTGAAGGAAAATGCTGCAATCTGGTTGGCTGCACTATCGTCCACTATTTTGTAATTAGTACAGTGCAGGTGGCCCAGGTGTTAGCGGCGTTTTTCGCTTTTTTCTGACGTTTCGGAGGAAAATATAGAAATATTCGTGGAATACTAAACGTTGGAGATCGACCGTTATGCTACCTTAAAAACTGAACATATACGATTATTCAAAAAAGTGATTAGCGCGTGCAAACAGCTGCAAGTTTCAAACAAAAATTCACTGAAATCCGCGCGCGATTTTGCGAAATTTGTAAAGTTAAGCCGAACTACTATTTGATATGCAGAGAAATAATTACAAAACGTTATTTGAAGGAAATCTATTTAGAATTCGATAGTTCACTCATGATAGCTGATTCGGCCTTTGGCCTTATCAACTATCAGCTCAAAGAAATGTCGAGCTCATGATCTAATTGTTCAATAGAAACGCAGGTGGAAACGTGGCAGAACGAGGACACTAAACGATGGGCAAAATGTTCATAATATGAAATAAGCTTCAAACTAGGACATGACTGTAGGTTTTTAGGGACTTATTCTGTAAAACAATCAGAAAGGAGGCTAGTGCAGAAGGGATCCTGCATGTTGACTGGTGTAAGAATAAGACTACAGCTGTTCGAGTCAAATGTGAGTGACTTCTTCCACGCATGTTGGTTATAGAGTAATTTTCTGTCACTTTCATGAGTTAAAAGGATAACTTACCACCCCGACGTGAAATGGGATCATCATACTCCATCAGGTCTGTGCAAGAAACAAAAATAATATCATATCAGAATAAACTGCTAATAAACAAAGCACTGATTCTGTAGGACGAATTAATCGGTAACGCGTAAAGCGCATTTTACTCTGTAGCTATGACAATTTTATCTGCGCGGAATTGAGCCAAGACTTGAAAGACTTGTTGCTATATATGAAGTCAGCCACGACAAGAAGATAGCAAAGCTATCCTCGATTATACCTGCGTACAACTATATCATTTAGCGATTCTTTATTGGGCTTTGTTAAATTTAGTTGTATATTATGGTGTTAATGCTAAGAATGTTACTTACCGCGCATAAATGGACTTCCTGGGTCAAAAAATTCTCTTCTGTACAAAGCAGCTTCAGCTTCGAACAAAACCAACCCAGCGACAAAGAGAAAGAAGACTTTAGCAGCCATCTCACTTAAGAAGGTTTTCCCCAAGGCCTCCACGTCAAGTGTACGGCTCGATGATTCTTCAAGATAGAAGCTTAGCCCATTAGGCCTCTGCTTTTATCCTCTCTGAATGTGAACAATGAATGCCCTCATCTTTTCGCGTCGCATCCCGCATGAATTGTTTACGCGTCGTTTCTATTTTCGTGATTCTGCGTCAGTTCTGAGTTAATCAGTTATCTGTCTTCGGTACGCGATTTTCAGATCGAACATGCGATTGCTTATCTGGTATTAAACTGAGCGATAAGAGGAAATGTTCGATCTATATGTGCATGTATCAACCTATGCATCCATACTTTTCTCGGGTTGCTCGATGGGATTGATTTGCTGCAAAAGAAAAAAAATATAAAAGAGATGGGCTGAACCGCTCGCTAAATTTCCCTCGAAACCAGACCATCATGTTTTGGCACAAGACTAGAAAAGGATAGATTCTGTGTAGGTGAAAGTCGACCCTTGACCTGGAAAAAGGAGTTAATTTATAACATTCCAGTTTAAGAGGATAAACGTCGGTCAGAAGTTTCTTGATAATAATCTTGCCTCGAAGTACGATAAATCGCTGGCACGCAAAGTAAGACTCCATTTCTCTGTTTCCCTGATAGAACTATTCGATGCACCTTCGATCAAAGTATTTTGATAAATATTTTTTGTATCAGCTTAGTTATTTTGTTGGTGAAATATTTGTGTTGTGTGTGCCCTTTGGAACTGACGTCAATCGACAGATAGCCAGCGCTTTGCGTTCGCAATTTGTTTCTGATAATGTCGGTTTCCGACCCAAACATCTTACTAGTCCGCACCCACGCCTTCTATCCAGTAAATATTTTCAGAGATTGCATTAATAACGCCCAGTTTAAAGAGTCTTGTATTGTAAAGGGAAAGATATGCAAGCAAATTCAACATGCACCCGCAAAATCGAATGGTCGCTTTTCAAACAATACAGACGCATATTCCGTTTGGAGGATGCTGGGTCAATTTTTTTCCAGTAATGCGTCTCAGATATGTAAACAATCAACTCTCATTATAGGCGGCCGATAACACTCTCGAGAACATAATTTGTTGTCCGTAATAGAGAGACGGTACGTAAAAACAGGGTCTGATGACAATGGCCCAATTTTTGGCGGTGGAAAGTGCCACAAGTTACGTGCAGTTTTATACTTATTGATACTCATTCAATACGTCGTGTTGTTGTCCATTGTAACGACAACAATCCGAAATAAGGGAGTCCTTACGTGATTAGTGGGAGTTTTTTCCATAAATTTCTTTATAGCTTCGGCCGGGGATTTATAGCGGGTGTCCGCAAGGCGAGAGTTGACTGTAGATCCCTGTAGTCACAGTATAACGGATCGAGAGCGGAAGACAAACGAGACAAACTATTTGCTTTAGCACGTCTTGAACGACGACTGAAAACACACCATGGCTTACATCCGTCTGCATTTAGAAATTCTGAATTGTTTCAAATGCGTATCAGTGTAAAGTCTGCCTGCAGAAGTTTAATTGGTGAAAATGAACTATCTAGCTTGTTTTGGTACATCTTAGACTATGACCTGAGGACTTTGCGTCTGATTATTCGTCCTGTTTTTGCACTAGAAGCATAATACAGCAGATACATCCGGGCGGATTTTGTGTCTCTCGTATTATATACCATGATACCATATACAAAGACACCACTGTAAAAAACACAAGTACCCATGACAGCAAGTACACATGCCGAGTGGCTATCTTTAAAACGGGGAACGGGGAATCGGGGAATGG